>NC_046333.1:25906270-26230101 GCF_000738735.6 Corvus cornix cornix
AGGTTGAATGATTTTGATACATGAGCTTAACATTAACCATCCTCTCATTATCGATTTTGACAAGTTAAAACATAAAACCAACAAGTCACACATGATAATGATTAATATTAATCTGTGCACATTGTGAACATTAATTCATTAAAGCTTTAGTTGACTGGTTAACATTTAATTCTATGAGAGAGATAGGAAAATATGGGGTGAAAAATTCAAGTAGGATGTGACAGATATTCATTATGTACAGTGAGTGTGTGAGAATTAGAATACTGGAGCTCGTTATTATTACTTTTTTTTCCTGTCTGAAGTGATTCAGTGACCTAATACTGACCACAAGAATGCTTTTCCAATTTGCCAAATATCTGGGAGAAATTCTCTGACTTGAGCAAGATTATTGTGTTTGACAGAGAAATTTCTGAAGATGGTTTTAAGTTCTGTTACACAGGATTGGAAACCAGACTGACTGATCACACTTGCTGCTTCTGATCTGAAAATACACAGCCTTTCAAGAAATAGCCAAATGAATTCCTTCTTAGAGATGAAGAGAAAAATAATCTGATTAAAGGAATATTGCTGGCTGAATACATTTAGAGATACTTGCAATATTTTCATAAAAGCAGCTCTTGCACAAACCAGAATGTCAGTGAACTTCTGGTGCAAATAATTTAAGTTGTTAAAATGGTCTAATTTGGAAAACCCTGTATTTCTACAGGGCTAAAAGGGTTTTATGGGTGAGTTACTTTCAGGGCTCAGAAGTTGTAAAATTTTTTTTGTTTTTACGAAGTTCATTGAGGAGAAGGACCAGGGAGCTAACAGTGCAGATAAGATAGTGGGGTGGTGACACACACCTGATGCTCCTACCCTGCTCCTAGAGAACCCTGTAGCCATCCTATATACCCATGGCCTCTGCTTTTAGTTTATTAATTTCATCTGGAAGCTATTTCAGACTAGGTCTGCCTTCCTGTGCGTAATCTGAACGGGCTGTAATCTCAGGTGCACCTTGTAGGCACTGATACTTCAGCAGTTCTGAGGTTTTTGAGGGTTTTTTTGAGGGCTATTAGATGGTCTAATCTGACAATATATTCACACTGGCCATAGCATTTTGGAATGCCTTCAGGAAATATACTCTTGGATGAAGAGCAGCTGGCTCAAGTTGAATGCAGGCTAGACCAAAGCAATTCTAGTCAGAAAGGGAGAATGCTTTGAAGAGTGGGCCAAGGCACTGTCTCCACCTTCCATTCATTGAAGACATATGGCCTCTATTTATCAAAGTTGTGCAAAGCCTGTGGGTCCTGCTTCTGGCTTCGATGGCCAGGTAGCTTTGCTTTCTAAAGACTTCACATTTACCTGGGAAAAGTCCCTTCCTTCCTCCCAGGCAATGATAACCTGAGGGCAGGAGTACACAGCCCTGAATTACTGGAACCTATTTGATCTGGATGTGTTTTATCTGACAAATGATGCTTACACTAAGGGTCAGGTTAATGTGACTACCTAGTGGTATATTTAATGTTTGTAGATGTTGCTGCCTCTTTCTGTGGTGCATGCTACCCTGGACATTCAAGTCCTCTCCTGATGCTTGGTGAGCTTCTGATGTAACTTTCAGTACTGAGAGTGGTGAGTGAATCAACACCAGCTAATCAAATCCAAATTTGGATGTGTGAACCACCATGAGAATTGTACTCCTACTAACTGAAGCAGAACACATCGCCCAGAAGAAAGTATGTGAGAACCAGATGCAAGACTTTCTGAATTGGAGAATGTGGAATTGTCTTGCAGAGAAGATCAGACAAACCCTCAGTCTGACTGATCATCAGGAAAGAGGCTGTCTTTTTTTCCATCATATTTCATAGTTCAAACAGCTCTTAATTCATTAACTTTGATATTTTTACTGCTCTAAGGTTTTTTTGCAATTTTGCATAAAATTCTAAGATGAAAATTAGATTGAATTGAAAACCATGAACAATAATACTGGAAGCTTCTACTACTTTAAAAGTATCAATTCTCAAATAATAATACTAACAACAAGAAATTATCAAACTGTGTTTGATATTAAAAACTTCTGTGTATTTCTATGTAGCAAGGGGGAAAATGTTACTCGTGAAATAGAATGGCAACTTTAAATGCCTTTGTAAAGCATGCTGAATACAACAAAGAAGGTATAAGGCTTGTGATTGTCTTCCCCTAAATAATGGCACCATAAAATATTTAGGTTGGAAAAGACCTCTGAAATCATCAAGTCCAGCTGCAAATCTGACATGGCCAAGTTCACCAGTAAGCCATATCTTTAAATACCACATCTGCATGTCTTTTAAATCCCTCCAAGGATGGTGACTCAATTCCTTCTCTGGGCAGCCTGTACCACTCCTTGACAACACTTTCAGTGAAGAAATTTTTCCAAATATTGATTCTAAACTTTCCCTGGCACAACTTGAAGCCTTTTTCTCTTGTCCTAATACTTGTTATTTGGAAAAATGACCCCCACCTTGGTCCCTTCAGGTAGTCGTAGAAAGTGAAAAGAACTCCCCATGACTGTCTTTTGTCCAGACTAAACAATCTCAGTTCCCTTGGACAATTCTTGGAGTGCGGGGCCTAAAACTGAACACAATATTCAAGGTGTGGCCTCCCCAGTGCTCAGCACAGAGGTTCAATCAGTTTCCTGGTCCTACTGGCCACACTATTCCTGATACAGGCCAGAATGCCATTGACCTTCTTGGCCATCTGGGCACACACTGGCTCATGTTCAGCTGCTTTCAACCAGCATCCCCAGGTCATTTTCCACTGGGAAGATTACCAGCCACTCTGCCCCCAGCCTGTAAATCCACATGGGCTTCTTGTGGCCCAGGTGCACGACAGGGCCTTTCACCTTGTTAACCTTATACACTTGGCTTCAGCCTGTTGATCCAGCCCTGGCATATCCCTCTGTGAAGCCTTCCTACCTTTCAGCAGATCAACACTCCCACCAAGACTGGTGTTATCTGCAAACTGACAGGGTTACCCTCTACCCACTCACTGATATCACTAATAAAGATATTAAACAAGACTGGTCCCAATACTGAGCCCTGGGGACACCACAAGTGACCAGCCACCAGTTGGTTGTAACTACATTCACCACCACTCTCTGGCGAACAGAGTGATGGATGGTCAGTGGGGAAAAGGGGCCAGCCAGCCAGTGTTCTACGCAGTGAAGGGAACACAATCCAAGCCATGAACAGTCAATTTCTCCAAGAGAATGCTGTGGGAAAGTGTGCCAAAGGCTTAACTAAAATCCAGGCAGACAGCATCCACAGCCTTTCCTTCATCTACTAGGTGGGTGACCTTGTCATAGGAGACTAGGATGATCAAACAGGACCTGCCTTTCATAAACCTGTGCTAGCTGGGCCTGATCTCGTGGTTATCGCGCAAGTGCTGTGTGACGGCACTCAAGATGATCTGTTCCATAACCTTCCCTGGCAGTGAGGTCAGGCTGACAGGCCTATAGTTCCCCAAATGCTCCTTCTGGCCCTTGTTGTAGATGGGCAGTACATCTGCTAACTTCAATCAGCTGGGACCTTCCCAGTTAGTCAGAATTGCTGATAAATGATGGAACATATCTCAGTGAGCATGTCTGCCAATTTGCTTGGTACCCTTGGGTACCCAGCCAGACCCATAGACTTGTATGTGTCTAAGTGGTACAGCAAGTCACTGACTGTTTCATCCTGAGTTATGTGGGCTTCATTCTGCTCCACATCTCTCTCTTCCAGCTCAGGGGTCTGAGAACACCTGGTCTTGCTGAGGCAAAGAAGGTATTAAGTACCTCAGTCTTTTCCTCATTCTTTGTCACTATGTATCACCCTGCATCCAGTAAAGGATGGAGATTCTCCTTAGCATTCCTTGTGTTGCTGATGTAATTGTAGAAAGATTTTTGTCTTTCATGGCAGAAGCCAGATTAAGTTCTAGTTGGGCTCTAGCCCTTGTAATTTTCTCCTTGCCTAATGTCAAAACATCGTTGTAGTCCTCCTGAGTTGCCTGCCCCTTCTTCCAAAGATCTTAAACTAAATAAAAGCAAATCAGTTTTTCCTTCAATTTTAGTAATATGCAATGAATTTGAATGAATTACTTGTATTAAAAGAGAGAATGTGATACATCATAATCAAGATTGTCCAGACTGGATTAGATTTATGATATTTTTTCAGATGCACATTTTTCCTGCGGGCTGTAACTGTCCCTCATCTATTCTGCTCATTGGTAAGACAGATCTTTAAGGTTCTGCTATGAGGAATGTGGAGTGAATTGAATACAAGAAGAAAGAATTTAGAATTATTCTGGTATCTCCAGCATGTCAGGTAAAAAGCTGAAAGTGTTAATATTAAAATAGGCATCTTGGTTTCCAAAATTTATTGGAGACCTGGCAACTGTGAAGTATTTCAGATTTTACAAGTACATTGGTTGTCCTCAAGCTGAATTGCTCCAAACCAGGTTAAAGACAGAGGCAAGCCCTCCTCTTTTCCTATATCCTGCATAAATACCAAGGCATTATGGTCTTGCTGTATACTTCTTCCAAAAATTCCTTTAATTGATGAGACAAGTTGTGCAAATGTTGGAGTTGAGGGCATGGCCGGATTAGACCTAAAAACCAGTAATTCTTTGTTCCAACAACATCCCACATGGGCAAATGATATAATGACATACAGAAATTAGGAGTATTTTGAGCCCTGAATCAGGCAAACTCCTAAATTGCTTCCTCACAGAGAAGGAATAAGTACTTTTTTTTCTGCCTTCCTACCCATCACTGTTATTATTCTCACTGTTATGAAGAATATCTGGACCAATTTTTCAGCTATAGCAGCAGTGGAAATGCATAACAGCAATATATAAGAGTCAGCTTTCCTTTGCCTCATCACTGGTTACTTTGGGCAATTTCCCCAATGATGCCAAGAGTATGGCAAAGAGCAACCATATTTCTTTCTATCTGACAAACTCTTGAGCTGTGAGAAGCATTTATTTGAAAATTGAAAAGAAATGTATCCATAAAAGAAAAAAATTAAGACTATGTATTGGAGCTCCAGTGATATGTTGGGGTTTTTTTTCAGTTGGGTTTCAGGATATGAAAAGCCTCCTGTCTCCTAGGTGCAGGGTCAGCAGGGGGTGCCCTGCTTCTTCAGGAGATGGGTGAGGATTTCCTGCCCTAGAGAGACAGAAGGGTTTGGTACATATTCTGAGGCACCACCCTCACTGACTTGTACTTGTGGGAGAGAATTAATCACCGTAGGCCACATCCTTTTCTCCTTACTGAGGTTTTGTTCAGTCCTCTTCTATCTAAGCAAGGACGAAGGAATAAAGTGAGTCAGGGCTGGTTGGTCTTTTCCTTGTATCTGAGTTACACCGAGTCTGATCACTCCATTAGGGAGGAGGTGTTGTTTTGGAAGAGGTATTGGTGAAATGAAGTTATGGATAGGACCAGCTTCCTAGCTTTGCTTCTCTCAACAAAGACAGGTGCCCCAGCAACAGGAATGGAGTTTTGTGTTACACAAGGCGGACAATCTTTGTGATTGCATCCTCATAAGACAGAGCTCTATGTGAAAGGCGTATGCAGCTGCGCTGGGGACATATTCCACTTCAACACAGGAAACCGTCTCTCCCCATTGTTAGGCAGGACACAAAGACAGAAATAGGATCCTGCTCCTTTTTCAGGCTATCTAGTCTTCATCAACATTGCATCGTAGCACAGAAAATAGCCATTCAATCACCAGAAAACAGCACAGACACAGCAATATGCTATTAGGAAATTATTTCTCTTCATTTGCAGATGACTGGAGAAGGGAGCTAGGACTTTATTCTGCTTTTCTGTGGTCTCTTACAATCCATGGGAAAGTCCTTCATTTAAGACTCAATTTCCAAAGAACGGCTCTAAGTATCAGGAAATTCTTGTTAGATGATGTTCCTGAGAGTAGTTTAGCGATGGTCCATCCACTGGTTCCTTTCCCTGGCTCACTGCATTCTATGGAGACCATGAGAGGGATGTGGTATAGAACTGGTTCTATGTATGCTAGCTGTAACCTGCAGTGTAGCAGATGGTGCAGCCACTGAGGTGTTGGAGCAAAATGGGTACATAAAAGGTTTTTCAGGTTGATTTGCATTTCTGGAGTGGAGCAGAGGCATTAAAAGCAAGAAAAGGCTGTAGCCCACTAATCCAGCCTCAGAGCTGGATTCAGTGTGTACTCTTGCTTTCAGATCTAGGCGTCTGGGGGTGCACCTGCAAGTTCCAGGTTCTGGCATCATTTTGGTGTGAGGTAATTGAGCAGGAAGATTGGATGTGTGAGCAAGTAACAAAGAAAGGAACTGACCCTTGCCGTGTAGATCTCGAAAGCCTCCAGAGTATGGAGTTTGGCTCATGATGACTCAGATGTTATACTAAGGGATTAAGAAGTTTTTCTTCTTCCTGAAACAGTTACAAATACAAGCAGACATTTGACAAAATAAGCTGTCACTATCTGTCTTAGAGAAACACTTGTAGACAACTTTTGCCATAATGGAAAATCCATATATCAGAACATAAAGGTACTTCATCAGTTTTTGTTGTTGTCATTGTTATGGATTGCTACATTGTGACTCTTAAGTCGTCCTTGATCTATTCCAAATTCTAAGAGGGGAAGAAAAAGCCTATAAAACATATTGGCCCTTTAAACAATTTTAAAAAAGAGTTCCTATGGTGCAGCTGAGGTCAGGAAGTAGCTGATCATAGCAGGAGTCTGGATCCATGCCCTACTATGTCTGAAACAAGTCTGGTTAGAGAGAGGGAGAGGATGTTTCCTCTGGACTGGAGTAATTGACACCTGAGCCATATAGGAGGATTTTTATTCTAGTCCAGGGAAGAATACTAGGAAAGCAACATCTTCACAGGAGAGGAACTGAGTGAATTCCTATGCCAAATGGAATAGTAAAAATTCACACTGAAAATGGAGGGACAGTTTTGCTGAACTATGAATTGCTGTTCCCTGCAATAAAACCATTTGACATGATCTTCCATTAATACATGAAAAATCATAAGAGAAGGAGGAAACAGCTCAGCAAACTTAACAAATTTCCATTTTGAAGAAATGGAGCAGCCTATGACCTGGCAGGCTGCCACAGTATGACGCAGGGCTTTGTGGAAATCAAGTTGCAACAGTGAACGACTTGAAACAGAGTGCTGAGCTGTCAGATAAGTCACAGTTGGTGAACGTTAACTTCTATTTGTTATGTTTGGAAGACAAATACCATACCCACGTACCAGACAGGGCAGGGTTAGACTGCGGGGGTGAAGAAGGGAGGAAGGCAGACCAGAGGAAGGAAGATATCTTCTGTAAATAAATAGAAATGTCACTCTTCCCCGTTTACTTAGGCTGCATTGCTCATGACCCTGTTGTACCAGCAGCCAGCGGGGTGAGTTAGTGAAGGACCATTTCTGTCCTCCCAGAAGTAGGACAGAGGGTGCAAGTCATGTTAAATGGGACTTCCATTTTAATATATTTATTGACAAAACTTACAGTCTCAGTCAACCCTATCCATGAAAAATCCATGAAAAACATTTGGTCTTATCCTGTTACTTATTCTTTGCAGATACTATATAAAAATATACATAGCATCTCTGCAAATGACAACAATTGCCCATTACTAATTAATTATAGTCAATGTTCACGTTACAGTGGTGCACAAAGTTTTCAGTCAGAAATCTTTTTTTGTGATTAATATGTATAATAACAAACAGGAAAGGAACCTGTGGAATTATAATATAGGGCTCCATTTATATTTAGGTGCACTGGGAATACTGTGGTGATTACTGTGATATAAATAAAACAAGTATTTGGACATTTTACTCAGTACAGTTTGTCAGAGTAATTTTGTCTACATTTCCAATGGAAAGTAGTAATTGCTGCTGAGAATGACGCCCACCAATCTCTAAGCACATAAAAGACAAGAGGTTTTAAAATGTTTGAAGAGATGACTAAAAGTAATTAATAACATATTTGCAGGTAAAAAATAATATTTTTACAAAAACCTTTGTGTTTTCCTACTTTCACTTTTTTGACTGTGCTAGTGAAAATAGAGGAAAAAGAACAAGTCACCTCCTCTGTTTATTTTATTCTTGAAGGTTTTATCTAACAAGGCTTAAATTGCAAATAGGGGCATAATTAAGGCAACACAGGAGTATTTTACAGATGTGCAGTTATAGAAGTGAGGCAGAAAAAAAGCTTATTTCTAGGCATTGGCTGGCGTAGTCTGCTACAAGCAGTAGTGTACTCTATGCTCTCAGATGGTGTTCCAAAAGGTCCTAATACACCATGTCAGGAAAAAGGGATACAATTGGGCCAGCAGTGTTACAGCTCCTTTCTTGTTTCTCTGGCAAATAAAAAGATTTGCTAGGACTCGAATCTGATTCTGAGCCATTGCTCTTCCAGCCAACTGTCTAAGTAGCTTCTGAACAAGTTGAAGGCACCTGGCTTTGATGTTCAGTGGGATACAGAGCAGTGTCCCTTGCAAGTCTGCTAGGCAGGGATGACCCGTCACATGTCAGGGGATAGTCCCGAATTTTCTTCAGGTGAGGTATCCTCAAATGTTCTCCCCCTACTCTGTAATGTACTTTGTGCTGTTCAGCAAGATGGGGTTATTTGCTAGGGAGCAAAGACAGTATGGCCCTCCCCACCATAGATAATTTTCTGTTCCCATGAGCAAGCGGTGGAAGGGCTTCTGTTTAATTGTGTGCAGGAAAGTTAGCCAATGCATTTAAACATGTTACACGGTGTGCGTTTATCTTGTATTGCTCATTCACACTGAGTTGATATTGCCTGGTACAACCGACAGAGAAGCTCACTGGTTTTGGGCCCTCAAACAGAACCAAGTGCTTCACTTCCAACAGCAGCACCCTCTTGCTTGGTCCCATTGGGGTCTTTGTTCTTGTACAGTTAAACAAATCCTGTGGCCGAGTGCCAAGGACTTGAGCTGTCAGCAAGTAAGTTCCTGATTTGGCCAGACTAGCCAACTTTCTTCTCTTCCCAAGGGCAGTCAGAAGCTTCTCTTGCTCATCTCTCCTTTTTACAGCCAAGCAGACAAAGATGACAGTAACAAGAGCTTCTTATCTCCTTCCCTGGTCTACCCAAGGGGTAAGCTAATAGTTGATTCATAAATAACAGTGGTGTTGGTAAGGTCCTGTGAAGTGCTTGTTCTATTAGTTAACAGGGCAGTTCTCACCTTTCAGTGTTGCTATTTCAGCCCATCTGCAGATTTAGTCAGGCTTGTTACATTGGTTATATCTGACCAAGTTTTCAAAATTTTCTCTTTAATCAGCATAGGCTTGAAGTCCAGGTGCTTTAGTGCGTTTTTGTTTGATCACTAAATTTTTTATTTTGTTTTAGTAGAAGTTGAATATCCAATGTCTTCAAGTGTCTTTGAGTGTGACAACCATAGGCACAGATTTGTGATTCTTTTATCTCACCCTTATCATACCCATAAATTGATAAAGAAATTGCCTGCAGTCCATGGTTTTATTTCAGAGTGGAGTTGACAATACGCAGTAGAGATTCACAATCAAAGCCTAACTTTGAAGTATCAGAGGGAGCTAAGATGGCCTGGTGCTTTCTAGATGTATCAAACGTGCTCTGTTTACCGCCATTCTGCCTGCCACACTTATGCTAGTTTATGCCTTTTAATGAATGAGCTGCTTGGACATGGTCTATATCCTCTTGAGCAATTATTTTAGCCTTTGCTACTGCAGTCACAATTTGGCTAGAAATAACTATAGCTTTCTTCTCTAAAGTTAGTTCTGGTTCAAGCAGTAATTGCTCACATAGCCGTGGTATGGCTATTCTGTCCACAGGCTCCACAGAAATATCACTATGCTAGTAAATTGTGGGAGTTAGCATCATTAGTATTGGGTTTGTTCATTTTATGAAAATGATGGAATATGTTAAGGACGAGTTCTTCATATTCAGTTGTAATAACTAGCTAAAGGCAGCAGAAAAAGTCAAAAGAATAAGAAATAGTCAAAAACCAGCAGACATTAGTAGAGACGCTTCCTTCCCAATATTTGGACATTTGTTCTCTTTAGTAGCAAGACTATATTTCTGGGAAATTAAAAAGAAATTTTTAATACTTTGTAGATAAAGCATCATTTTAAATAATATGTCTGTGTTTAGAGTCCTAAACAGGTTCAGAATCCTGTAGTGATAAGGACAGGAGAAACACACAAAAGACCCTGGATCAAATGCAAGGCATCAAAAAGGCCTGATTAAATAGGTTATTGGAAAAAAACCCAAACAAACTAGAAGTAACAAAAGCTCTATGAGGTTAAGCAGAGACTAGCTACATGCCAAATTTATAGGAGTCAGATGGGGTAGTTTCTGTAGTTCCACTATTCTCATCTTCCTCAGAGGAAGAACACAGAAACAAGTGTTATGGAAGAGAGCCAGAGCGTATGTTTTATGGCAAAGTTTAGGACTACAATACAGGCTGCATTACTCTAGGACCTTCTGGCTAACAGCTAAGGTTTTATCTCAAAAATGCAAATAAGCAAGTTGTGGTGCCAGTTAACAAATGGTTGAGGTAACACTTCACCTAACATGATGGGAGGAAGCTGGGGACCTTCTGGGAGGGCTGACTAGAAACAGAGTGCCATGTAACAGAGACTTTGGAAAAAGTGTACTAGTGAGTGTCAAACAGTTGATATATATTCAAAAAGGTGTCCAGAAATCTGGGTGGTTATCTGAGCTAAACTGAACCCATCATTATTAAGTTCATTCCCAGGATTAATGGCCATGCAGTACAGTACGTGCGTGTTTAGTGAAGCCACAAATAAATTATGAAGGTTAATAAGTGTTTCTCTGAATAAGGAGAATTATTCCTTAGGGAACCATAAAATATGCTATTAAGGCCTTAACAAAATAGGCGGCCTCTACCATTTTGAGATTGTGGCTTGTTTTGTTAAATAAGGCAGTAATTGTTTTTGTTTTAATGGTGTGACTGGCCAGGTATTCCTGCTTGAGCTCTTTCACTGTTTCTCAGGGTGAGAAGGTCAGATCCAACCCTTTAAAATTTGATTTGGAAAATAGAACCAAGGGGGGAAAAAGTCAAACAGAACGGGGTTATGTATGTAGTTACCAGTCTATGGGAACACTCACTAACCAGATCCCGCTGCCCAAGCCAGCAACAGTCTTCTCCAGGGTGCCAGACTTCTCTGCCCTTCACATATACACGAATGCATGAGTGAATCAATGCTGTGGATTTTCCATTCAAATGGATGGGGATTACCGTCGCATAACTACTAGCTGGGATGACACTACAGGAGCTCTTGTTTGAAATATATAAGGTGACGTTGCAACATAACAGCCTTTGAGCACCATGTGCACATGAACTGACAAGTGGTGTCACTGGGAGGACAGTGCTGTCTTTGATTAGCACTGTGACACAGGGAGAAAGATTGATCAGAGAGAAACAGCTGTAAGGAGAACAGAAATTAGTAGATACTGAGAGTGACAAGGAAATAAGAACAACAAGGAATTAGCAAAAAATATATTGGTCACTACTTTGGTGCTTCTGGGAGACCTTTGGGATCATCTTGAGGATATATAGGCAGCAGTAATAAACTGGACATGCCAGCTGAGTTCTGGGCCCTCACAGTAAGCTTCAGAGTTTCACTGGTTCCAATTTGAAATGTTTTTGGAAGGACACATGGGCTCTTTTACAGTAGTGACCACTGATTTTCAGAGACCCACAAATCAACATTGCTGTAAATGCTACTCTCTCTTAGTCTGGGCTAAGCTGCACAGTTAAGAGGAACTTCTCAGAGCTTCTGTTGTCCAATCTCAGATGGCATGGAGCTTTTATGATTCCAGCTTCTTAGAACACAACAGAAAAGAAAACCCAACCCACCAATCTTTGGTTAGTGTAATGAATTTCAGACAAGCTGATCCAAAAATGGACCCTGTGGTCATCATGCAAAAGTCAATGCTTTCCAAGGGTGAAGACATTTTGTTATCATAATATTTCCTTAGGGTTAAAAGAGGAAATAAATGCTCCATCTCAGATACCACTGTGTGATAGCTGTTGGCAGGTATTCACCAATGTAAGTAGTTCCTGATGTTAGATAATTTGGTCCTGAAGCTAGGTGAAAGGAGCTCAGTTTTGCTGCAGATTTCTGGTTCTAAACCTAGCAATAAACCTCAAGGCATGAAAATGAAAGCACAATGACCTCATTCCAATTCAGATGCTGTACATGAACATTCTGTGGGCAGAATTTGAAATTTCTTTCTTGATCTGGGTCCAAATGCTGAAGCAAGAATAGCCTAATCAAATCAAAGAAGAAGCTTGCATAAATGCCTTGAAACAGAACCTGCCAATTTCTGTAGAGCTGTGCTCACAAGCAGTTATTTCTCTGGTGTTAATATCATTAGAGGAAAGTATTGGAACAAGAAAATAAACAAAAAGACACATTGATTTGAGGTTAACTGCAAGAATGAGGATAGCTGAAACTCAGTGAGAGTTTTGCCATGGATTTTACTGAATCCCAGGACTTCATGCATTCTGTTTTTCTGTAAATGTTTGAAGAGAATTGAGATGCTGAATATTGAAACCAATATCCAGGTGACAGTTCGTGTCAAGAAAATGTGTGTGTATGTCTGCAAGTGAGTGTGCACACATGTGCTTCATATTAAGATATCCTTTCGCTGTTTCAAATTTAACTTCAAAACTATTTTTTAACATGTGGCACTGTCAGAAACACAGGGGCAGATCGATGCAAGCTGCCCTGAGCCAGTTTCAGTCTGACTGAAAACTAGCTTGCATTTTGCCCTTGGTTTACTCACAAATACTAGGGTCTGATCATGGCAAATCCACAGGTGTTACTTCGTCATGCTTTCGCATAGAGATCACCTTCCTCATTTCCCTTCAATAGGAAACTGTAATGAATTATTGTAGCTAGTAATGAAAGATTTAATGTACATATTTACTTAATTTCACAAAGGGAAATTGGCTTTTATTTTTAGAAAGAGCTGAATTTCAACTGTATCAATTTTGACTTCTCTTCCTAGGCAGAAGCAACAAGCAATGCATACAGTAAGGAATCAGGTATTGCAATGGATGATAAGAGAAGTTTTTGAAGAGGATAAAAATCAATTGCTCACCCTGTCAAATTTTTTGAGGGAAAAAATTCAAGAGGAGACTAGTGGGGAAAAAGACAACTTGTGAAAGTGATGGTTGTTGGTGGTAGAAGTTCAGAGAAGTCAACTAAAGACTGATTCTTGAAGAGATCTGTGGCATTTCTTAGTAGAAGCAAGCCAGAAAAAATAGTGGAATATAAAAAAGTCCCAGGGAAGAGTGACACTCAATGTTTTGAGTTGATGAGTAAAACATTCTTTTTGATACTTTCTAAGTTTGTGGCACTGGGAAGAAGTTGACTATAGGTTGCTTTTGTACTGTAATCTGGTGAGATGTATAGGTGCTTCCTATGTAAGGTCAGAGAAGTGTGGAGGACTCAGTGAACTTAGACAGATGCTTGTAAGCCTAATGGGAGGTCCAGGTGATCCTTAGTGACTTGGAAAAGTTGGCTAAACTTTTTCAAACGTCTTGCAAGGGCTAGTGTCAGCTTCTTAGCTCACCATCCAGCTTCTTAATTTCCTTCTATCCAAAAGCAATTGCGTGTCTGGCTTGAAGATACTTCAACTGTGAGAGTTTCAGTGATTACCAGTATATTTCCTCTTTCTAACTCACTGTTTGGTTTGTCTTCAGCAAATACCATCACTTCTGTTTAGAAGGAAGCATTGGTACAGAACTTATAAACAAACAGTATAGAAGGGAGTAATAGATAATTACTTTGACAAAGTAAACTACAATCTAGTCAGGATGGAAAATCCTCTTCTGGCCACTGTTGTAGTGAATGATGACATTCAGAACAGAAAACCCCATAATGGAGACTGCTCAGAATTTATTTCAGATGGCAAGCACTTGCTTAAAGGTAACAATGAGTAAACAAAGTAATTTGTTGAGACTTGACTCTGTGTTAATGGTATGCCATAGTGTAGCAGGTGTCTATGCATATAATGGTTTGTTTAATCTGTGTTTCTGAGTTCCTCTGAGTCTGCCAAGAGCAAATATTTAGTACTGGAAATTAAATCTTAAGAGATAATTTGGAAAATGCAATTAGCTGGTAGGCCTTGATGAGTTATAAAGAGTGGTTTGTGAGAATCTTCCTAAGTGAGAAGGTTCTCAGTCGAGGCCCAGGTGATCAAGAACTGTCATGGTTGTCCTGCTTATACCCACACACTGCAGACTTGATTTCAGTGAAGGAGAAGAGCTCCAGCTTTTCATGTGAAGTTATATATTTTATAAAGTGTAAATTTTCCCTTCTATTGTCTAAATATGCTTCTATTGTCTTCAGACTTGATGGCTTTTAAAGGTACAAGTTAGTTTAAGACACTCAAAAGAAGAATGTCTAAAATACATTCAAAGGGAGCTATTCCTAGCCTCACTCAGTGTGCTTCTGTGAGAATATGTATGTTTGTTCTCTGAAGGATCTGTTTATCCTTCTCTTTGAAACAGCCTTGTAGAGTCTAGACACAAACTGAATGAAATGAAGATTAAATGAAGACAGTAAAAAAATAAAGGAGATAATAAAGGTGGAATGATAATGAAGCATTTACTAAGGTCGCTTTTGTCTCTTGTTTCAGAGAAGGCTTTACTATTTATAGCTTTCTCTATTCCTCTGTCATACTTCCGTGCCAGTTATTCGTGGGATTGGATTAATATATGAAATCATGTAGATAACCCAAAATTATACAAATTCTACTCTATACAGAGAAAATTATGAATACATTTAGATTACAATATTTTCTCTGTGGGACAATTTTCTTAATTAAGTGGCATAAGGCATTTTATTCTGCAAAGACATCAGTAAAAAATTGTATGGATCTCTTCAATGACTTAAAGATCTGATTTTTTTTTATGCTGGGTGTAGAATGTCATCATCATCTTCTTTTGATAGTACTTTACATGCGCATAAGTTGTCATTTGATGGGTAAAAGTGGAAAATTGAGTTTTGGTTGCATTTCTTACATATTTCAATTTTATCTTTCTTAGGATGTTTTCTTTCAAGGATGTCTTACTATAGTAGTGGTTTGTAAATAGGCACTGTTTAGGGAAGATAAAATAGTTCTAATAGTACACAATACAGTGAAAATACATCAATTCCAATTTAGCTTTACACAGAGAAGCATCAGTGAAATGAAAGTGCAGTCTTATAAATGTAGGAGATAAATCTTTGTCTTCACTTTGGAAAAGGAAGAACCACATCCTGTGAGGTGCTTAGCATCTGCTGTCCTAATCAATACAGCTGAGAGTTGGCTTTTCTTGATAGGTTTGTATTTCTAGCCAGCAACTGTCCAGCTATAAGAAAGCATCATTGTTTGGCGTGAGGAGGAAAAAAGAATTATATATTTTATGGGAGATCTAAATCATCTTGTCATCATATAACTCAAAGATGGCCAAGCATGTTTTCCCTCAAATTTGTTTAAACAAACAAATGTAATTCTTAGGTTTGTGCCATGGAAGCCAAGTTTCCGTCCAGCATGAATTTAGGACATAAAGATTTGTTTGTGATGGAAACAATGCCAGACACTTTTGCATAGCAGCGTAATGGAGCGCCGCTAGAATGTAGCTTATAAAACCGGATTCGGGAAAACAGAGCTGCTCTGTCTAATTTGGCCTGCACTTTGTGATTACAATAGCATAATTGTGCAGCTTGGAAGCCTTTCCCTCTCTGCTGAAACGATGCAGTATTCAAACACGTGTGAGAGTGTTTCTTCGACAAAAGGGCAGAGCTGAAGCCTCTGCGTATCCCCAAGCCCTCCTCCGGGATTGGTCCTCCTCATGCCGCATGACTTCCTGTGATGACTCTGTGCTGTCACCTGCATGTGTCTCTCAGGGCATCCCAGTCTCCTAGTACAACCATACCATCTTGTTAGGGCATCTCATTTTTCCAGCAGTTTGTGGAGTAAATTGAAAAACTGAATGGGAGTGCTTACTCTTCTCCTATGTTAGATAGTTGTACTTGGTCAGTGAAGATTATTTGTGTCAGGCTGTGTGGATACTTGGGACATGCATGAGGGGTGCTTACTGAGTGGAAAGCACTCACAATTTGAATTCTTGTGAAGCCTAGTCCAAAGTTTCATGGAAAGGATTTATAATATATGAAAAGGACTGAGTTCCATTTCCTAGACAAGGTGTGACTATACAACAATCTTTTTCCTACAGAAATACTATGAAAGGCAAGAAGGAAAAACAACATTTCAGTATCACAATATTTATCCCTTTCACATTCATAGAGTCATGGAATCACAGAATATCATGATTTGGAAGGGACTCACAAGGGTCATCCAGCCCAACTCCTTACAACCCCAATGCTTCCTGAACTCTGTCAGGGTTGGTGCTGTGAGCACTTCCCTGGGGAGCCTGTTCCAGTGTCCAGCCACCCTCTGGGGGAAGAAACTTTTCATAATATCCAACCTAAATCCCCCATAACACAGCTTCATGCTGCTCCCTTGGTCACCACATAGAAGAGATCAGGCCCCTCCACTTCCCTCATGTTCAGTGCTTCTGAATGTTTCTTCTGCATCTGTGCTAAGTAGTGCAGCCCTTTGTACATCACCAACAAAGAAATACACACCACATTTTGGTTAAAAAAGAAGAATTTCATTTGGGGGGGGGGGGGGGGGGGGGAGTCCCGGCTGCAGGGTAACCAGCCAGAGTCACGACATGAACACTGATACGATTTGAGCATCGTGCTCCAGTTTTATTGTTTACCTACACCAAGTTATACTTTGCAAAGTTCACGACCCCTTTCCCACGAGAAAGCCTCTAAGCAGTGGGGGAGCTGACCAGTGTATACCTTTTCCCAAGGCTGTTCAAGGCTGCCAGCTAGCAGGTGCCTTGCAAGCCTATCTTCAGCCTGAGGCCCCGTCAGGGGTACTTCTGCAACAGCTCTGGGGTGCCCAAGCTCTCCTGGGGTATCCTATGCCCCCACTCCACAAGGAATTCCTCTACAATTTCACTGAGCATTTCCTGTGAGAGAGAGGAGTATAATGATTTTCCAACAATATATCATTTGGAAGAAAAAAGTTATAATCCTTTTCTTGTGAAATCAAAATGATCTCCTTAAAATACTTAATTTTAGGTATTGAAATTTGAAAAAAACCAAAATATTAATTGAGGGTCAAAATATTCCTCTGCTTCATCCCAGATCAAAGTTTCCTTTCCTATTTGCTTGGGGAAAATATGAGGAAACTAATAATTTATTCTTTTATTGATGATACACGAGATGATGCAAACGAAATGTATTAAAATGTATTTGTACATACAGTTATATAGAACTCACATTAGCTATGACTTCCAGAAGCCAGCACATGCACCTAAATACCGAAATAGTAACTTTGGGTTATCTTTTGGTTCTTGGTTTCAAAATAACAGCTCCAGAGAAAACTTAATGAAATGTTTCTCAGGTACTTATGTGAGAGACTTCTCTGAACCCTCTTGTAACCTCAAGTTATTTGTGCTAAATATCTTTTTTCTTTCTTTTTTTGTTTTTTTTAAGAGGAGCTCTGAGGGCTTTTTTTTTCCTGAAAAACAGACATTTGATCTACTTTTAGAATATTTTGAGAGAGATCAGTTCAGTATCTTTTGATCCTGATAGCATTCAGGTCATGGCAGTCAGAGCAAAGGTTTTGGCCTGACACTGAAGTCCAGATCTTGCTCTACGTTCAGATATGGTTTTTTTAATTAGAAACGATTAATGAAATGTTAAGCCACTTGCAATTACAGCCTCTGGTCAAGAAAAAAGTTGGAAATACAGAAATCATGGGTGTTTTTTTTCAAATGGCAACTGGGGAGAGTAGAATTGGTGGTAGAACCTCATGGCTCATCCCTTGTCAAATTTTGAAGGTCAAAATAAAGCTCAAATAGATAAATAGATTTCAGATGCCTCATTGCCAGACTCTGTAGTGGGGTATAAAGTTTATGCCTCCACTCCAGGAATCATCCATCAGTCACAAAAAGAAGAGAAATTTTAATTCTGTGGCATGTGGTTAATTTGCTTTTAATGGTAGTGAGATCTGAAGAGAGACATCTGAGTTTATTCTTAGTCATTTCTACTGACCGCATTTAGCATACCCCTCCATGGGAGTTACTTCTGACTCATGACTAAGACCTACTGAATATCCTGCTGACAGACCTTCTCAAGACGCTGTAGAATTTACATTTTAAATTCTCTACTTGGTGAATCTTTTTGGGCACGAATCACCTTGGCCCTCCCATTCCAGGGGGTAACATTGTCTCCTGAGGAAAGGTAGACTAAATATTCCTCTGTCTGTGTCCGTGCACTTGTTTTTAATGAGTCCCATACTAATGTCACTACTGAGTGCTACTGTCAGCAACGGCAGCTCCTGGCTTTGGCATGGCTTGCACACTGGTGTGATCTGTATCACAGTTTGGAAGCTCAGGAATGATTGTATATTTCTTAGAGACACATCTAAGTCATGTTCAAACACAAAAAAGGATGAAGGAGTAGTTGCTCCAGTGGTGACAAGCTTTTCTTGTTAAATGTTTGTACATATTTCCAGTTTAAATTTCTTAAATTTCATCTTTTGACCATCTCCCTTCTTCTTTTCCCTTCCGAATTGAAAATTACTAAAATGAAGCTTGCTCTTATGCAAACTGTGAAGATACGTCTTTGAGTGATTTTAGGGCAAGAAAGGAAATAAGATCAGAAACCATAGACTAGTCTTGTCACCACATTTAGCCAGTGCCAAATGGAAATTGAACCACAGGTCTCAAATTATGCTTTTAAGTCCTAAAATGTGTTCTGCTCAGAAGAGCTATGCTGACTTTGGTGAAGCCAAGGCAGACGTACAAGCCTTCCTGAGAAAAGATTTTTGATTTCACAACAGAACTTAAAACCCACAGATTTCAAGGGGCACCCAAATATGGTAAAATAAGCAGAGAAATACTTCCCTTTTCATCATCTGAGAGCTATCATTCACAACACTAACATGAAGCTTTTAGTAAATTCTGGGAAGTTTCTTACTACTTGGAGGAAGGGAAAAATCCACCATAATAAGGGTTGTAGCTGTCTTTTGTGTCTGCTGTTTCTACCCTGGAGGTAAACAGGAAAAGGATCTGATATACTTAAAATAACCAAGTTGGTTTAAAGAGGGAATGTGTTATCCTTGCTTCCTGTGTGTGAGACAGAGTTAATCACTGTCAGTAGCCAGCAGCATGGGTTTTCTTCCAGAGAAATCCCCCTGTGTCATTTCACAGTATGTACTTTGGTGGCTGTCTTGCTTCAATGACACAAGAGGTAGTTTCCTTTCTTCATCATCCTGGGATGTAATGGGGTTTTCCTGCCCTCTAAGAAGAAATATTTTTTCAATTCCCCTTAGCAACAATGACTAGATAATGAAGCCAAACAAGGAGATACCCTGCAGTTCCTGTGATGACACACCTCCCTGCTGCTGACTCACCTGGTGATATAAGACTTTCTGTAGGTATTTCTATAAATGACAAAAATAAACATCTGCTAAGAAAATTACCTCATTTGTTATATGTGACTTGTGTGTTGAGCTCTTTTAAGAACTCCAATTACTTAGTGTTAGGAAATAATACACCAGGGTTAGAGCTGCTCTGCACTGTGTTGAAAGAGTACAGTTTACCTGTTGCCTTTGTTTGCATTAAGGGTTTTTTAGAGTGAGTTAATGTGAGCCAAAGTGTTTAAATTCTGTTCTGGATCTGACTCCAGATTTCAGCAAGCTGAGGAATGCATATTTGCCATAGCAATTCAAGATCTGTCTTTGAAATGGGTAAAAGGAGAAAACTTATCATCAGGAGTTATAGTCACTAACAGTCCAAAACCCTCATTTATTTGTTTCATTTTGTTTGTGCCTTAATGTATCATCCTAGAGTATCTACGTAAATATGCCTGAGCCTGATGTGAATTAGAGTAGAAACAAGCCTGAATAATACTGTATTTTAGAGGTCTAAGAGAACAGGAATTAGTGATTACAAAACAACTGCTAGCATTTGTGTTCCTATCTAACGGACGACACAGTGGAGGTATAAGCATTTGGACCTCGTGAAAATCAGGCCAGATACCAGGAAGGATAAGTGAAATCTCTTAGATATAAATCTGTTAGATTTAAATTAATGTAAGCCTAGGTGTTCTTGTGAGAGCTTTTCTTTGTCTTCACTTTGTTTTTCTGTTTTGCCAATGTGCACCCCAGTGTTCCACCTCAGATATCCAGATGATCTAAGTTGCCTTCTCTTTCCCAGGTAACTTCAGTCTCATTACTATGAGATATATCATTGGCAGCTAAGTGTGGGCCTTTCCAGTACAATTCCTGGATGTGGGTATTCAGGGGCAGACTCCTCTACGTGTAAAACCAGAGAATATAACTCTGAGTTTTCACAGTAAGAATCAACAGCAGTGATCCTAAATATGAGTATTATTTAGAAGAAATTTAGTTCCCTTGCCTGGTGTAAAGCTGCCCAAGTTTCTCTGGCGCTGGTCAGTGCCTATCCACCTTTAGAAATCTTTAGTTACTCTTGACTCCCTATTGACTCCTTTAACATTCTATACAGAAAATAACTACAGAGACATTCAACATTTGCATAGATATTAGGATTTGGAACCTAAAGATGCATGAAAAGGAGTTCTTGTTTTCTCCATTTTCTAAGGACTAATAGAATTATACTGCTCTAGACTAAGGATTGATTAGATCTGATGCTCAGCTCTGAGATTTTAAACAACTGTATGGATTTTTTATGCCTTTTCAAGATGAAACAATTAATTTATTGGCTCTGAGGTGACAGAGGCTGGGCAGTCCTGCAATCGCACGGTTGGCAGCAGCCCTCTGGGGAGGAAACAATACAGGCCAGGGTACAGGGATGGACCATTGCCAACTAGTAATGGTTAGTATATGCTCATAATCTATGGACCCTGATACATATATATATATTCCTTTATATATTTTTATATTTTTAAATATATATGTATGCCTTGCCTACATGCCTGGCTATGCCCTTAGTAGATGTAGATGGTCTTGCAGCTTAGACATGATGTTCTTGCGACCAGATGGCACATGTTCATGCTTCTTGCTTGTAAGCTGAATGAACTCAGTATCACACAACCTCATGACACTGTTGTGTTGCTCTTTCTCCATGTGTCTTCTCTAGCACAAGGAGCCTGAGTTGTTTCTCTTTGCAAAAATGATGATCTTGTCATTTGAGTGGGAAAACATGCCACCAAAAGAAATACATATTCTAAATTGTATTTTTAAATCCCTAGAAAACATCTGGATAGTAAACACTAAAGTGTTTCAATTCTCAGCTACATTGGTCATAGAGATAAAGAAATTTGAGGAAAAAATCACTGTCACTGTGTCACAGTAGAAATCCTGGATTCTTGGATTAGACTCCCAAAGGAGCAGATGTGGGATAAGGGTGGCTTGTTATGGCCT
This sequence comes from Corvus cornix cornix, assembly GCF_000738735.6. NCBI lineage: Eukaryota > Metazoa > Chordata > Aves > Passeriformes > Corvidae > Corvus > Corvus cornix. The sequence continues at coordinate 25,927,774 of NC_046333.1, forward strand.
CCATCTAAGTTTCCAGGTCTTGTGATGATTACAGCGAAGTTGGCCAGTGCAAGTCTGCAGCTAAGTCTGCAGCTAAGATGTAGATCCATTAACAGAAATGTCAGTTTACTATAAAGAAGGCTCTTGTGAAATTTCCCACTGAATACAGGGAGGTGACAAAAACACAGTGAAACATTTTGAGATTCCCTATCTATTTTTGCAATTTCAGGAGGTTTGAACAACAGCTAGAAACCAAAGCCTTTAACTGAGCCAAAGCAAATAAATATTTTTGAAGTTCCTCTCCTATTAGTTACAAAGACACTTAAAACCTTTCAGGGACAGATGTGCTGCTGCTGGAAAAATAGAAAAGCAAAAGCCAACTTAAAAGAACTAAGGGGCTGGATTATTTTAGTTATTAGAATAGGTGGTTTGTCCAGAAGTTTTAAAGCAGAAAGGATAAGATGTAGATGACAAAAATTAGACAGAATTACAAGTGAATCATTAAAAAGACAATATTAGCCCAAGACTACAGCCTTACCTCATTACTTTGTACTGACAACTCTTTTGAACAAAGCTAATAATTAAACTAATAACTATGAAACCAAAACTTACTGTTCAGCCATGAGTTGTTATTAACACTTTTTATCAGAATGTTTCACAGTCATGTCACTTATACTGGGCAAAAACATGGTCATGGTAACTTTTCCTACATGTTTACTATTACTGGCATCTTGGTTAAACAGAAACATTATTTTAAATATTACAGAAATGTGGCACTTTGCTCAAAGAATGCATCTGTTCCAGGAAAATGTTATGTTTTGAACATTAAAAAGAAATTTTCTGGTTTCAAAGAAAGCATGTGGACATCAAGATGAGTCCGTTGGTTTGAGCGGTTACTGTACGTGAAATTTTACTGAATTGTGTAAATATTAAATATACTTTGAATTAAATTGATTTCCAGAAATATTAATTTAATTTATGTCTTTGCCTTTGTTTTACATTTATCTTTCCATTTTACCAACCACTCGGCAAGGGAGAATATAGCAAACTTTTATGACTGAAAAAGACCAGGAGATTACAAATGTAGTCCTGCAGTTTTGGGATTCTGAATGGAGAGTACAGATGAAACATCAGCTGCAACTGAATTCCCCTTAGAGTGTTAAGATATGCCAGTTAAAAGTTTAGGTTTTGTGTAAACACTAGGATTATATCTATGGCCTTGATAATTTGACAATTCTTAAAATAAGAGGAACTCAGGGGATATTCAAAACCTTATAAAATAGAACATTCTGAGCAGTCATACTCCCAAAAGCTGTCTAGAACAAAATACGAGACAATGAAAGCTGAAGGGGTATTTAATTCCAAGGAGCTTTGAAGACTCTTGTAAGACTTTCCAGGGAGGCAGGGATGTATTTGTCAATTTGCCTAAACATCTTCACTCCATATGTTCGCACATTTTGCTCCTAAGCTTTTAATGCATTTTACATTAAACAGTCATTGAATAAAAAGAAAATTGTCCTGGGAATAATTTCCAAAAGCAGTTTCCTTCCTCCCAGTGGTGTGTTCTGCCCATCAGGCTACAGATCTGGTGTCTTCCCTGATGTTGACCAGGCTGGGAGAGCCGTGACTTCCTGCCCACCTGTGGGAAATGTCCTTCCGGGGACAGAGTGGAATAACCCAAAGATTAGGGCATCCTAGAGCAAAACAGGCAGAGGGTTTAGCTCTTTCATGCTGAGAGAAAACAACATTTAGGTCCAGGACTTCTGAGAGATGTGCTGGAGCTTTTGATATTCATGGAGCTCTGCAGCACAAGCAGAGGAGCCTTCCTCAATGGCAGGAGCACCTGAAATCTCAGGGTATCCTCAAAGCACACAGGTCCCACAGGTGGGATTGCCCTGCAGACACAACTATCCCTGCATGATTGGGTTTTACCCCAATGGATATTAATAAAACTTTATTTGGAGAAACTGTGCTTCAACATCTGTGAAGGAAATAGCTTTTTGGAGAGCGGGTTTACAATTACAGTTGTGGCACTCCAAAATCACCCAGTTGCCTACCCTGGTGGTAAGGTCCTGTCTGCCAGTGAAATGTGAGTTTGTAGTGTTCAGAGCATTCGGGTCTTTAACATCAGTGTTACTCTGATGCTGTTATGTGTGGACACCTGTGTATGCTTAAGTAGCTGATTCAATGGATGTTGATGAGGTACAGGAGAGAGAAAAGGCCAGATTTTTTGGTCTGAGTTTCTCAACTGCAAGAGGAAGCTGGAGGAGAAATTTTTGAAGAGGGGATAAAAAAAAAGAGTGTGGGAGCTGTTGATCCCTACTGTACGTGTGGATATGCTATGGATTGGAATGAAATGGGACAGTGATCCTCTTACAGGCTAAAAGAAAAGAAATTAAAATGGAAAAAATGTTCCCTGCCCAGTTCAGATTAATTCTAGAAAGTATTGTTTTGGCAGAAAAGTTACAGACCTCATCTAGAAACTAAAATAAGAGGACTCTGAAGCTAAGGCCTCTTACAAGGGTACATTCTGACATTCGTCCCATCTTTCCCTTCATCCTTAATGCCTGCAATGCTGAAAACTGTTTACGAAGGAAGAGATTTGCCCAGGTGCAACAGCAAGAAAACAGAAGCTATGTGCTCCTCTGGCAGGGAGGTCCAGAGCCTGCTGTAGAGAAGCTCTTATTCTCTGTGAAAGCTGTCCTCACGTGCTCTGGGAACACTGAAGACTCCTTGCCTGACTTTTATGTATCTATAAACACAATAAAAAAGGTAAAAAACACCCACAATCAAGACAGTTTAGCAGTGGATAGTGTGAGTATGGCACATGACTACTGGGCAGAAAGATCCTGCTCCTTGCTGCTCTAGACAAAGTGATGCAGCAATGGCTGCTGTCCACTATGGCTGATGTCAGGCACTGCCATTCAGCTTCTGCCCACTTTTCTTCAACTCCTGAGCCGTTGATTGCCTTCTCCAACTGCTCCTGCCTGCACTCCAGCCAGCAAAAAAGGGTGAAACCCTTTGTAATCTAGTGAGACTGAAATACTGATGTGCTGGCTTAAAGCTGAGCTTCTGAAGACTTTTGGAAGCTGTGAAATCTGGTCTGGAAATGTCACAATAAGATACTGAACGCTCCTGATTAGTTCATGAGCACTCTAAAAAGTGGTTGGGAAATTCCCTTATTTAAGAAAATGTTGTAAAATTGAATTGAAAACTTCATGCAAAATGAATAGTCTGAGAAAAAAGAATGCATTTCCAGGATGCTTTAAATGTTTTCTCTAAACAATTAAATCTGTTTTGACTTTCAAAATTAATTCTGTCTATTTGCATTCTATATATGTAGCATTTACATGAAATGCTATATTTGCCCATAAATTTTTGGGTTTGGAGTTGATGCAATTCTGTAAAATGGCTTGCTTTTGGAAAACCAGATTTTTTTCTGATGGGAAATATTAATAATGACAATTTAATTAGCTTTATACAGAGTGTATTACCTCCTGCTGTTTTGATACCTTCTCTTCTAAAACTGACATAAACCAGAACCCCCAGAATTACACAGAAAACATGAAAGCAATGCTCAGTTTGTTGATTTGAAAGTACGGTGGTGAAATCTTCATGGTACCCCATGGTATTTTATTCATTTTCCCTTCTATGGAAATTGTTGGTATATTTTCCTGAAGGCTGGTTTTGTCATACTGTTGTATCCCAGATGATTTTGGACACCACAGAAAAATCATGGTTAGAGGGAGTGTGTGAATTGTCTGGGCCTCTGAAAGGTTCAAGCATGCAATGAATGTACTTCATTATCCCAAATGTAGGATGCCTTCTGCATTCATAAAGCAGTACTTTTTTCAGAAGATGAGTTCTGGGAAAATAGCTAATGATTCATGAAAAAAATCCTACTTGCACACAGTTGGATGATCATCTTACTGCTACTTGCTTTTTTTCTAAGCACGAGTTTGGATGTGGGTGCACAGTGGCATGTGGATGGGGAAGGGGGGGACTGTGTGTGCATGTGAGTTTATATATGGAATTAATATATGGATTGGGATATTCTTTTAAAGTCTGTAAAGTGTGCGTGCTGCTTTTATTCATTAGCACCTACAAAGGACTAATTGCCATCAGGCATGTAGGTGGAATTTTTGGCAGTGAGCAAGAAACGCAATAGGTTTGATGACAACCAATGATCTGCCAAAGCCTTTTCAGAAGAAGAAGCTAGTTTTGCTGTCACTCACCCACCCTGTTAAATTCAAATGCAGATGCTTCCAGGGGGTGTGTGGCACCCATCCAAGTCAGCACTTGAAATAGAGGGCTCCTAACACTGTGTGTGCAGACCATGCTGTAGCTGTGACTGCTGCCTAATGCATGAGGTGAGAGGGACATGTGAAAGCTGAAATGGAGATGGGAGAATACAAGATGCTCTGGCCTTTCTGCCATAGTGACAAGAAGGTAACAAGGACCCTGCTTGGTGCAGGTGGTGGCTGCCCTGCCATGTCCAGTGGGACCTCTCAGTGGGGAAGCCAAGGACAAAAGCTGGCTTTAGGCTTGTAAACCCCATGAGAGCTGTCATGGGAAATTCAGGATTTACAAGGATGATTTTGCAGTGCCATAGTCAATTGTGCCAGGGTGGTACCCTCATGGCTAAGCGATAGCAGCAGATTTCTGGCATCACCAGTATCAGGTTCATGTCCGCTGCTGAAGGAGCAGAGAATGCTGACACCCCAGGAGGTCAGATAGGACTCGTCTGACATTTGGCCTGACTTCATAGGTGATGCTTTTGCCCTCTTTTCCACTCTTTCTTTCTTCAGAAATTAAATCTCTGATAGGAATTCTCAGAGAAGTGCAGCATAACAAAAATTATGCGGCCAGAAACTGCCAGTATGTTAAGTACTTGTACTCTTGTGAACAACACGTCAGCTGAAAATTTGCCTACCCTATATGGAACCTGCAGAATGGATATCTGTCGTGGTAAAGCACTACTGAATGCTGGTATAAGAAATATTACATAAACAATTAAAATTTTCATATTCCATCAAAATTAAGCAAGTTAAATGGTTCGAAAAGAAAACTAAAAAAAAAGCTAAGACTATATTTGCTCTCAGCCTATGTTTTTGCAGTAATAAACTCTAAGAATATATTGCAGAGCAGCTATTAACTCCCTCTAAGAGGGCCTACGCGGTGGTTTGGTTGGTGGTTTGAGGTGATTGAGATGGGTCTCTTGAGTGTGGTTCAAGTTCCTTTTATACCCTTGAGTCAAGGGGGTTTCTGATTGCATTCCTCTCCTGTCACCTCAGATGACCTCCTTCTCTGCTCCCTTCCCCCACAGAAGGAGCAAGAGGTTCTAATTCTGCAGGAACATGGCATTTATCACCTACTGTGTTCCAGGGAGATTAGTAGGGTTGCTACTTCATACTGTGTTTGTTTCTATATGGGCCATACTCTTTGTTTCATACCCATAAACTTTTGTTCAGTTTGGAGTTAGCTGTAATAAGTCAGTACAGAAATACATGGACTCTGTGTAGTTGATCATGTAAAATAAATAAAAATCACTCCCAGAAAGGGAGAGTGAAGTGAAAAACAAAAATAATTTTACATATTGTACAGAAGTTCACACATTGGACAAGCTGTGACAGTGTAAAATTCTTCCCATAAAATAATATTTTATCTGAAGTGTTTCATAGGGCTGTTATGAGACTAATACATGCTTGCTAATCACTTTGACAGCTTCAAAAAAAGTGCTATGAAAGTAATAGTTATTTCTGTTCTGCTTTTTTCTGTATTTTCCATATTACAATTGTGATCAGGAATTGGAACATCTACTTTTATCAAATGGTGGGTGGTATCTACTTCTGTACTTATGCCTATTTCTCCAAGTCATAAACTGACATCAGAATAACAAATAAAGAGGAAACGTAATTGTGTGGTCCTATATTTCATTTCTCATAATGTCACAGAGAGAACTCATTCAAATAAAAATAATGCCTCATTTACTGCACATGTAATTAGTATGCTTAGGCAGCAAGTTCTTCAAGTTAGTGAGACAGTTACTTCAGGGCCAAATTCTGCCACACTTTATCACATCTCATGTAACTCCTTGCCAAATAATTTAGTACTGGCCTTTCTACTGATGAATGCTATTCACTGTATCAGAAGTTACATGGTAAATTTATTTCAGAAGTGGATCCCTGATTTGTTGGGGTCTGATGGTCTGTGGAGCCTTGAAAAAGGTAGTTCATGCCTTCATAAACACTGCTTTCCTTATTTTCATTCTTTGAATTTCTTTGAAATTTCAGCTTTACAAACACAAGTCTACTTGCTTCTGCTTTATATTTCATTGAACCTATTTATTATTTGTTACACAAGTGTTGCATTTTGTTTTTCAAGTCCAGGGTGACTACATTATCTTGTGATGCTTGTGAATGTTAAGCCACTGATGCTTGTAGGTGGAATTAAGATTGCCTTAGATATAAAGGCAAGGTTTCAGCCTGAGCATGGTACTGCTGAGAGATGGAGATATGTAACCCTTTTTATCCTTGGGGCGAACTACAGTGCTTCAGATGATTGTAATCCATATGACAATTAATAATTCATCAAATAATACTTTTTATGCAAATACTGGCCCATGATCCCAGGAGTTCGGGGCTCTCCATACAATTGCTCTGTTTCCCTGGTAATTTTCCTCTGAAGAACTTGGGAGATGTTGCTTTTGGTGAAGTAACCTTTACTACAGCTCCCTTTACTTTTGCTTTACTTTTTTTGGCTAGTGGGTTTGCATGATCAGGCCTGGTCTTGGCTTCTTTTTCTCCCTCAAAAGAGAGGCTCACTTGAGCAGTAGGATCAGTGTAACACAGAATTTCTTCTTGAAATTTCAGTAGCTCTTGTCCTTCTCTTCTTGGAATTGGAAATGTAGTAATTTGACCTGAGGTAATCCCTGCAGTGCTCATGAAGCATGGTCTGTGGCAGGATGTGTCTAACATAAAAAAAAAAATATACACTGTTGCTTGGAATCAACATTTCTGGATCAGGTTATAAAAATTCCCAATAAATAATATTTTACAGCCCCTTTAGGTAGCTTTTCCAGTGCTTCATAACCATTATAAATAGATATTTAGAGAAAACTTGCTGCAAATTAAGCCCCATTTTCTCAAGTTACTTCGAGTGCATATGGAAAACCTCAGTCACCATCATCTCTGTAACTGCTTCTTTCTTATTTGCAGGCTGTCATCATGCTTTTGCTTCCCTGTATCCCCCTGAGTAAAAACAACCAATTCCTTCATCTTTTTCTCATGCTAGCCATTTTTCTGGTCTCACAAATTTGCCTTGATTGATCCTATGGCATGATACTGAAAACCTGTCTCAATTCTCTGTTTTAGGCCTCACCAGAAACAAGTAGAGCAGCACAATTACTCTTGAAGCAAAAATAGTTGAACCAAAGCCAGTTCAAATAAACATTAATGTTTAGCTCAAAGAAATTATGAACTATGGCTATATGGGTCTTTCAGAGGTCGAATGAAACAGGAGGATGTACTGTATTTCCAAAGACAGGGGTACAAGAATGCAATTTCCTAATAGAGAGTTATACATTCCTAACGGAACTGGACTCCACAAGTTGCTGTGTTCTCTGTTTGGTGTTTGTTATAAACAGACCTTGCAATTTGCTAGACATTAAATACATCTAAGCATACCCACAAGCTAATTTGATGAAACATCTGTGTGCATATGTGTATAACAAACTATGAAAGGAATTTTTACTGTAAAAGATAAGAGCAACTCTGTAGGTTATTTTTTAAATCTTTTTTTTCAAAGTTATTGAAGTGTTTATGAAAGAAAAAAAGAGTAACAGAAGTGAAATGGATGATTATTTTTTAGACTGTTTAATAAAAAAGTAGGATTTTCCAGTTCTGCAAAGCACAGCTTGATGAAAAGCCTGTCTGTTGATCACCTAATTTAATGTCAGCGTCAACATTAGTTTACATTATTATTTAAGAGGAAATGATTTACAGCATGATGTCAAGTTTCTGTTCTTCTTTGAAAGTGGAGAGACACCTTTTCAAACTTCAACGATAAAATTTATGCTTCTAAACCTAAGTTTGGCATTCTTAAATCTTGAGGGGTAAGGGCGTTTGGGACTTGGTGTTTGTTGTGGGTATTTGGATTTTGAATTTTTAGGTTTTGTTTGGTGGTTTGTTTTGGGGTTTTTTGTTTGTTTGTTTGTTTGGGGTTTCCTTGGCAAGCTGAGACATCCAGTGACTTGGGTGTGGATGTTAGTGGAGCCTGTATGTTCTTTCTATGTCATTACACAAGGCCCCTTTTAAAGTGCATGAGGGTGGATTTTGGTCTGACAGACTTAAAACCTGAGTGCTAAGCTACAAAATAATAGGACCTGTTTTAAAAACCTCATTTACATGTAAAATTATTGTTGTGGCAAGTTCAACATCTTCACGCAAGCAAAGGATTCAACATAGCATCTCAATCTTAACATCATCACATTTCAGGGAAGTGAGGTAGTACGTACCATCAGGCAAACACTAACACAAGTGTCTCTCCTGGGAAGGGATCCTCTCCTGAATTCAGGCCTAAAAAAAAAACTTTAGTAAATAAATAAAGCATACTTTAGAAAGGTCACCACCATTTTATGTTCAGTTGCTTCTATTTACATGAAACAGTGTGTTGCAAGGAGTTGATCCATTTTGCTTAAGCTTTTGAGTAGTGTGACATCAATCAGTGTGAAGCCGACCTGATGGAAATATCATCAGTATCTTTGTGACAAGTGACTTTAGGTGGAACTGGGGCGCCACAAAAGGGTGTGGGCCTTAGGTTTATCATCCCACAAAAAACATGCAAACCCCAACATGTTATCCTGCTGTATCTCTGTATCACCTGTTGCTCATTAAAATCACCTTCTAGTGCTTTGATAACTCATTGAACACCAAGTCCCCCTTTTGTGAGTGTCGTAGAGTTTAGAAGTGTAATACTGTCACCAGCCTACAGTCTTAATCTGTCCATCAGGAACAGCATGAAGGATGTTCTTCGGTACTGATTTCTTAATACTGAAATATTTTTGAGGCGTAACATAGGGTTTCTACTTTTTTTCCCACTCACGAGAAAAAGGTGAAGCCAAGAGATTTTTGGCACCTGATTTATTATCTCAGTGTGACAGGGGAAAAAAGTTTTATTGTTGCTTTTATTTTGTGATCATGGAGAAGTTTCATTCAGGAATGGAAAAGAGATTCTATACAACTCTTGACCTTATACAGTTTTAAAAATGGTGCTGCAGAGGTACCAAGTGGATCTCTTTAGCTGCATAAATAACTGGGAATGGAAAAAAGAGGAATAACTGGGAATGGAAAAAAGAGGAGAGGAGAGAGGGGAGGGGAGGGGAGGGGAATTTGGCAATTTGGACCTGTTGCAAAGGGGCCTGTACAAAGAAATTGGCTTTATGTTCATCATTTAGATGGCAACAATATCCTGATAGGCTGTGTATACAGTACTGATTCCAGCATTAGGAATGAATGCTGATGAGGATACTTGTGCTCTGGTTGGCCTCCTCCTGATGCTCTTTGTAATTAAAAGCACAGTGAGCTGTATAGAAGATGAATTTTTGAGAATTCTATTGACAACATATGAGCTGTCCCACCTAAATAGGAAAGCCACCCACCCCCCTTAGCCAAAATTCAGGCTCCCTTGATCTATCTGAGGTCAGCATCAAAAGATCATTGAAAATTGCTTTTGAAAAATCTGAACTTAAGTGTGCTTGGCAGTTTCATCTTCTCAGTCAGAAGGACACAGGCCAGAACCAGAAATATCTTCCTTTTTAAGCATCAGGTAAAAAGGACAGAAAGTCTTTCTGTAGAACATCCTTTGGATCTTTCCTGAAAGAAAAGTCAGTCTCAGTTAAAAAGCTTATTTGTCCACATGCAATTTTCCATACCCCTCTTCTTCTCTTTCCCATGCACTATATTTACAAAATTCCTGGTATTTACAGTATTATCTAGAAATGCACACCTTTTGGTTTGCATAACAACAAAAATTAATATTGTGACAGTTGGTCTCTCTTTTTTCGTTTTTCTTTAAAGCCATTCCAGCACAATCTTGCTGTCTCTTTGGGGAATGCCTCACCAGTGGTGAGTTTCTCTCTCAGGTTAGGCACTTGTGAAGGGGATTTGGCATGCATGGCATCAATTTGGTTCCCTAAATTACTCTTTGCTCATGAATTGGCTGCTAATGGCATTATGCACACATCACATAGCAGCATCTAGCCTCTCTGCTTTTATTTCTAGTGTAAATGCACATTTACACATGCCATTGCTTCCACCTCTTATATGGGCTAGAAGGAGGGATGTAGCAAAAAGATGTGCAGTCCTAATTCTGAAACATTTAAAATTTGGAGAAAAGTGACTAGCTGTATCTATTCTGTGTGTGCCCCTAATTTAGAAAGGCCATGAAATGCAAGATAATATATACATGCAAAATAATAAATACATTTATGTCATTATGAAGGTCATACAATTTTTTTCTTCAAGAAGATAGATGCATGTAAAACATTGTGAGTTGATTGTGCTGGTTTAGTATCTGACATGTCATTTTCTATATCAGGAAATTTTTCCTCCTAGTCACTTGAAGCTAGACTATGGAGGTTGGAGGCCTCCTCTCCTGCAGCAGTTCTTCTTGCCTTGACCCTCACTGCTTTCAAGGAAGCAATAACAATTTAGAGCAACCAGGGATCTTCTTGCAGGGATGCAGAAGATGTCCTGCAAAAGCAGCACTGCCCAGCTCTCGCTACTAGTCCTAGATGCATCAGGCATATCCCAAAAAGCCATGGTCTGCAGGGAATAATGTGACTTCTGGCCACAGGAGAGGCACGTGCATCATGAATACCATATAACATAGCAAAGAGCTAATCCAAACTTCAGAAAGGTGCCCCTGGAGTGCCTATCTGGAGACTGTCAAGTTGTAGGTTCTGCTGCTTTAAACCATGTAGGCAAAAGTCAGGTTTTAAACCTATGGACTCTCCAAAGACAACCCCAGCTTTTGATTATCAAAGATCCTTATTCAAATATCTCCACCATGCTTTCTCAGTACATGATTTGTTCTTCATTGAGCTAGATTTGTCCTGACTTCTTATTATGGTATCCCACAGTGGATACAGGAGAGGAGAGGAGACCATGGCTGACAGCCCAGTTATATTCTATACCAAAGAACGTGTACGTGTTGAATGGATCTCTTTGTTTTGCATTTATCCTTAGAAATTGTTATTATTCCACGTCTCTGTTTCTATGAATCATTCAGAAATGTTAAACAAATTCCCAAAAGTGAGCAAATATTAGTCACCTATTTCCTGACTGATACAGGTAGCTGCGTGGGTGGACAGGTGGAGGCAGGTTAGACTGTAGCTATTGCTATATTTTCAATATATCCTTTTTTCCTAACTGAAGTTTTCTTTCTAATCCCTTGAACAGATCAACTGCATGGAGACAGGGGTAGAAGCATTATCCAGGCATTTACCATATGACTCAACATTAGCATTAATAATAATAATAATAGGAAAAATATCCTAATCATAATAGGCAACTTTTTTTGCATGGGGTAGTACACATTTCACATGAATAACTTACCTGGGTATAGGTTTACATTATTTCATTGAATTTCTCATGCTTCACATAATAGAATAAAGGCATCAAAACTGAAAAGGCGTTTTCCTTCCCTCACCTCCAAAATGAAAAGTATAACTGTGCTTGTTTTAGCAAACAATAGTAAAACCACTAGTAGTTTAGAGGTGCTGTGTCCATCCAGAAAATGGATCATCTTTGAATAAGAAGGAAGCCAGACCATATGTCATCCTTCACTCGTGATGCAACTCTCTTAAAATCCCAGCCTATTGTTAATATTCTGTCACATTAGGTCTGCCTTGCCCTCCAATTGCTGTTCTGTTCTCCATGAAAGTTATTTTCAACAAATCCGGTCCTGTGGTGTGGACTCTCTTAGTCAAATTCTCTTCTATGCTTAATAATATTTGTCCTTTCCCTGCCACTTCTGTTTCGTGTGGCTTTGTGCCATATTTCTCTATTGTAATGCTGGAACATCTAATTAACATAGCTTGAATAGCTACTTGAACAAAAATTTCATGAACTTTTATCATAGAGTGGTTTGGGTTTGGAGAGACCTTAAAGATCATCAGGTTCCAGCTCCCTGCCATATGCAGACCAGGTTGCTCAAAGCCCAGTCGTGCCTGGCCTCAAATTCTTCTGGGGATGAGGTATCCACAGCTTCTTTTGGCAACCTGTTCCAGTGTCTCAACACCCTCACACTAAAGAATTTCTTCCTAATGTCTGAAGGGAATCTATCCTCTTTCAGTTTAGAGCCATTCCCTGTTGTTCTAGCTCTACATGCCCTTGTATAAAGTCCCTCTCCAGCTTTTTTTTAAGTTCCCTTTAGGTACTGAAAGGCTGCTAAAAGGGGAGCCTTCTCTTCTCCAGGATGAACAACCCCAGCTTTCTTGTCTTGACCTCATGGGAGAGGTACTTCAGCCTTTAAGCATCTTTGTGGCCCTCCTCTGGACCCACTCCAGCAGCTTCACATCCTTCTTATGTTGGGGAACCCACAACTGGATGCCAGACTCCAGGTGGGGGTCTCACCAGAGCAGAGCAGAGGAGGATCATCACCTCTCTTTCCCTGCAAGCCACACTGCTTTTGATGTGGGCCAGGACACTGTTGGCTTTCTGGGCTGCCAGTGCACACTGGCAGGTCACATCCTGCTTTTTGTCAACCACTGTTCCCAAGTCCTTTTCCTCAGGGTTGCTCCCAAAACATTCTTCAACCATCCTATATTCATGTGTGGGATTAACTTGAGCCATGTGCAAGACCTTGTGCTTTGCTTTGTTGAACTTCATGAGGTCTCTGTTGGCTCACCACTCAAACCTGTCAATGACTCTCTGGATGGCATTTTCCCTTCCTCCAGTGTGATGACCGCACCACACAGCCTGGTGTGGTCAGCACACCTGCTGAGGGTGCAATCAATCCCACTATCCATGTCACTGAGAGAGCTGTTAAATAGCACCGGTCTCAGTGTCAACCCCTCAACAACACTATTCAACCTATGTTTTGAGAGCATTCAGTGTGAAGTCCTCACTGTTTTAGGAGATTTCAGCTCTGTCAATTCAGCCTTCCAAAATTATCAAACCCAGTAGCAAAAATTAGACTTGGGTTTATGCTCTTGCTTCAAACATGAGATGTCAGGACTATAAAGATATATTAATTAGCCTAATACACACTCCTTATGTGAAGACAGAACAGAAACAGAGGGTCATTTGCATTATGGGAGTGTCTAGTTTGGCAAAACTAGTCTGACATCTCCCCCCTGAACATTCTCTTGGAAAGAATTTTTGGGTGCTTTTATGTGAGATGTGCTACAGTTTAACTAGCATTTACTAGCATGTCTAATAAACAAACTGTTATCAAATACTCTTTGGAGAACATTTGTTATAGTGGTTCTGCAGAACCCTTCTGTGTTTGCATTAGCTTCTTTCTTTAGGCCACCTGACAAAATCTGTTATAACCTACAGTCAGAATCAGTGTAAGACTTTAGTACCTCTTTAGATGGTACTTTTTAGCTTCAGCCTTTGGTTGAGATCTGTTGCACATCAGATCTGAGAAACAGACCTGTCTTGCTTCACAGTTCACACATAACCTGTTAACGCCACACTAACCACAAATAAAAACCATAACTGGCTGAAGTCAATACCTCCTATTTAAAAATTAATGGTAAGATGATGAAGCTCCATATTTCTTAGAGCTGCACTTTTGGGGAGCAAATTGTACATAAATCACATGAGAGTTCTTAGGCTATCCCTCTTTGCTTTTATAAATGTAGTTGATATTACATAAATGGACTCAGCAATTTATGTCAAATCACTGCGTCAAAACAATGTCAGTGTTGCCAATTCTTGACATATTAGATGACAATGCTTTCTTCACAAAGACACTCGTATAACAATCCCGAAAGGAAAGGGTAACAGAGCAATCCTAAAAATCCTAAATTTTGACTGTTTTATAAACTATAAATACATATATAAAAATACATAGACTACCTTAAGTTAATCATTAAGTCATTCATAACTTAAATGATTTGCAATTCATTAGGAGATGGGATGGGGAGAAAAGCATGTGAAAGATGGCTCTTGATTATTTTCCTTTTATATATAGCACAGTTCTCGTCAGTAATGAATACATTAGCCAAACAAATGAAACCCTGATTACTCTCTGAAGAATTCTGACACCATACTTCATGAATCCTGCTGTGGGGAAAGTAGCCACTCAACCACCAACCAGCGTTTTTGTGTGTGCCTTACTTTGGTTTTGTTTTAAGTACATCTTGGCTGGTATTAAAATTTAATATAGTTTACACAATTAAAAACTTGTGCAGTTTTTTACAATATGGTACAACTTTGATTGCATTTCATGTGGTTTAACATATTTAGAGAATTATTTTAAGAAGTTTTACCATTGTAATTAAATGCAGACATTTATAAATGTTTCGTGTCTGAAAGTTGTGTTTGGCTGATGGAAGATCTCAAGTTAATCAGCCTGACTATGCCATAGTAAAAAATAAAATTTCCTATTTATAGTATTCTATTTTTTTTTTTGTAAGGTCTTATCACTCAGTGATAGGGAGTATGTTCTCCTTGATGCCTGTAGTGATTATAGATGCCAGCTGTAGCCCACCTCTTCCTGAAGAGTCATGAAATGAGCTGTTGCAGCATGAAAATTCAGCCTCTCTGTTGGAGAAACCTCATTGTGAGCTGCTCAGAGTCATTCTTCCTGGCACGGCTGCCTCAGCACTACTGTCTGCGTGGCTCATAGAGGAGCCAGATGGGTCGGCTCTCATTTCTGGCTGTTAGCCTTATGGAAAATTGAGGAGAAATCTATGACCTTTAAGGTGTCTCTTACGTACAGCAGAGGCCAGCAGCAGTTTTGCCTGATTTAACCAGCACAGTGAAACATGAGGAACAGTCTAGTGGACGTAGAAATAGTGACAATGGAGGTCACTCCTAGAAAGTTTTGTGATCCTCTGCTATGTGGTTGCTGGAGGAGTTTTTGTTGTCTTTAGAACCAGAAGTAGGTTTTAAAACCAGTTCAAGAATTGTTTCTGTTCCTTCTCTGGGGGTCCCTGAGTACCAACCTGTTGGGAAACCTATAGGAAATCCCAAGAAATTCTGATGTGCAGTGTAGACACTGCTCCAGGAGGACCCTTACTCATAAGAAAGGTCTCTGATGGTTACACGAGGAAAAGGTGAAGACTACAGCTCTGAGAGGCCAGGGAAATGTGGAGGACAGGGTAGGGTATGTGATAATTTCTGAATTTGCCTTTGTAAATTTCATAACTTTGTAATAAGCAGAGATATCCCCAAAGCAAACAGCAGTTCTGAGTTGCAACTCCATGAGTTTGCAGGACGTTTTGTTTTGGGTGTTTTTAAAGAAAAAGAAAAGAAAGTTGTCAGATAATTGAAGGCATTTTCAGCAGTTGGTACATCACAGAATAACAGAATGGGTAAGGTTGGAAGAGAGGACAGCGGGTCATCTGGTTCAATGATGATTATTTTACTTTGAACAGTAGGGGGTAGGGAAAGAGTGTGTGAGGAAGCCTCTGGGATTGATTGGAGTTTTCATTGAAAAGGCAGAGAAAACACTTTCACATCCTCTTTTTTTTTTCCATTTTCTTTTTGAATTTTTATTCTTTCCTGAATGTACTGGGAACTTGCCATGTTCTGGGTCAGGAAAAAGACCACAGCCAGTTTGTTATTATTTTTCCTTTTAATGAAGCTGATTTCTTTTCCCAGTATGTGCACTTTGCAGTCCACTGGTTTGGACAGGAAAATCTGCCCTTGTTAAGAAAAATACTGAATAAAACAGAGCTGTTAGCCCATATCCAAAAATATTCTATGTTTTTGTTTTGGGTTCTGCTGGAAACGCTACATTAACTTTGCCTCAGGACACTAATTAACAAACTGGCCATTAATTGCTGGTAATAAGGAACTTGTCAGCAGTCATTGTTCCCTTAAACTGCCTAAATTCAAGAGGACAAGTTTGGAAGAAAGTACCCCTCTGAAAGTTCCCTGTCTTTTCTCTCAAATGAGAGAAACTCTCAGTAAGTGAATGAAAAGGACGTTGGGACCTCAGATAATGTTATTTTCTGAAGTAACAGTGATTTGTCTAGAAATGGCCAGTAATGTGATGATAGAATAAGTTATTTCCTTGATAATGCTTCTTGCCTTTGATTGGAAACAAGCTTCACTAAAAATAGTCATGACAGAAACTGATTTCATTCTCAAGGATTGAAGTGGTAGTCATGTATGTATGTCTTGCCTGTCTTCACTTCTCTTGTTTGTATAAATAATGAAATGGTGACAGATACATGTGGTGACATTACAGTCAGTAATAACAACTGCTGCCATTTACTCTACAGGTGAAAAGTTGGCCTGAAATTGGAACAGGTATCTTAGGCCCCAGGGCATTAGGAAAGGGGTTATAGTGTTTGGAGTTAGGGATGGAAAAGCATTACATTAAACACAATTAATCATAATGTTCAGGGAATTCTCAGGCAGCTTCTGACTTTTTGTATTCCGGGGGATAAAATGCTTCTATTTTCATGGTTTCTGATTTTCAAAGAAGATGTGAAAAAAGACATAAAACCAGATAAAATTCTGATTCAGAGGAATTAGCAGTGGGCTCTTTGTTCTGTCAGGTATGACAACACATGTCAAAAAAACCCCACACCCACAGAAGAAAAAACAACAAAACCGAAAACCAAAAAAAATCTAACCAAAAAAACCCAGATATTTTTATTTAGAACTCCAGAAATTTATTTAGAAATCCAGAACTCTTGATAGTAAGAGTTTATTGCTCTGCTAACGTTTGGCTTTTCTTTTCTGAGCTAAGGAGACCAGTTTCTCTGTGGATGAAACATGACAAAAGTTGCCATTCCTTTTTTTCCTCCATCATGTAACCTTTTTTTTCTTTCCCTAACTTTTTAAATAACCTTTTAAAAATCTGGTATTCAAGGAATTTTACCTTGAAATTACTGTGAGAAGGGGTAGATTTAGATTATCTACTATAGTATCTTTGTCTTTATTTTAATATCTCATCTTATTGTGGGAATGTTGAGGTTACTTCAATATACATTTGTGTTTGGATTATAAAAACTTGTCAGATAAACTTTGATGATTGCAAAATGGATCAATGGAGGAATAAAATTTTCTAACATTTGAAATTCAAATGTATGAATGAATAGAGGAGTGTTGTTTCATATCCCAACTGAAAAGGTTTTTTGAAGATTCATAGATCTTAATTCAAGAAAATAAATATCAGAATTAGATGCCACCCCTCTCTACTTTCTTCTATCTCCAATAACCTTGCAAAACTTGTAGAAAAGAATTTCAATTTCTGATAAGAAAAGAAAACATATAAATGCACATACCTTTGCCCCAAATCATTGTTAGTTTACTTATGCTTTTAGTTTGCATATAATTTTATGAGGCATTTTGGTATTGTGGAGAAGTTTGGGGGTTGAGAGCTTGAATAGATTTTTGATTAATTTCTGAATATTTTTGATTAATTTTGGCCTTTATTAAAGATATACAGTGGAAAGAAGTGTAGAAAAACAAGGTTTCCCAAACCCAGACATATATAAAAGAAAATACAAACAACAGGAAACAGAAGTTTAATGAGACTTCAAACCAAAAAAGATTTAGTGACCTTATCATGCCAAAATCAAGATCTGTTAAACCTGAGAGACTTTTTTTTTTTTTTAATGACTGTCTTCATCCCTATTAAGCCAGATTTGTTTAAATGAGTGTGTTTGGTTGGCCTTGGCTGGTTGCCGGATCTTCACCAAAGTCTCTCTAGCACTCTGCTCTGCAGCTGGTCACGGGAGATAAACTATAACAAAGGTATGAGTCTTACCAAGGTTCAGCATAACAACAGGGCAAAATTGACTCGACTGGAGAAAATTAAGGAAATTTATTCAATTTATTGCCAATCAAAATCAGAGTAAGGTAATGAAAAATAAACTCAAATCTTAAAATCACTTCCCCCCATCCCCCCCTTATTTCTGGGCTCAGCTTTACTCCTGGTTTCACTGCCTCTTTCCTACCAGTAGCACAGTGGGATGGGGAATCAGGGTCACATTCAGTTCATCATACCTTGTCTCTGTCATTCTTTCATTCTCACTCACTTCCCCATGGAATTCCTCTCAAAGAAGACAGTCCTCCATGAACTTCTCCAGCATGAGTCCTTCCCATAGGCTACTGTTTTTCCCAAACTGCTCCAGCATATATCCTTTCCATGGGGTCACAAGTTCTGGCAGCAAATCTGCTGCAACATGGGCTCCTCTCTTCATGTGTCCACAGGTCCTGCCAACAAACCCACTTCAGTACAGGCTTCCCACAGGGCCACAGCCTCTCTCAGGCATCCACCTACTCCAACGTGAGGTCCTCCAGGGGCTACAGGTGGATATCTGCTCTCTGTGGTCCTCCATGGGCTGCAGGCACACAGCTTCTTCGCCACAGTCTGCACAACAGACTGCAGAGGAATCTCTGCTGTGATGCCTGGAGCACTTCTTTCCCCTCTTTCCTCATTGAACTTGGAGTCTGCCGAGCTGCTTCTCTCACATATCATCATTCCTCTCTTCCAGGTGCTGTAGGGCTGCAGTATTTTTCTCCTTCTCAAATATGTTGTCCCAGAGGCTCTACCTCTGTTGCTCATGGGCCCAGCCGTGCGCAGGGGCATTGGCTCCATTGGCTGTGGCCAGTAGCATTGGCTCCATTTTGGATGTAGAGAAAGCTTCTGGCAGCACCCTGTAGGATCCTATAGGCAACAGTCAGATGACTTCAGGCATTCCGAGTGGTGGACTATTGCCTTAATTTGGGCTTGTTTAATCTAAAGTAAAGAGGATGGCATAAAGGTATGATGAAAGTCTTCAAATATTTAGAAGACTGATGCAAACTGCAAGGAATTCTTTTTTTAGCATGCCCATGTAGCAGAAATGAGAAATAAATATTGCACAGACGAGATGTTAGGAAAACTTTTCTAACAGTAAAGATACTGGTGAGTTTCTGTGGACTGCTGGAAAATCTGTGCTGTTCATTAGGCACTTTGGATGAGTTTTCACAGCTATGCTGGATGAACATCTGTCAATATGGATGTAAGAATGGACTTTTGGAACTACTGTGAATTATTGGGTGTATTGTGGACTGGATCAGGGACTAGGGGAGCCCTTGGGATCATTTACAGGCCTATGGTGGTTCTGTGCAGTTAAACGCCTTGCAGAGCCCAGTCAGCTGGGAGGAAAATTATTTCTC
The DNA here is from genome assembly GCF_000738735.6 of Corvus cornix cornix. Classification (NCBI taxonomy): domain Eukaryota; kingdom Metazoa; phylum Chordata; class Aves; order Passeriformes; family Corvidae; genus Corvus; species Corvus cornix. The sequence continues at coordinate 25,947,108 of NC_046333.1, forward strand.
TATCAGCAGATGAAAAGATTTAAGAACAAGCAAACAAAAACCAAAACACCTATCAGTGAGATGAGGAGTCCATGAGGACGCATTTAAAGGCAGCAAAGAGAAGTACTAAGATTTGGTTATAATGGCATCATTTATTGTTTTTTTAAAATATATATTATTTATTTATAATAGGACAGTAACTTGTGGAGAGCAAAGTAAGGGTTTATGTTGTAGGAGCACCCTTGACCCCCTTTCTGGAGCTGGGATTCTCATAGAGATAATACCAAGATATTGAAAAGAGCTTACTGTGTTTCCAGAAGATTAAAACCTAGATGAATTACAAGAAACAACATGTGGATGAAGAAATTGGTAGAGTTGGATAGTGGGAGGATGAGCTCATCTACAGAAGAATAGCTATCAACCAATGAATCTATCTTCTTGGCTGCGCGTTACTGTCTGGCAGTGTTTGGTAGGCCTTGTCACAGAAGCAAGCCTTAAGATGGGATGAAATCCAAATTTAATAGCTCTATGAGTTAAACATACTCTAATCTCAATAAATGCTTAGGGAAATTTCAGGGAATTTTAGAGGGAGAGGTGAAGGAGCAATGGGTAAGGCTCAGTAGCTGGATGAGTTTCTGCAGAAACCTGTTTCTACTGCAGAAAAGGAAGTGAGAGGTGGAGAGCAAATTCCTCCTTGTGCTGGCTGCAATGGTGGCACCCTTGTGTTGGTCAGTGAGAGGCTTAGATGTGCCCATGCAGTGTGTGTCCTCCTTGGGCATCCAGGGTGTTTAGAGAGGGAGGCTGGGGTGTGCACTGGTCAAGGTTAATCCACCGCCTTTCTCATGCACAATGAAAGAACCCAATGACTTCAGTGCTGGAGATGACTCTCAGAACCCTTGGGATTCAGAACTGATTCTCACTGATTTCAAGTTCAGCCACAATGAAGTAGTTCACTGTATTATTTTTTTTTCTTTTTATCTTTCTAAAATAAAATTTTTTTGCTTATTACAGAAAGATTTTGAGGATTGGTGAATTACATGTAGGGTTTGGAAATTAAGTGCTGGTCACTGTTGTCAATAAAACTATGAAAACCTATATCTAAGTGTTATAGAACAAACACTGATTTGGTGAAATATTTCGGGAATGTATGTGGGGAACAGTATTTTTCTTTCTACTTTTAGAATTTGCTTTATTTGCATTTCATTTTATTTGTGTTTTTCTTTGGGCTATTTAAAAATCATTGGGAGTTAAACATGACAGGTTGTATGTGTGCATTGGAATATGATTTACCACATTTTTCCCATGCCATGGGTATATGAATTCCTGCTTACATAAGAAAATATTTGAACATAAAAAGCAATAATTTGGAATCAGATTGTGCAGGATGAATCATGAGACAAAATCTCCTTAGAGATCCAAAAACATATTCTGGCATTCCTGCCAGAGTGTTTTCATAAAACATTTTTATCTTAAAAGGAACTGCTCAGAAGGTAATAAATAAAAATCATAATAATAAAAGGAAACCAAAAGTTGCAACTTGATTTTGCAAAATGTATATGTTATATGTGTTTGCCTTTGCCTTCATATAGATTACTCTTCCAAGGCTCCTTCTGAATCACAGTTAAAGAAACAACTTCTATTTTGGTGTCTCACTTCTTTTGTTGATTTAATATAAATAGAATTATTGGATAGTGGAATAAAGTAATCTACAGTCTTCATGCTGATTTTTTTTTTTCTTTTTTTTAAAGCCAAAGCTATGCAAATTCCCAGGTCCCTTATGGTCAGTGTGAACATCATGGGCTGTAAGTTATCAGCTTGTTTTCTTCGTTATGTTGTGCTCCTGTGCTAAAAGCATCAGCCTGTCTTCACCTGTCAGGCAGTTTCTGTGGGAAATGCTGCTTGAAGGTTCTGCTCCCACGTTAGTCTTACCAGGATCACAAGGGAGGTAAAGGATAATGAGTCTATCATGCGCCTCCAGGAAAACACAGCAGAAGAACCCCCATAAGTGTCTGAAGGGACTCTTGCTAAAACTGAGATGTGCTAAAAATGAATGTGGCTATTTTTCTGAGAAAAGGGAATACTTCTTTCTTTTCCTATCCCTTCAGAATGAGGTAAAGGATGCCACATTTAAAATGTGTTTTATGTACAAGATACAAGAAATGATTGCTGTTTTAAAAATTGTGCAAGATTGAAATATAAAATAGTAAGTCTGTGGCAGTTTTGAGTTGATAGAAGCATGATAGAAATGGTAACTCCAAAATTTCATGGGATTTGCCTTTGAAGTTATCTGAAAGAGTAGTTCTCTGTAACTGGACCTGTATTAGAGCCTCAATTTATGTATAAGATTTGATAAATATTCCAGTTAAAAAAATTGCCAAAACATTCAAATTTACATTTTAAAATCAGCTTTTAAAATTTAAAGCTATTATCCATGTGACACTGTTGGACAATTCATATTTTAAAAGAAAAAAATAATCTCAAAGTTGAGTATTTATTTTTAAAAATTGATAGTCCCAGTTAGCATACACAGGGTTATTTCTTGCTTATGGGAAAAGCTTTAACGCTTCAATTTTTCAGTTCAACTTTTTGAGATCGTAAACATTTTAGAAACACAGGAAATCTGTTTTCCACTCCTGCGTGCAGAGGCACAAACCTGTGGCCACACAACACATTATTTGTTAGAAAAAAAAAGGCACTATATTAGTATAGTATTGTTTTAGCAATGTATGTGCAAATAGCTTCATGATATTAGGGAGTTAACTGTTAGTATGTAAGGGTTAGGAGCAAAGAAAAAGCTACTTAGCAAACATGCTGGGTTGTCAACTTAAATGGCAGTCCCTGTTGTTCACCTTCTTGTAGGGGTGCTACATATGGAGCACATGGGAAAGTTCTTAAACCTAATTGAGCTCAAAAGTCCTTTCAATTCCTCTTGCATGGTTTGTTTGTGTAGGTATTTTGGGTGGGGGTTGGAGGGTGGTGTCATGCAATAATTATATTGATCTTCAGGTCTATTATTTTCATTGCACTGTCCATGACCATATGTCCTTGTGTATTTCCCCCATACAAGTTTGGATCTACTGGCTTACTTCAGGTAAGTTTGATAGAGTAGTTAGGTAGCAGAAAGAGCAGAGATCTTGTCAATGTCCCCACACAGGAGAGGGCACTGGTGTGAGCTTTCCCATTGTACACATCAGAAAATTCACAGCGTACAGAAGCCACCAGAATCACTAAAACTGCAGGGAAAAGAAGGAAATGGAGTTAACATCTTCCTAAGCCACTATTTGAAATTTACACAAGAAAAAAAAAATGTGTAGAAATTATCTCATAGCACTCACAAGCTACTTGTTTCAACCAACCCTTACTTCTTCTCACTTTTTTTTCTCCCCACTCCAATCTCCTGTAAGTATAAAACCTGTTTGCAAGCAAGCTGATTCCAAAGTAAAATGTTCCATTGACCTGGAAAGAACTGGGATGCCACATAGGGAATATAGTGGAAAAACTGATGTAGCAAAGTGCTGTGTGGTGGGAAGGTGGCTGCTTGGAGAGCACAGCAGAGGGCTGGCCATCATTCAGCATTGCAGACTGCCCTGGGACACTGAGCTGGCTACAAGTGCCTTCATGCCAGCAGGCAGCCTAGAGCTGAATAAGTGGCCTGGGAATGGCTGTATCCGCTTTTAGGTACGTTTTCTTCATTTCAGATATTGTATTATGAAGCCAGAGGGAGTGCTTCAGGCAGAATATATAAATTAACTGGTTACTGAACTGTGTAGGAGGGACTGAAGTCCTGAAAAGGGAAGCTTACAATAAAACCTCTGTCTGTGCGCTGCAGAAAGGCGTTCAAGTTGCCCAGGTCAAACCTCACACACGATTTCCAGCAGACGAAAGTGGTGGCCTAGAACAGCTCAGGAGACTGAGCTGGTGAAAACAGAATCTTGGCTCACCACACCGTTTTTCAACAATTGTGTTAATGTAAGATTTCCAGCAGACATGGGTGGAAGATTCAGGATGTGAATCAAAAGACACTCTCAAACTATCCCAGAGTTTGGAAGTGGAGTTTGGCTAAAAGTCCATTATGAAAAAGCAATTTTGTAGAACTCAAATCCTGTTCAAGCTATCAAGTGTCCTCCAAAATTCAGAGGTATCTGGATCAAGCCTTCTTATTATGGTCCATCCCTAATTTTCACCAAATATTCCTAAGTTCTAAATTCCCTTTCTGTCATACTTTTCTTTCCTGACTGTATTTTGACTCTATTTCATTTCTTATTCTTGTCTGTTTAAAAACGTCAGTTGGGGTTTTACCAGGGCGTTTTATTACTTTGGAATGCATTAAGTTTTGTTTATCTCTGGTCTTCTTTCTCCATGCCCCTTCCCCACCTTCCCCTCCCAACTTCCCCCTCCCTTCCCAATCTGTTCAACAAATTTATTTTGTTCTTCAATTGCAGTTCCAAGGAATAAGAGCAGTAGCTTTTAGTCTCATTACACTGTCTGCTCATAACTAGATACAGTGAAATACAGTTCGTGCTCTACACTACCAAGGAGTTTGGGTGTTTTTTAATATCCAAACACATAAGTGCATTCACGTTGCAGTTGAAGTAATTTTGAACTGTTTCTCTAGTTATTTTTTTAGTTCCAATTACAATATGGAATTATATATGGATATACATGGATGATGGAAAAAATACTATGACAAAAATATTCTAAAGCAGAATCCATGGCAAATAGCATTTTCAACAGTATTTAGTAGCTCACTTATGTGTGTGTACAGAACGTGTGTTTATAATGGAGCTTAGTTCATTAATTGATGATTTTATTATCTATAAAAGCAATGAGTCACCTCATCTGCGTGTTAGAAAAATACTAATTTATTTAATCCAGCACATAATTTTTAGCAGCAGTCTAAGCAGTGTGAAGACACAGGTCAATAGGAATGTCAGGTGATATATTTTTACACTTTTACACAATGGCTCTGAACACAAAAAGCAATAGAGGAACATGTATAGCCTCTTTCAGACTTATCTACAGGTAACAAAAGGGGTGTCTGAACAACCCCAACTTCATGGGCACAACCGTAACAGTATAGAAGTAAAACTAGTTTGAAGTTGCTTTTATTTAGCCATACAACAGTGACAAATTCAATATTAATATATTATTGTATATCTGTATGTGGAGTGGACTCTTTCTCCTGGAAGAAGGTAAAAAACCTAGAGTACGTTTTGCCAAGATATTGAGATAGATATATTTATTTATTTAATTTAAAATTTAAATTTAAATTTAAATACACCTTCTTTTACTCTAGGTGCCAGAAAAAAGTTGAAAGTACGTTGATAGTATGTTCTTTGTCACAAATAAAGTGGTCACTGTTTAAACATAAAGAAATGAAAAATTGAAAAAAAAAGTCAGAGAAGGTGAAGAATGAAGAAAAATATGTATCTTTGTGATCTTAGTATCACCTTTTTGCTTGCAATAACATTTATCAGTACCAGGCCCTATTAGCATAGAGATTTTGATTATGCTTGTACAGCGCTTAACAGTCATCCAAATTTGCTTGGGATCTTCCAAGTTCAGCAGTGTAAAGTATGTGCATAAAGCTTTCCTCTGCTTTCAGACAATTTTAGTAAGTTTGCATATTCAATTGCTCAAGTGGTAGAAAGTTGCATTCTGTAAGGCTGTCAGCATGAACTTGGGTCAGTGCCTTATCCATCTGTATTGAAAATGGTTTACTCAATTACACAGTCCTGTGCTTCTCTTTTTCTGGATAAACTTTTCCGTATTTATTGATAGATACTATTCTTGGAGTTTCCAATTAATAACAATTAATACTTTTTGTTGTTGTTCAAAGTAATTTCATGTATTCAGACTGTGCTTCAAATATTGTTAATTTCCTCAAAAATGCATTTTTAAAAAATAATTCTTATCAGTGCATTTTCAAACTGTGTCAAGGATTCTTTCCTCACCATACCAGTAAAACAAAGGAAGTGTTTACATCCTGGAAACCAATGTGCAGAGAGATTAAGCTAAATGTATCCATTCATTTTTGGGAAATCTGAGATGTCTAGGACCTGATTTCTTTTCCAATACTATGAATTAGCTTGATCTATGCAACACAGAATGGCTGCAGTCACATGTGACCAGCACTTACATAATTCAAAAATGAGCTTTCAAAGTAGGCATCCAGAAAATGAGTTAAACAGAACTGGAGACTATCTCTGATTGGTTACATATAAAAAGCTTACATGATAATTCGAAGGCCATAATTTGAGTGTCTGTTCATGGAGATCAGAAAGCCTTGGAGCTATAGAAAGAAAGGTTACTAAATCTGTACCTTGTGAAACATAACTTAAACAATTTATTTCTGCTTCCCCCTAAAAATTGCACTCTTGGAAATAGTCAAACCCATTTTATTGAAATTAGGGATAATATATAATCCAGTCCACAAAATAAAACAGTAAACAACTCAAGCAATAATAATTTATCAGTGTCAGAAGTGAAGAAAAGTGGGATTGTGCAAAAGGCTTCAGTGAACAGTTGTTAACAGAAGGGGAGCTGATTGCAATGCCTGCAATAATAGACATCTTGGAACTCACCTCTCTCAATAGCAATAACGAGAGTAAAAAGACCAGTAAATTATGCTGCAAACACAAAAAGAAATAGAAGGGATGCTATACTTCTTTCTCTCCCCTGTGTTCAGATGGGAATGACTAGATTGACTATTGAGAAAGGTCCTGCATTTTTGTGTAGGCCTGTAAAGCTTCTCTGCCAGTGGATAATTGATCTGCTCACAGGGATTATAGGCACAGAGCCATTTGGGGATGGCAGGTCAGCAAGCTGATTCCTTGATGGCTACTCAAACTAAAAGTTTGCTTCAGGTCTGAGAAGATTGCTAGGAGGAAATATCATGGCAAAACACTACATTTATTTGCTTCCTTTTATATAACATAGTCTTCATTCCTAAATATAGTTGCATTGAGCTTCAAGGGTTGGCAAATAGAAACAAAATGCCAAACTCCAAATAAAGCTGTCTTCTTTCCTCTTCATATCTCACCTGGCATTGACAAGAGTTCCTCAGGCTGACTCACACTTGTACAGAGTCTGTGCTTGAGAGGATGCACAAGGACATGCTATGGAAAGGTGGGTAGTAAATCCAGTTGTGGGTAGGAAGATTCAAATATGTTTTATCCTCCCTTTCCTGCTTAGAAATTTGAGGAGGCAAAAGCAATGAAAACAATGTTAACTCAGGTTTGCTCTTCCATCTGCTGTCAAAGCTCACCCGTGAAGAGGACCTGATGCTTCTTTAATTCTTGGGCTTAAGTAATTTAATTGACCATTACAGAAAACTGGAAGGGGGAAGGGAGGCATTCCTGTTGCCTAGACTTCTGTTTCAGTGGAGAAATTGAGCTGATAAGCTTGCTGGTTTCCCTTTTCACACCCCTCGGCAGACATTCAAACAGCAAGGACACAGTTGGGTCTGTTTTGGCAATGTTCTCCATGTCTCCGTGTGTTTAGTTACAAACTTCACCGAAAACCTGCTGTCAACAGTAGTTTACCACACAACACTGAATTTCTAATGCAAAGACAGCTTTGGAAGAAAAATCACATTTTTCTTCTATGGACAAGGTACCCTTTGGGGAGAAATAATTGGATTCTAAAAGGCTAGGATTTGAGAATAATGAAATCCTTAGAAAAGACTATCTAGGAACAAACTAATGTATGCTCCTGATCCAAAGGGAAAAAAATGTAACTAAAAAGTCATTTGAAGAAAATACAGTGTTGGCTTGCTGAGGAGACAGATCTAAGAGTCAGATTGTTTCATTTAAAAGAGGTAGCTTGAAGGTAGGATTACTTTTATTGTCTAAAGTCCTGAACTAGAAAGCCTTTGACAATATGAAGAACTTCAAGCATGTAATGTCAAGGTTCTAATTGCCTCTTACAAATTAAACTAAATTCCCCAGGCAAATGAGTAAAAAAGAAAACAAATCCCACAAAAGAGAATAACCTTTCTTTCTTTTCTTTTTTCTTGGTCTTTTTTAAATCCAGTGTGAACTTGCCTGTTATCATGACTTTGCATTCATGACAAAATTCATTACAAATTTTGAAAGTATATTCCTAGAAGTCTCACAAATTATGATAATGCCATGGTATTAGAATTCTTGGAGTTGCTTAAATTCCTCTGGTCCCTAATTTTTTAAAGGGGTATTTAATGTGAAAGGAGACACAAGAAGAGCATCCCGTTCCAAGTATTGAAGAAAGACAGAACAGCAGTTCTCTTTGCTACCGGTATCTCATACAAGTAGCACCCTGTTGTTACACAGTGACAACCCAAATTAACACAGCCGAAAGTTGCCTTCCTGCACATTCTGTTACGTGGGACACTTTGTACAGCATATAGTTACAGAGGTGGACCCTTCAGACGCAGCGTTACCATCAACAGCTTGGTTCTGTGGCGCTAGACAGCAGTTTGCTAGAGCCTGTCAGAAAACGAAAAAGCTCTATTTAATTCAGTTTAAGTCCACCAAGTCATCCCTGGATATTTCTAGGCTTACACACCCAGGAGGCTGTACTAACTGCCTGGAGTTTCTCAACAGCAGCTAACACACTCTGCCTCCAAAGTTGTACAGTAAGGTTTTTATCCTCTAAAAAGTGTTTGATCTTAGCTTCTATGAAGCTAAGACATAATTTCTGAGTTGAGGTATCATAACATAACTCACCCCAGCCAGGTTTGAGGTTCAGCTGCAGGTATAGGTGTGGGATGTATTTGGCAAGTGTGGCTACTGTGAAGGTCTGAATTTATAATGGACTTGAAGATAAATTTTTCTCTCTAAATTAAATGTATACTTTCTTCATATAGAGCAAATGCAACAACCTAAGATTAATGAGCAGCTTTTCACAAGAAGTAATATAATTCTGAAATTCTAACCATTAAGTATAATCATGAAGGAATGTCTGACTAAATAAACAAATAACATCTATGATTTTATATGCCTGACTCTGCATGTGGGTTTTGGCAGGTGTAGGATTACCTGTGACCATGATAAATGCTGATCAAAAAATAATTAGAAATTAATAAAAGTAAGTAGGGCATGTGGACATTATATCACCTTCATTTAGTGCTCTCAGGAAAGACAAAAGTATGTCCAGCTTCTGGGGACTTTGTAAAATCTCTTTTCAACTCTGTCATGAAACACAGGAAGTTAAAATGTAGGGGAAAAACCCCATAGAATGTGAGATTTATTTGAAAACCTTATCACAAAATCAACCTGAAATCTGGAGGTTTTCTTCCCAACACAAGATTTACATTATTGATGTCATTTTTATCTGTATTCACTTCTATTGCTTTTTAATACACAGTCACTATAGTTGGCTGCTACAGGTTTGATCCTGCTGTGCATGCTACTGGATGTGTTTATTTACTATGATAAGCAAACCTAACAAAGCTGTCAGGACACTGATTTATGGTAGTGATCAGCTTGATATTTTCATTTTCTTCGCACATGAGGAGGCACTGCCTGCACAACATCAGCTGCTTAAAAATTAATTCCTGCCTGCACCCTTTTGCCTAGGGCATAACTATTCCCTCCCACCCCTAACCTCAACCTAAAAGATTTCTTGTAAAGAGGGTTCAATTGCAGTGTGACTCCTGCTTCTCCAGTCCCACTTCAGTCATCTGAGAATCAGGGAGTGAGGAGACACGCTGTTAGAGAAGAGAAGAAAATAGATTCATCTGCCCTGACAGCAGATGAGTTGTGTGAGCTTTTGAAAAACATGTCAACTACTTGTGTTTCCCAAAGCTTGAGGGGAGAGTGAATTTGCAGCATTCAAAATACATATGCTGAACCCAAAGTTGGCTGTTTAGGAAAAGAAGTTGAGAAGTTGTACAAAACCAGCAAAATGAAGTTATTTTCCCCTTGGAAACATTTTTTACACTTGGAATAGAAGGTTATTGGGCATTTTAGATGGCTAAGAGCCTAGGCTTATAGGGTGTTCTTCTAACGTGTGCGTTTGTAGTTTTTGATTCATGTTTTGTGAATAGAAGTTGGTTTAGATAGAGACTCCAGAATATTTAACTGGCAAAAGAAGTTATACTTGCAAAGTTGCTTAGGGCTGTTGCCCGATCAGTTCAGGATGGATCTGATTCACCGTAAGTGGAAGAAGAACTGGTAAAAAGAGTTCAGGTTTCCTCAGTACTCTCATAAATGAAAGACTATTGGGTTGGTGAAGGGCTGTGTGAGGACCAAGGAAATAGTTCCTCATAACAGAGATGAGGAAAAATAATCAATTCCTTCTATTCATAGCTTTTCCCTTGAACTTTTAATGGTGTAGTTAAAGTGAGAACCTGTATTCATCAACTCTTCAAGAAAAAGCACACAGTCTCTTTCAATCATTCCTTAACTGTTTCACTGTTCTATACTTTAAGTCTCTGTAAGAAATTATTTGGTTTCCATTTGTGCTCCATCATAACTCATAGTTCAAGGTTTTTAAAAATAATTCTCCTGGCCAAGTGCAGGTTGTAAACTGTTACGTAATGCTCCAGTGACGTAGTAGTGGGATTTTTCCAGCATTGCTGAATGGGTCATTGTTAACATCTGGGGGGGCAATTTGCAGCAACTCTTGAATAGATGGGTTATAATATTGGCAAGACTACTTCAGTATGCCACCTTGATATTTCATGAGTTCAGCTGATTTTTTAAGTTGAATATCTTCTCTAGCCAGGTTATAAGTTTCTCCTTCATAATTTTCATTCCATGAATCACTGAAACAAGCCCTAACTCGGTATGAATGTTCTACCTGCCACTTGCTTACAAAGACATCATTGGCACTGTTTCAGCAGTTAAGCTCAAGGGTTTAGCTGGAACATTTCACCACACTCAACAAAACCCACCTGGCTTCCAAGTTTCAAAACTTGTTAGCCAGTGATTTTGGAAGGTCCTGAGTAAATGAGAATTCACTACAGCCTCTAATGATTCCTGGATCTGCCAGCTATAGCAGTCTGTATAAGTTTCTGGACTTTCCAGTTTTCTTTATGAAAATTTTACTCTTAAGTGAGGGGATCTTCAGCTTGACTTTATAAAAATGTCCTAGTTCAATTAAGATTTGTTTTACCTGTCATAACTGGTATCTCAGTTTACAACTTCTATCCTAACTCAGAAGATCTTTGACTAATCATTTTAATTCTCAATTCTTTCACTTCTCTTCTGTGGGTACTTTTTAAATTAGGTGGAAATAAAGTGAAAGTAAAATTTTTCACTCTGCTTCAAATCCATCTTTTTTTCCTGCAAGGGACTTATCCACCTGCAGACTTTCCTTTTACATTCAGAAAAACAAATGTAAGATGAACGAAGGACCACATGGATTGTAGCTGCGAAAATCTCAGCAGTGAAAGTCAAGCCAAATTATTACATTCTCTACTTGTTTGAACAACCATGGTTTGCCTACAGTGGACTACTTTTCTTTTTTCACTAATTGCCTTCAATTACCTGAATGCCAATTTACTCAAGGCAATTAACACATGTCTAAAACTAAGTTTGGGTAGATATATTTCAGCATAAGAATTCTTGTGTTCCAACTCAGTGAGGTCCAAGAAAAAAAAACATGAGTGTCTTGGAAATATCTAGTCTAGCTTAAAAATAAATTATTTTTTTATAAAGGAGTTGATAGTCAGTAGATTAAAACCTCCGTGAAGAAAAATAGGTTAAAGAAACCCCAAAGGTCAGCCCCTAGAGCATGTCTCATTTTAGACAAAGGGTTCATAGTTGGAGTGGGGAAGAAAGAAAGCCCAAAATTAATAAAAGTCACTGAAATGTAGCTGTAGTTAGATATAAAAACCTGGTTATATTCAGTATAGCATTGTGTAGGCTTATGAAGTGGGACCATGATTGGTGCATACAAAGGTTGTTGATATCAAAATTTATGAAAGGAGATCTGCCTGTTTGCTGGGGCTAGAGTCTGTCCTGTGCAGTGCAAGCCCAAAACAGTTTGTGAAGCAGGGCAAGAGATAAAAATGTTTGGTTTTTTTTAAATACAATTGGCAAGGTAAGGTTATTCCATACAGAAGGAACATGTTTCATATTTAAAGAAGTTGGAGAGTGACAATTTAAGGCTGAACTATGGAACTGAACTTTCCTTTACAAAAGCAGATTAAAAGTAGCAAACACCTTAGTCAGCAAACCACAGTTACTTGTTCCACAAAGGGGAGCTGAGTATAATTTAGGCAAGTTAACCACAGCCTTGGACACCTCATCATAGGAGTCCAGCAACTGTAAAAATCACTGTTCCAAAACAGAATCATCAAGTTGTGATCACTGGAGCACTCTTCAAACCCTGTCTGATCTATCCCTGAAAATTCTAGCTGAAACAATGTCCTCTTATATTTTCAAACAGAGAAATTGAAGATACACTGTAGAGGACAGGCCTATAGGCAGTTTTTTGTGTCCTTTAGAGGAAGTATGCCTGCAATTTCTTTGCTCTGGATATCAGTTAACACAAGTATGTTAAAGGCTTTTTGGACTTCTGTTTCTTTTATGATGCCTAAATTTCTGTGATTTTCTTTTTCCTTGGGCTATGGGTATTTTGCTTTATATCATTAAATTATGCAATCAGTAGGCAGGTTTCTCAGAAGGATGTCACAACACTTTCATTAAGCTCAATATGAGGCAGTTTAGGCTTCAAGAATATCTGTTTCTCTCTGGGTCAGTTATGGATCTGGATATATCAATGTAGGTCTTGTGCCAGGTCCTTTGTACCTGATCTTGTAAAGTCAGAGGTAGATTTTCTTCTTGTTTAAGATTTCAGGGAAATTCCTGCCTTAAATCTACAGCATTAAAAAGTCAGAGCTCTAATAAAGTTGCTTCCTTCCCTCACCCCTCCATCTTTCCCCCCCTAATGGAAAGAAAGCATCCTTCCGCTGCTTGATTGACGTTGCAGCTCTGGAGGGCAGCCCACACTGCTTGAACATGATCCTCACAGTGCGGGGATACATGCTAGATTTCTTCCCAGTTATGCAACATACTGACTGTGTACCAAAGCTGAATAATTGTCATTCACAGGGCCACAGAGGAAAACTGTGAAGTGTGAGGACTAATCTGGGGGCCACAGGGAGGCTAATTCAAGGCAGACACTAGGCCTCTGTGGAACACCCAGAAGGTGCCCAGGGAGACTAACAGAGACACCAGCTGAGTTCAGCCCTTCTTGTTTCTTTCCACAGGGTTTCCTTTTTCTCTGCTCTCCTCTCCTTGAAATGGGTGAAAATGATTTTACAGGTTAGACACCAAAGGTCATTTTGTTTGCATTCAGTCGTACTTTCTACAGCCTGTTCAGGCTCCTGTAAGGTGCTACTCATAGGGTGGTTTGTTTTCTTTCTTGAACCATTAACTGACTAATGACTTTATAGGTATTACATATAAGAACCATAAATACATCACTAAAATGAACAACATATTTAGCATCATGTAAGAATTGAAGTGCAACTTATAGAAGGATGGAATGATTTCTCCCTCTCATCAACCCTCCAGTGACAGACCCTGATTGAAAGCTCACTGAAGCCAAAAGAGGCTGTCCTCTCAGAAGTTGGGGATAGTCGCTCTGGACTACCAGGGTGATACAGGGGCAGATTGCTCTTGATCTGAAGGATGTATAACAGTTGTCATTCAGAAATCACTTAGATGCATTCTGCTCAGAAAAAAATTACACCCATCAGGCTAAAGTCCTTCAACAGATCTGGACCTTTTGCTGTAGACAAAGGAAGAAAGGGTCTTAAAAGCAACTGCAGACGTCTAGCACATCATTGAAGAACTCTTTACTGGCACACACATGTTGGCTCCCAGCACTGCACGTCTTGCCTCTCTTTCCAAACCCTCATCACCAGAGGGTGTATGCACTTGAGAAATTCAGCAGCTCCCAAGAAGACTTCATTATTTATGCCGCTGTTTGAAAAAGTGCTAGGATAATAATAATAAGGATAAAAACATTCATAAAATTAGATAAGGAAGATATTTTTTATTTTCCATGTACGTAATGTAGAGATAAAAGAATACTTATGAGAAACCAAAAAAAAAAAGAGTAGAAACTAACCTTTTGAAAAAAGGCTCAAAATAAATTCTCAAATGAACATTTGTAGCTGGAGAAAACATCATATTTCATTATTACTGGGATTTTGTGGGGTCTTTTCTCCTGCAGAAGGAGGAGGAGGAAGGCTAGAGTTATTTAAATACCCAAATGAAAGCACTAAATTGAATGTATCTCTCTTAGTATCAACTTTCTTGTGCCCCAGATCATGTCACTGATACCACCATTAATCCCCTCATCTGGTGATTTTTTGTTGGAATATGTCAAATGTCTGCATTATTTTATTGGTAAATGTAATGGGATTAGAACAAATTATGTAAGTCACCAGCTTTCTTAAAGATTCATTTTTGCCGATCTTCTTTGGTCACAAAATGAATTGAGTTACACTTTCTCTAAGACAAAACCTAGGATCTTTCTTTCAAACACAAAAAAGGGAATTACATTTTACTTACAGCATTCATTATGAGTAAGGCCACAGGGTGTTTCTCTATGAAACCAAGGGTAAAATTAGTTACCTCCTTTCCTGTATTCATTTGGGTTGACTACATATATCTGTGACAATATGTGAAGACAGGTTTTTTGACCTGCATATGAAAGACAAACATGAATTTACCTGAGGGAAACTCATAACTGTTTCCTCTGCAACCCCTTACCTATTAGGTCATTAGCAAGTTCTGACATCCCAGCTGCTCTTTGATACCATAGTTTGCTCTAGCTGGTCTAGCACCATGCTATTACCTTTGGCTGTGGGTGTGTCCCCACTCACATCCTGACCCTGAAAAGAGATTAATATTGTCAGATCCTTCAGCTTTCTTGGTTTTGAGACTGTCTCAGCAAATTTATGCTGTCAGCTTGGTCACTTGCTTGTTGTGAGACATGCTCTTTAAAGAGCAGGACAACATAATGCAATCGGAAAAGTATCTTATGGGATTTTTGACAATTGGCTATTGTTCTTTTAGAAATCAGAGAAGTACTTTAATTATTTTCATCACATATCCTACACGTCATATCTCAACTGAGGAATGAGAAAGCTTTTATTTTTTACAGGCCTCTCTCAAGAAAATGTCTTTTTTCATCTTTTGGTTTTCCTAATGAGATGGTATCAAAAACAAGTTATTTTTGGTCTGTGAATTCTTGGAGATGATAGAAATACACTTTCTGTTTCAGGAGCAGAATTCAGCACCTACATATTGATATGTTCTTCTTGCTTATCTGGCCTGTCCAGAGATAGATGCTCTGGGTTTTCCTCTGCTTTTCTGGAATTTGCTTCATTGCTAAGAAAGATGAGGTTCACTTAAGATGGCCTGCAAGACCAGGGAAGTTTACATTCTTTTCTCACAAAGTTACCAGAGGGAAATCATAAAAGTGTAAACATTCAAATTTTTGTGAAACTGTGCATTTATTTTCCACAGAAAGGGAAATTTCCAAGAAATTGTCCCTGATTTATTTCTGCCTCAATTTCTATTGAATTTTGGCCTAAGTCAAAGAACTTACTTTTGTTCCCTTGATGTTATCCAGCCATGGACATCCTCAACAGCCACCATGAGAACTGATGATGTCCATTTCATGGCAATTTGTTCCCATTGAAGATATATTGCTGTTTTTGTTTTGCTAAGGAGGTAGTGCCTCTTCTTGTGTTCTCACATACTGGCTGATGCAAATTACAGTAACCAAAGGAAGAATCCTGCTGTCCATGTTCAATACATGGATAAGATGCTGCGTTTCACGCTCAAGAGTTTTGTAGGGAATAAAGATAAGTTGTCACCAGTTGAAATGAGTTGATGCACATTTGTCTTCTGTACCCTGACAGCATGAGGAATTCACTGTGCCTTGGCAGTAATCAGGCCCAAAAAAATAAAGTTCTACTTGCTGGATTGTTTTTGACCCTGTCCAATTGTACTTTTGCTCCAGGAACTTCAGTGGTATTGTTCTACCCATTGTTTTTTTTTCCATCTGACAACTTTGTGGAGTTGGAAGATAGCATTACTCAGATTGGAAAGAAACATATTTTAATTCCTGCATTTCTACAGGAAAAGAAAAATAGCCTATTCTGACTGTGAGGTGCAGGGGGTTGGATGAGCACATTCAGTCAGTTCCCAAACTCAGCTGGAGGCAACCCTAGTAATCCAAACTTTCTGGGATGCATGAACACTCTCCTCTGCAGTAACCCTTCATTTTACATTCCCATCTTTTTGGCCCATCTGTCTTTGAAAAGCTCCTGGACTCCTTGTTCATTTTCTGTGCTACTCAGTTTTTAAACTTGCACATTTTTCTTCATGTTCTTTCCTCCTTACTTGTTCTCAGAGTCCCATCTGTGGAAGGGAAACTGTGCACAGTCCACTCTGTCCTCCCTGCTGAACTGCCTGGTGTCTTCTCGTGAGTGAAAGACGAGATTTTGTTTCCTAAGCTTTATGCTGATGGATTCATGCCACTGCACAGAAATTAAATGCCATTCTTGTCATCTCTGTTCTTTTACCCAAATTTAAATAGGATGTATTTCTTTCTTCACTGTCTAATGACAAATTCTTCACACTCCTTGCTTGCTTCATGCAGGGAGTAGAGAAGATCTCTCACTTTGTTCCTCTTTTCAGAACCCCAAGGTTTATTGGAAGGTTTCAATCTTCTGGTTCAAGTCTCTGCTTTCCTACACACTGTGATGAATATCTCCATGTATTGTAAGGTTTTTGCTTGCTTTATCTTAGGGAAGTTATCTGTCTAAGGATTTCTGATTGCTGATTTCTTTTGAAAAATAATGGAAAGAAATTGTTACTTTCTCTTGAACTGTAATGAGAACTCTTTCTTAGTTCCTATTTCATGGATCCTTTATGCACAGCTGAATGATTCTAAACTTCTGTCCAGAGACGTAAAGCAATTACAAATACAGTGCCATGCCCTCTTACTGATTTTTCCTGTGCATGTTACAGTTTCCTCTCTTGAACCCATACCATATAACAGACCAGAAATGAAGAATCTTTCTCATAGAGCTCAAGGATTCATTCCTCCTCTTCTTATCACTGTTTCAGTTAGCATTAGCAACTGTTGTAAAAGGTTAAAGGTGGGGGTTTTTATGTTTTCTTTGCCTGTTTTTAAAACATTTTACTGTGCATACTGTTTGCTTTTCCACATTGTGGAAAACACTGTGATGTTCCAGTTTTGACCTACAAGGGTGATCTTGTGCTATAGTTTCAGATGCCTTGCATACAAGCTGAAAAAAATAGACCATTTTAGGTTCATCTCTGTAACAGAGCAGACAGTGCAAATGTGGGGCGTGGTGTGGTGTTTTGGTTTAGTGTTTGGGGTGAGTTTCTTGGTGAAGAATTTGTATGTATGAGAAAGTAAAACTGTGGTAAGGTAGAAAATGCCACTGTGGTAGTGTATCTGTATCTAGCTTGGCAGAAAAAAAGTATTATCTCAGTATTGCTGTGACACTGGGGCAAAGCTATTGCAGGATAAAGTTTGAATTATTCTGGGGAGTGTAAAAACAGCTGGCAAGATATCCAAAGTTAATATCTTTATATAAATAACTGCTCTGACAGAGTAAGACTTTCAATAATGTTAAACATAAGCCCTTGGGAAATGAGACACTGAATTTCAAAGCAGGTGAAAAATTTAAAAATGCCTTTTGTTACATTCATTGCTATATTTATATGAACTACTCAAATGGCCATGACTGACACAACTGCCTCCTACTTTCCAAAAACCACTTGAACTTGTTTATTGCTGTCTGGCTGAAGAGGGAAATAAAGATTATGTTGGGAAAGATAGAGAAAATCCACTCCATTTGTTTAATTTTTCCTGAATCTATTGAAATAAATAGTACTTGCTGACCCAAGCATTTCTTCCAGATCTGTACATGTGAATCCTGTCAGAGATGATAGTTATGGTAAAGTGAAGGAATAGAGTTTTTAATATGTCTTTGATTGCTACATTTTCTGACAAGTCAACTTTACATCTATGATGGTATTCCTTTCTTGACACGTAGTGTCTATAGGTAGTTTTGATTGGTAACTCCACTTCCACGGCCTTCTTGAGATAAGTTGGTTCTAAGCTACTTTGGCCAAGTTGCTGTTTTCATATGGTTTAGGGCCTGGGAGCAGAATATCCAGCACCAATTTAGATCCAGACAAGGTGGTAGCAGATTAACCTATTGTTTCAGAGACACTTAACATTATTTCCTGCCCAAATACATAATTCAGGTAAGCCCTGTCACAAGCAGCCTTTAATATATTTTCTTTGATTGCAATAAAAAACTAACATTTCTATTCCAAGCAGCTACCTAGCTGTGAAAAGAAAAACCTTCTGGCGGTGACTCTCTGGGGCATAAGGATTCCCAGAAGCTGTTTTATCCACAGCAGACCTCCTCTTGATGTATATGTTCAGAGTCACAGAATTATGTGAGTCAGCAGTCACACTCCTCAGAACTGTCCAGCCAGGTTTTGGATATTTCTACAGATGGAGACTCAATCTGGGAAGCCTGGACCAGTGCTCCATCACTCCCCTTACAGTGAAAAAGTGGTTCCTGATGTTCAGACAGTCTCCCATGTTTCAGTTTGTGCATGTTGTCTCTTCTTCCGTCATGGAACGCCACTGAAAAAAGCCTCACTCTCTCTTCTGAGGTACACTGCTTGCTACTGACCTCCAGCCACACTTCACACCACTGATCACCACCCTTTGGTTCAGCGAGTTCTGAGCCCAGTTTATTGTCTGCTCATCCGGACTATTCTTCATGAGTTTCCATATGAAGATCTTATGGGATATTATGTCAAAAGGCTCTCCTGACAGATTGACAATGTCTACTGCTCTCCCCTCAACTACCAACCTATTCAGTTTATTGGAGAAGGTTATCAGGTTGGTCAAATATGATTTCCCCTTTGTAAATCTGTGCTGACTACTCCCAATTGCCTTCTTGTTCTCCATATGCCTGAAAAGCATTTCCAGCATTCACTGTTCCATGACCTTACCAGGGATTGAGGTGAGGCTGAACAGCCTGTAGTTCCCTGGGTCTCCCTTCTTGTCCTTTTTAAAAATAGGACTGACATTTTCTTTCCACCAGTCACCAGGCACTTTTCTCAGTTGCCATATTGCTCAAAGGTAATCAGGAGCATCCTTAAATCTCATGACAAAAGATGTCATTACATCCACCAGCTCCCTCAGCACTTGTGGGTGCATCACATTGAGGCCCATGGATTTACATATGTCCAATATGCTTAACTGTTCTCCGACCCGATCTTCATCCACCAATAGTACATCTTCCTTGCTCCAGACTTTCTCCCTGTTTTCTGGGGCCTGGGATCCCTGACTGCAAAGTCTTTGATGAAGACTAAGGCAAAGGTGGCATTCAGTACCTCAATTTTTTCTAAGTCCTGTGTCTCTTTCCCATTCAGCATCAGGTCCGTATTCTCCCTAACCTTTTGCTGTTTGTGGACTTAAGAGAAGCAAGGGGTTTGTTTTAACATCCCCTGTCCACTTCAGGTGGGCTCTGGCTTTCCTAACACTGTCTCTGCATGATTGGATACTGTCTCTATGTCGTCTCAGGTGGCTTGTCTCTACTTCCACCCTTTGTATACTTCCTTTTTATATCTGATCTTTGCCAAGAACATCTTGTTCATCCATGCAGGTGTTCTGGCATTTCTGCCAGGTTTGCTGCATGTTCAGATAGACCACTCTTGAGCTTGAAAAGGGTGATCCTTCAATATCAGTGTTTGCTTGGATCTGTCTCCCCTCCAGAGCCTTATGTGAAGAGGTCAAAGACTACTCTTTTCTTGACGCACTACATGATCCCTAAGACACAGTATATGCGAGTGGGTCTCAGGGTTGTCTCTCATTTTGGTTCTCCCAAGGCTGATCCAGCATGGTGTGAAGCCAGAATCTAAGACTTCTACCTTTCTGCCTTGAAAAGATGGGCCTGATACACCATGAGGTTGTCAGCCTTGCTGTCTCTTCTGATGCTGCTCAGGTCAAACAAGGACATGGGGTCACACAAGGATGTTGGGAGTTATTAAAGGATCAGGGACATGGATCATTCATAGAATTATGGGATCAATAAAAGAACTGTAGCAAGAGCCTGCAAGCAAAAGGCCTGTGTGAGAAAGACTCTCCATGAGAAAATTCTTGTGTGAGAACCAAGCCTGAGAAACAAAGAGGGAGTTTTGAAACGATGCAGCTGTACTGATAAGATGTGCTAACCGGGAGAGAAGGGAGGTGGACTCTGAATTCTTTTAATCATAACATAACTGTAGAAGCTTGCCAATGTAAGTCCAATTATGCAGAAGTAGAAATGTGCTTTGATAAGCTTTAAGCCACTTAAGAGTTAACAAGCTGGTATATTATATAAGTGCCTTTGGATTGCTAATAAACGGAGTCGTGCTCTTATCAACCACATTGGTTTGGACTGCAAGTTTCCTCCCTCCGCCGGAGTCCCCAGGCCTCTCTTCTTTTTACAATTCCAACACAAGGACACTGATTTGAATAGATCCATGCCTCCATGAACTAACCAGCTGTGTGGGCTGACCTGTATGAGCTGGATGAAGGGAAGGAGAAGAAAGGGGAAAGAGGAAATGAGCAGTAGAATGGTGGTATAAGTAATCCCTTACACGGGTATTGGCATTCCCAAAGTCAAATAAAAAACAACTGTTATCTTAAAGTTGGAGTATTTGGTGCCTTTTTTTTTTTTCTTTTCTTTTTTCTTCCCCCCTTCTTTTAATTGGCTTGACTACTCACATTCATTTTTAAGTACCACCCCTTTCTTTTTGGAACCACCCTGCTAAAACTTTTTAATTTGTCAAAAGTCTGTCTGGACTTTGCTCACAAATCAGAATCACAATGTTTTTCTTTTCATTTTTTTCTGACTATTTTCTGAACCAGAACTAATGAAAGTCATCTTATGTGATCTGTTTTTCTGGAACTTTAACAGTTGGACAGAAATAGCTAAAAACTGAGAAGAAAATTTTCGTAAGTACTAGCCCATATATAAAGATACATAATTTATGTTAGAAAATACACTAAACAAAGGTACTAGGACTCCTGCTATCCTGACTCATTCGATTTCTTGTAATGGCTCTCAATGACAGGATTCAGATTTTAGATCTAAAAGCAAAGTTTAGCTCAAAGATTCTAAAGAGCATAATTTTAGAAACTTCAGGGAAAACTCTGAATTCTTTCTTTGACTTAAAGGACTTACTTGATTTGAATAATATTCCTATTGTCATCTAAACAGTTGTAGGCTTACCTGAATCTAGCATCTGTCCCTTCAATGTTCATAGCAGAGCTGGAAAATAATGTCTCTTTCTATTGGAAATGTCTACAGTATTAACAACAGCGTAGGTTTATGCTTATTTAAATCTATTCAGTGTTAAATTTGGATTTTTTTCCTTTAGTGATTTAACACACATGAATTCTGCCTGATTTGGAAAGAAAATTGTCATTGAATTAAATTAAATTACCCAGATAATTAATTTTTAGGGAAAAGAATAGGATTTTATTAGTGTGAGACATTCCAGTGCTTTGAAACTGTTGGTGAAAATTTTGTTTCAACTTGACAGTGTACATTAGTTGGGTTCTAAGTGCTTACTAACATACATTCAAAACAAATTTTAATGATTTCAATGGATAGGTACTCAAAAAACAACTTCCTGCTCCACAGAGTAGGGACTGTCACAGAGCACTCTGTTGTTAATGGTTAATAAAGGAGAGGCTGGAAGTACTGAATTCAGACCTCCTCCAAGACATCTTGCCCTGCTTTGGTCAAATCTAAGCTTCCCTTGAATGAAGACTGTGTCAAGCAAGTAGAACCAAAGTTTTCCTCTTTGGCCTACTGTCCTTTAACAACCTACAAGAGCGGACACTGTCTAACTCAATTATGTGTGACCTGGGACTGCTTTAATTCAATTCCACAATGGCAGAGAACCAAGTGTTGGACACCAGCAAACCATTATTCCCACTGAAAAAATACCCTTGTGTGGTATTATTAGTTGAGGAGGAGCAGCATCTGATTTTGTGCTTATGTAGCAAAGTCTGGCATGAATTTGGTCTGGATTCATCCAATCAATGACGTTGGCAAACTACAGAAGTTGTTGCCATTTGAGTCTTATGAAGTGAAATGTAAAGGGTAGTTAGTTTTGTATACAGGACTCAAAATCTTCTTTGTTCTCTTTTAAGGATGCACATGGGTTGTTCCAGGGTAAAGAGAATTTCTTCCTGAGAGTGGCATAGATAAATAATGTATTGATAGTGGAAAAACAGTAACAGTAAAAATTTAATGGATTTTATGCACTGTATCATCTAACTGCGGGAGAAATTTTGCACCAAATGAAAATGGAATTACATTAGGAAAAAATAACACAGAACATGCTTACTGCAATAAACTTGCCATTGATTATTACAGCATGTTTCATTTTAAATAGGAAGTGGCATGAGAGAAGTAAAACAAAGCAGTGGGAACACATCTAAGCCATAAATTTTTTAATCAGTGGCTGGTCAGATTATATAGTGGCTAGTCAAATTCATGAAAAATTGTGGATGATCAAACATCAGGTGTGTTTGCATTACTAAATTCAAAATCACAGATATACTAATGCAAATTTTTAACATCTACTTAACAAATGAAAAGGAGAGGAAGGTTCACAGTCTTTTTAAAAGTGTTTGTACTTTCCTGGTTTTTTGCGCATTTTGGTGAAAAACTTTGAACAACTTCTTGATGCTGTTTGCTTGAGATTGAAAACTAATGCAGAGTTAAGTAGTAGAGGCTGTTAGTTTTGGAGGTTCCCTCAGCTAAGGAGAAAGTGGTAGGTATATGTGATACAGGGCAGGCCTCCTGGGGGGAACATTGCTGTGCCCAAGACTTCCAGTTCTACAATACAACAATCTGAGCACAATCCTAGATCTGCTCACTCAGAAAAGCATTTTAAGGATGTTCTGTCATTGATTTTGTATATGGAGTTGGATGTTTTATCAAGTACAAGCAGACTGAAACAGAGCTCAGGATTTTATCCTGCATTCATTGAAATAATCACTACTTCTCCTGAATTCATTTGTGCACAAGCTAGTTCTAAAATGTGTATTGAGGGAATTAATGCATTTATAATCTTTATTTAAGAAAAGGAAAAAAACCAAACCAGATAAAAATTATTTTCTAGGGTTTCTTTCAAGCTACTTCTGCAAAGTGCTTCTCCAAGATGCTACCCTTTCTATACATGAGCTTAAACCAGTGGTTAACCCTCAACATTTGAACACTGAAATGTGAGTATTAAGGGCTGATAAATGTGACTTTCATCATTAGTTGCTTTGCACTTTCTCCTTGCGTAACATTTTGAGAAGTTCTGAATTATCCAGTGACTTATTCTTTGGCTGAACAAGACCACCCACTACTGTGATATGATAGCTTCAAAGAGATTTAGTGGAAGTTGCTGCACACCAGTGAAAAGTAAATGAAATATCGATGTCGCCTAAAGAAACAATGCATTTAATTTGTGAAATACTTTCATCACTATGATAATAGTAAATAAATAGTAAGTGATAATAGTAAAAATAATGAACTTTAGAAATATTAGATTCTTAAATAATCAATCCCACTACATTGGGCAGTGTGAGAGTTAGTGGTTATGTGGTTTGATCCTCATATGGTACATCAATCATGGCAATGCTCTTTCCCTTTGCGTCCAAGTAAAACCACTACCTCCCACGCAACATGTCATTACCATCACAATAGGATCTGCTTGGTAATAGCATTTGGAAGGGATCCTTCACTTTAAAGCACTGTTTGAAATCAAAGCTCCCTTCCTGTTGCAACTTAGCTTTAAAACAGACTTCTAGTGATCCTGGCAAATACAATGCTCTTTTTCTTTACCCTCCTCAGTTCTGATTCCATTCATTGCCTTTTGGCTATTTTTTTTTAATGGAAAACCAGAAAAGAGGTTTTCCAGATCTTGAAATGGTATTAAATTCTAAATTTTTGAGGGGGAAAAAAGAAAAATTTTCCAGTTGACATTTGCCTATGTAATTTTGAAACCTCCATAGTATGTCCTTTAATTGAAACCATCCAACAAACTGCAGAAATCTCCAACCTTTTCTTCAATTGACTAACTCTAAAAAGAATTAAACTGCAAAATTCTACTTTAATACAGAAGTAAGCTGCAAAAAGGAAAAATCCAGAAAACACACTAACTCCACCTGTTGTGGTAAACAGTAGCAAATGGTATTCACTTACAGCCTTCACTGTTTGCCAACAAATTGTGCAAGAATTCCATCTCTTTTCCTTAATTTTAAATACTGAGTCATTAGCTGCTAAGATTTTTACCCTCTCACATATTCAAGGGCTAATGTTGCAAAAGAAGATAGTTTGCTATTATGTTTTGATCTTTCAGTACACATGGCTGCTGTTTTTTGACTATTATCTAACCAAGAGTATTAGAAGTGAACCCAGCACTACGCTATGTGGGAGGTCCACAAACATAATGGAAATAGTTATCTTTCTTAATTAAAAAGGATAAATATTTTCCTCCTTTCTCATGTTACAGCTGTTCTCCTAAATAGGATAAAATCCCAACTGGGCTTTTGGGACAACCTAGCTGGAGGGAATCATTTGTCTCTTTGGAGAGAGAGACCCTGCCTGAGGACATTTACTTTATGCCGTGTCTTAAAGCTGTGTCAATCTGATTCCCAGCTGGAGTTGGATGCTACAGGTCAGTGACCTCTTCTGAGGATATCCAACCACTGTGCATTCACATAAAGCTTCCCCACGAACTTAGCTGCTGGTCAGGGAAGAGAGAAATGGCTTAGGATAGTAGGAGCTGCTATAATTTTCACAGCTACGTATTAGAACTCCACAGTCAGCTTGCAAATGGAATTTGAATTTGTCTGGTCCCCTGCCACTGGCCTGTCTTCTCCACTTGGTGACTACTGAATTTTCATGGTTTTGTGTGTTCTATTTTTGTTGTGGGTGCCATTTTTTTGTTTGAGTCCTTTACATCGTTACCCAGGTAAGTGGGTGCTGCAGTAGGCTAATAAAGTAGGTGAAAGAACATACTTCTATACCTAGACCAATAACAGACAAATTTGTGCACCAGGACAAGAGTCTGTACCTACAGACTGAAAGGGATACAAGCACAAAAGTCATATCAAGTTGTGTTTAGTGCTACAGTCATAACTATTGCTGCTTCCATAACTACGTATTAATGGGCCTGTCTTCATGATGGGGTATTTTGAGGGTATTTTTTGTTTATTTGTTTGGTTTTTTTCTTGTTAGGTCTTTATGGACAGCAGAACATGTCTGCATGTGACATGTCTAAGGACTGAAGAGAAGGCAACAACTGTCTATCACCAAAAAACTGTGAATGGAACAACTGCATTACTGCATTCTCACATTTGTAATCATATTAAAAACAATGGTTTTCTATAGATTCTAATAAAGAGAAATGCCATATATTTCCTGATTATTATCCAAAATTACTTGGACTCTTTGAGGTAATTATTTCCTCTAACAAAGGAATGAAAGGGAAGCTTACTTAGGAATTTGTTTTTAGCTATGAGTGTCTTTTCTATGACAGAAAACCTTTCTATGAATACTTAACATGAGCCTAAGAATAGGGGAGCACTGCCTGGCTAGTGGGTGCTCATGGAGAGTGCACTTACCAGACTCTTAGGAAACATGGTATAAACCAATATTGGTGGAGGACTTGACCCTCAGAGGAGCTGGTCTAAGGGATATACTCATAGAGAGTTCAGGAGCAAAGCACTCTCTCTGTAAAACTGTGTGAGGGCATAGCACCTGGGAAAAGAGGATGTGCTGTTAGGGACATTAGACTAATCTGCCCATTCATTGCAGTCTTGGATAGGAAATAGTGAGTGCTGCAACTGGACAGGGAGTTATTTCAGCAGTTTTAGCATAGATGCTATTACTGGCATATTCTGGGAAAAAGGCAGTATTGCCTATGGGATTGTTTAGGTTTTCCTAATCCATTTCAAAAATGCTTTGTTCCTCTTCCAGTGCACTTCTCCTTATTTAAACCTATTTATTTGACTTGTTGCTTATAAATGGGGAAGTATGGCTCATTGAGTACCTTAGCAATATAATTTGATTGCCAGACTGCTGGATAATGGCTTGAGTGTTTTATTTTGCACCTTTCAAAACTCTGTTGCTTTTGCCTTAGCCCTGCTGCTTGCTGATCAGTGTCTGGCTGAAAGGTTAGGTTTGTGAAAAGAGAGGTCAATAGTGAAGAGTGAATTGGGTAGTTTGCACCTCTTGTGGTTTTTCATGAAATTTGCCTTGTGTGGATGAATTGGCAGGGAAAAATTAACTGACCTGAAACAGGGGTGAGCAGGGAGATGATAGGCTGGTGACAGTTAATTGGGGTATGCAGGGCAAGGCTGACAGAAGAATTTCAGAAGGATCCAACAATACTGAATGACTGGTCAATAAAACAGCAGATTAAATTCAGTGTGGACAGAAATAAAGTGATTCACAGAGCAGAGAAAAAATAATCCTCTCTCTACCTCAATTTAAGGACACTGTCAGAAGAAGGACACTGGCCTAGTCAGATCTTTGCTCCAACCTAGTCAATCTTCTCTGTTTTTCCTTTTCCTGGCAAGAGTAGGTCTACAAAGACTGCCCCTTTTTACTCTGTAAACTGTGGAAACTCACAGTAATTTAAAAAAGTAAAAAAGGAAGGAAAAATAAAGTTCCTGGTCCTGGGTCCATAAAGAGTCTTGCAGGCTTCAGTTAAAATTCACAGAAAAACTTGCGCAAATCAATTTCTTCTTGCATAACCTTTACTTTTCTCTTCTTTGTGTGCATCTTTGTGGAAGAGGGAAAGTGGAGCAGAGGGTGGCTTTTCTATGTCATGTATCTCAGCATCTGACTCTAGGAATTTATATCATTCTTTCTCCTCTATTCAGAGGAGAGGAGAAAGAAGGGAGTGTTTAAACCACAATGACATCCTCTGGTATACAGACTAGCTAATTGTCTTCGGGTCTTTGTTTGAAAGCAAGAGTACTCGTGTACAACTGGAGTAGGGATAGAGTGATGTCTACAAGAACAGGCAAGGCAAAAACTATGTCAGCCCAAAGAGCATGCAGTGCTCTTGGTTTAGGAAGTTTATAAGCTGAGAGTCAGAATACATTAGCTAACCCAGAGAGTACCATTTACACTGGCTTGTCTGGCCTGCTCAAAGAGGAGTTTGTACAGTCTGTGATTCTCTGTGCTTATATTTTAGGACTCTGAGTTTAGTCTGGGTTGGACAACTTGGGCTGGACTCTGAACTCTCAAAAACAGAACTCCAAACATTTCAAATGTTCAATCTTGAGTGTCATTTCCTTTCTCTAGAGAATGTGGTTTTCCTAGATACAAAGTTTAGCATGAGCCTCATTGTGGCAGACCACTAAGGTTAGGATCATGACTTTTATCTTTAAAAAACCATTTTATAGCATTCTTAGCAGCAATCAATGCTACAGGACAGCATGCTTTATGATTTATTGCAGTCACGAAGTACTTACATGCAAGAGACTGAGTACACCCTCAGTCAGTTTGCAGATGACACCAAGCTCGGTGGGAGTGTTGATCTGCTGGAGGGTAGGAGGGCTCTGCAGAGGGATCTGGACAGGTTGATTGATGGGCTGAGGGCAATTGGATGAGATTCAACAAGACCAATTGCCAAGTCCTGCATTTGGGTCACAACACCATGCAGAGCTACAGGCTTGGGACAGAGTAGCTGGAAAGCTGACTGGTGGAAAAGAGCTGGGGATGCTGGTCAAGAGCAGCTGAACATGAGCCAGCAGTGTGCCCAGGTGGCCAAGAAGGCCAATGGCATCCTGGCCTGTATCAGCAACAGTGCAGCCAGGAAGTCTGGGGTACTCATCATCCCTCTGTACTTGATGCTGATGAGGCCACACCTTGAATCCTGTGTTCAGTTTTTACCCCGTACTTCAAAAAGCATCTGAGGGAGTTGGGATTGTATAGTCTGGAGAAAAGGTGTCTCATGGGAGACCTTATCACTCTCTACAACTACCTGAAAGGAGGGTATAGCCAGTGGGGTTCAGTCACTTCTCCCAAGCAACAAGTAATAGGACAAGAGGAAACATCCTCAAATTGTACCAGATGAAGTTTAGATTGGATATTAGCAAAAAATCCTTCATTGAAAAGGTTTTCAAACAGTGGAATAGGCTGCTTAGGGAAATGATTGAGTCACTGTCCCTAGAGGTATCTAAAAGATGTGTAGATGTGTCACTGAGGGACTTGATCCAGTGGTGGACTTGGCAGTGATGGATTAACAGTTGGACTCAATGACCTTAAAGGCCTTTTTCAACATAAAACAATTCTATGATTCTAACTTAATGTACGACAGAATTTCCCAGCCACTTTGGTGTAGGGCTCCAAAGCATAACAACCATTAGTAGGATATGCTAATTTGCTTCACAGTTCTCTTAAATAGGCATGATTTTTTTTTTTTTACATTCACCTACTGGTTTTTTTTTTTGAGGGGAGTGTGGGAATCGTTTTATGCAGAGAACCAAAATTAATTTAATATTTAATCGAAAGTAGTTGTTGTTCCTTTGTAATATAAGTTTTCATTGATGTGTTCATAATAGATATACTAGATAACCAATATATATCTGATGTAGACAAATAGAAAAAAATGATGACAAGTGGAAGTGTGTTTCTAATTGTAGCGGGAGTTTGAACTGGCTTCAAGTTCTAATGTTTATGCAATATAAATTATTAGAGAGGCTAAAGCATTGCCAGTAGCTGAACTTTCTATTATTGGATAGAGAGTTAGCTATAGCATAGGCCAAGTTGAGTCTTTTCTGTGTGCTCACACACACATACACACAGAAATACTGGCATAAAGTAGTCTCTGAACCTAAAAAGTTAGTCCAGATACTGTTAAAGAGGTGTTGGAGTAAGTGGCACTTGAGAAGTTCATACTTTTTGTGGTTCGTTTCTACCTCTTCACGGAAGTACTCTGCCTCTCAAGTTGCATCAATTCATGTGCTTGGTTTTTAACTTGAAAATTTTCGGTGATCCATATTCAGGCTAGTCCCACATTCTCCCTCACTTTAGTGAGCTTTGGATGTAAGCAAGATAAGGAACAAATAGAGTCAGTGATTTGTGTGGTATATCACAGGCAATAAAGTTATGCACAAATTTTTCCTGAACTGAGTACTATGACAACAAGAGAATACTGGTACTAAATCACCTGTGAATGTTAGACTCTATTCTAAGAGTTTTGGTACACTATAGAAACGTTTCAGGCTGTGAAAGGACAGTTTTGTACATAGAGTATATAGGACCTATGCTCTGAAGGGCATTCAATGTTACCCTGAAGAGCCTGTCTAATTTCTGAGTGAAAATCAGGTCTGGGAACATTCATTTCAGAGAGATGTTGTAAGGTCTAATATTACTTTCTGTAGAATCCTTTCCTGTTTGCTGCTGAGGGCATACCTGGTGGGAAACTAATTGATTTTTAAATGCATAACATTTGCCTTAAGTCATAAATCCATCCCCTACAGATACTGGTTTCTCAGATACTTGATCAGAGAAACAAAATAAGCTTTACTCAAAGGGTTTTTATTGATCAATTTGAAGAATAATTGGGTTTTAAAAGTTACCATTAATTAAAATCTGCTAGACCAGTTTATTGTATTGCATTTCTTTGTAAATATATCCATATGCTTTCTAGTTTGTACGTACTTATACTTATTTCCTATGATTTTGCATTTAAGACAACTTAAACAACTTTTTCTTATGCCTTCTGAGAAGAGACTACATTTTGAAACAGTTCCTGTATAGAAATGGAGAAATAGTGGTTGAATTTAAACACCAGTTGTGGTTTTAAGGTCTTATACTGTCTAAGACATGCTGCTGCTGAAAAAATTCCAATTACAAACTTAACTGCACTTACTATGTTGGTGTTGCTAACATATTGCTATTCTGTGCAAAACTAGCAGGGAAAAAAAAAGAAATTGTCCTAAGATTTTGATTTTGAAATTTGACTGTGAAGAAAGAACAGGTGGTTGAATTCTTCTCTTAGTGGCAACAAATCAGTTAGAAATAGCAGTTGAAAAGGAAAAATGAAAGTCTGAAAAAGAAATATATCCAGTAAGCTAAAAAGTCTTTGGTGTACTGTAATGAATACGTGTGCCATCATACATATGCTTCGTGAGTATCAATGTTTGCAGTGTGTCAGCCCAGTATAGCAGACAAGCCTGAAGGAAGAGAACCAGTTTTCCATAAGGCTCTTTCAGATATGTTACTGTATAGACATTGAATTGCCCAGCTGTGCAGAGCTCCCTGTGCACTGCTCAGTTTAACCTGTGTAGCTCTTGTCATAGGTGATGGCAATATACTCCATTCCCTTCAAGAGCTAAGAATTTAGACAGACTTGGAAGAAACTAGAGTTTTTAACTAATTGCTATGTTGAATGTTCATTAGGAATTCTCCATTAAGAACAGGTAATACCTAAATACCAGTTTCTCATTCTTGCACATAATCACAAATAAGAAAAATTATTAACCCTTAATCGTAACTTACTGCTATAGGAATGCTAGAGGCAAAGCAAACCTTTGTTGTTTCATATCAAGGAGTCGAGGAA
Organism: Corvus cornix cornix; assembly: GCF_000738735.6. Classification (NCBI taxonomy): domain Eukaryota; kingdom Metazoa; phylum Chordata; class Aves; order Passeriformes; family Corvidae; genus Corvus; species Corvus cornix. The sequence continues at coordinate 25,977,728 of NC_046333.1, forward strand.
GTACTGTAAAAAAAATTAAACAAAACCCTGAAACTATTGTAATGAATGTTGTTATACTCTCATGTGCTAACATGGTGATATCATTTATACACATTTAATTATGTGAGTTGTTTTAAAGAGAGAAATACTGAGAAAGTACTTTTAGGATTGACTGTTAGGATTTTAATGCATTACCCATTAAAATTTGGGTTTGTTTTTACTTCTGCCACTCTTAAATTGGGTAACTCGGTGCAAATCAGGGCGTCACTTGGAATCTGAGATTTCCCTTTGGACAATGGAGATAACCTTGCTTACTCCCACCTTTCTTCTATTTTCTTCTGACCTTTTTTTTAATGTTTTGCTTTCACTAGCCTCTTATGGGACAATATTTTCTTGCACTGTGAATATGTAGAACTTGCACAGAGGTTCTAATGAAGACTGACACTTCTAAGTATTAATGCAGTGTTAAAAACAAACACTAATTATTTGGATCTTTCACATCTCGTTTCTACTCCAGTGGATCTTTTCTTTAGTAGGCTTGTTTGCAATCTAAAGGGTTAAGTAACGTAACAGAGTTTTGCCTTCTGCGGTTTGGTTTTCTCTACTGCGTTTCTTGCTGTGGTGTTAAGGGAGCTGGTCAAGAGAACATAGAGCAAAACAGTAGATATTTGTACATATATTGAAGACTTTCAGGATGGTATTCAGGTCCCTTTGAACTCAGTGAGAATTCAATGGCAATGCTCTCTCTGTCTGTTTAAATGGAGTAAGGATTTCGTCTTCTTTATGGTCTTACAGAAAAGTTCTGGATTTCAGAAAAGAGCAATACTTCTGTTAAATGTTTCAGCAATGTTTCTCTCAATCCAGCTGCACTCGAAGCCTTAATTTTTCGGTTTGATGTGAGGCTGAGTAAATGCTCAGAAAAGAATAAAAGTTTAACTTTCCAGGTCAACTGTGACAAGGAAAGCCATTTAAAAAATCATTCAGGAATGAGGGGGAAGGGGAATTTCACATGCATTTTTTCTTAATTTATAACAAGCGACAATATTTTTACATTTTAAATATTTTTTTTCCTTGTTCAGGAACACTTAGTAAGAATATGTGCAGTTTTTGGCTGCATTTTGAGAGATAATTCACTGAGATGAGCTATTGTTGTGTAGTGTAGTGAGATAACTGCTGATAAGATAGGGGATTAATATCTATTATCTAGCCCTAATCAGGGTTTTATGTATGTTCCCTTGTTTGAAGGGAGTGGGGGTGGGACTTTCTGCCTCTGTAGCACTTCCAGAGCAGTGTGCTCTTCATGAAACAGCAGGCAGCAGGTACACCCACAAGAACCATTAAACACAGTTAGCCCAAAGCTATCAAGTTTGTCCTGTGTTCTTCATCATGGTGTTAAAAATCGGTCATTAAATGGACATCCAGAGAACACAAGGATCATCTGAATAGATGTTGCATTCTCTTTTCAACTCAGTAACCCAAGGGATCTCCTGTCTCCATACTTGACTTGCCACTTATTATTGCCAAGGCATGAGCAGAGATCTTTGTAGCATATAGAAGGAGTTCAATATATCCTTTGGACTAAGACAAGGTGTATTATTATCATAACATCTCATATAGGGTTATATCCTATACATACATACGTACACATGAATAAATCCCCAGAAGTTCACATAGCCACAGATACTTTTGCTACCTCTTTATTGTGTATAGCTTTAGTTTTAATACAGCAAACATTTGATATCTAGTATTCCAGAGAATTTCTACCATAAAGTGTGGGGGGTGTGGGGTGGAACTTTAGTTCTAACAGCAAGTAACAGCTAAATTCAGATCTGAATTCAGTTTCAAGCTTAGAAAAAAAGTAGAGAGAATCAAGGATGTTTTCATGTGTGTCAGACTTTTAAGCTAAAGTCTCCTACACTTTCTTTATGCAAGTACTAAATAACTCTGTATTTTATAAATTAAGTAGGTGGACATGATGTTAAGAAATTATTAACTGGCAGTTGGCAGGTGTACCTTAAAAAGATGATGGAGAAGTACAGTCAATATAAGGCTTCTGCTGAATTTCACAACTCAAGCACGTAGGTGTGCACATGAACAAAATTAGTTGTTGAGTAGAAAAGTAGTAAGAAATTATAACGTTATAAAATATGTTGACTGTTTAACTTGTTTCCCATTCCTTTTTATTCTCTGGGTTGCAAAGCAAAAATTTGCCCACACTTTAAGAAGTTAATGATCACTGAATGACACAAACAATATAAGTGGGACAAGGGCAAAAGTGCAGTTAAGATTTTTTTCAGTACTTGATCAATTATGTGTTGCTTGATGGGATAATTCATGGTGACAAAACACAAGCAACACGTTAGCTTTTAGGCAGCTGGAAAACAGCATGAGATGGTGCCCTTCTTGCAGTGCAACTAGCATGGAAAAAAGGTTAGAGATGCAAGAAAAATACAAATGACTACTCCAAGAGTTTTTCCTGCTTTCTTGCTTTTCTTGCCCAAAAAGAAGGAAGGAAGGAAGGAAGGAAGGAAGGAAGGAAGGAAGGAAGGAAGGAAGGAAGGAAGGAAGGAAGGAAGGAAGGAAGGAAGGAAGGAAGGAAGAAAAGAAAGAAAGAAAGAAAGAAAGAAAGAAAGAAAGAAAGAAAGAAAGAAAGAAAGAAAGAAAGAAAGAAAGAAAAAAGTTTTTAATAATTAGTTTTTTAATTTTTACCTTGTATTTGATTTATTTGATGCAGTTCTGTCTTGTTTTCAGTTTTTTAGCCAAACTGGGGAAATGTTTTGTTTCAAACTAATTTGGGTGGACTTTTTTCTAAATTGTGGGAGAAGAATCAGGGAGGCAAAGAAGAACCAAAACTTTTTATCTGCTCAGGCCTTTAAAATATTTTTTTTTATTTGAACATTGGCAATTTTCTAAACAAAGTTGTCACTTCAAAATAAAAACAAATGATTTCTTTTAGAAAAAACATTTAAACTTTTCTGAAATTAAAAAATCCACAGAAAGAAATTTACTACAACCACAATAAAACTTGTCCAATGATAAAATCTCTTTTATTTTTATTTTAATTTTTTTCTTCTTTAGCAAAACATATAATAAAGCCCTCAAAAACTGCTCCTCTTCTGTTTGGTTTTAGTTTCAACTCCTGGCTGACAACGTCTTTTTTGCTAACCTTACTGTTGTTAGAAGTTTCCTTGTCTTTTTCTTTCCCCCCTTTCACCTTTCTTTTCTCTTTAACTTTTTTCCATGCTGCTTCTTATACATGCAAGTTCTCAAAGAAAAATTAATGAAGATATCAAAGAAGCCACAGAAGGTCTGTCAACACTGTAGAGCAGCACAACAGACATGGCTCTGTGTTAGGTTTTTCCTTCAGCTCGACTCATCCATTAGCTGCAGTAAGAAGAATATGGTGACTCAGAAAGGACTCCTGGAGGGCTGCTTGCAGGATAAACCAAAGGGGAAAGCTAGTGAGCAAGTAATATCTTTATTGAAATGTTCTCAGTCACATTGTTTCCATTGTATTCAGCAGAGTACTGTCGTCTTTGTCTTCTGTACAATATCACATTGTCCTTTCACACCATATCAGGTTTACACCCTGCCAGGCAGCACAGAGCTGTCATCCATCCTCTTCCTGCATAAGCAAAAGAGGCTTTAAATTTGGAAATATTGCTGTACTACAGTATCTGTTATTTTGAGAAAATCCAAATATAACTGATTCTAAGAGAGGACCCCTCATAACAGTCTGTTTTCCCCACGTTTTCTCTTGAGCTGCACTACTCCGTAGCTCAGGTCTTTGCTGGGCTGCATTCCTACAGCTCATTAAACCTGAGTCTAGCAAGGGGTTCCTGTGAGGCTTGATGTGTCCAAGAATGTCACATGGAAATAAATGGAGTTCAGGTATGGTGTTTAGAAGAGCTTCAGTGCAAAGCAAAAGCAAAAGACTTCAGAGCAAGATTATCCCTCACTGCCTTTTCATTTTATTTTTTTTTTCCACTCCCTCCTTGGTACAATGACCTAATTCAGATGCTAGACACATTACAGTAGAGACGTCATAAACTACAGAAATCTCACCTCTCATTTCCTGTCCTTTTTCAAGCTTGCAGAAAGTCTGTAAATTATGGCAACATCTATGAAAAATAAAGATGTTTTCAATATTAAAAGAAATTTAATATTAAAATTCAAGATACCGTTATTCATTTTGGTTTCGCAGTAAAGATTGTGTAAAATGGGGGTGCAACATTATTGTTTCCTTTTAAAATTTATCATAACCCACCCAGCAAGTTCAATTCAATTTGGGATCTATTTATGTATTTACCAGTTTTGGACTTCTTGGCTGTCCAAATGGAGTTTCAGGAGCCTACACTTAAGCTTCTGTTCATTTATAGCTTGGTCTTAATTACAGTATTATTGAATTGTTGCAATCAAAAACTCCATTGTTATGACTAGGATGGAGGTGGGGATCAAAAAGCAACCTTAGGAAAGAAACTAGAGAGTTTGCTGTTTAATGTCATAAACTGAAGGCTGGGGGAAAATGTGTAATGGACCTGTATAAAAGCATGGCAGCGATGAATTCTAGGGTCAGAGAAGGCATGCTTAAGCTCAAGGACAGTGTTGGCCCAGAAAAAAAAAGATATTAACTGCCTAAATTTAGGCTGGAAAATGTTCCTCTGATGGTAAGAATATTCTGCTAATAGTGTTCTGGAATTGTCTTTTAATGTTAGCAGCAAGACTCAAGCCAAACCCAACTCATTAGTTTGAATTGCCTTCTGAATGGGATTAAACAATCAGCTTGCAATAGCAGAGGTCTTCTTTGGAGGCATTTTCTTTTCCTGTATTCAATTTAGTTATTTTTTTATAACAAAAATTGTAAAAGTTTTTAAATGGAGAGCTTAAAACATTTTTCTTTAAGACACAGTATTCAGAGATTTATGTAAGAGTAATGTGAATGAAATAATTTGCTGAAAGAATGCATGATTGTTTGGAGTTTGTTTCTGGCATTATATAAAATAAATTTTGATTGTATGATATACTTTGTATCACTACATTCTTGTGGCATTGCTCTAGATATAACTGGTAAGCCACTGAAAGACATACTTGGAAAATACAAAGGACATTTATGCTCCTTTCAATACATCATGTACTTAATTCAAAAATAGACTCTTGCTATGACACAATCTCCTAGATGTGCTGTGGTTTGTGGTCACAGTTTAGTAGCTTTGGATGGCAGCCCAAGGTGCATTGAAACAGTTTAGGTGTCACAAATGCTACCCTGTTTCCAAATAAAGATCAGCTTCCCTGTGCTTCTCACCTTGAAACCTTCCGAGATGTGACCTTTTTGAACCTGTTTGTGTACAAGGATGATTTTTCTGGTACACCACATGATTTAACATAGGACTTGCTTTTTGATTTTAACTAGTAAAGTCTGAAATACCCTATGCATTGCTTGACAGTCCATTATTCCTCAGTGAAACATTTGGTTTTCTCTGGACTTTGTTGCGCCTTTTTCCAGGTTCTGATATGTAACAGTTCACTTTTGGAGGTCTTTGTTGTATGCAAAGCTTGCTTAGACTGCGGTAAAACTTCCTTTCTTATGGTTTTTTGGGGGTTTTCTGCTACTCCTTTATCTCAACTGAAGTGGCAATATTTTATGTAAACTGCAATATGTGGCCTGCAAAACTCCATGAATATATGTGGAAAGTCAGGTTTTCTGAATTTGGAAGAACCAATGAGAACCTGCACTTGAAAGCCCAAAGATATTGAAAAGAAGCATTTTTGCCTGGGTCAGGGAAGAATTTTAGTAATGTACAGATGGTAGCTATGGAAACAATATCTGAGTTTGCCTAGATGGACATGAGAAATGTAAATAATGAACAAACCATACCAAATAAATGTACATGCTGTGCTGAACGGAGGTAAAACAAATTCACTAAGAAATCATAGAACTGGCAGCTGCACATTTATTTCTGTTCAGTGTGTGTGCAGTGAATAAAATCTTAGCCAAGGGCTGGGTTGCACATCTGCCCTGACCCTAATGCTACAGGCTCCAATATAAACATTAAAAAAAAATCAAAACCTATTTCATGTCTTCCAGCATAGTACACAAAGACCATTGCTCTCTGGAGTGATTTTAGTGAGTACAACTGTCCTTGCTTACAATGTTTTCAGCTTTTAGTTTTCAATGGCTCAACTCTGACCTAGCAGATAAAAGCAATTTTGTATGTGTGTTTTTAGGTAAATGGAGCTAGATCAAAAGATTTTCAGGCTGGTCCCTCTTTATTTGTCTGCTTCATGTTACTTTCACAGGAAGATGTCTGCTGAGAAATCCCACTGCAAACTCTGCCTCATCCTACCAGCAGAGGTGTCCAGACTCAATGACTTTCAAGGGCTGAGTCAGTGCAAAGTATAAAGTAACAGGCAAGACCATTACTGCAACCTTTCATCTTTTCAGTTTAGCTTTGGTTGGACAAAAATAACTAGGTTTCTATAGTAAGCTTTTCACTGTCTGTTTTTGAACTGCTTTTTCCATTATTGCATATTCAGGCATGGAGAGATTGATCTGTATTCTGTAAATAATCTCATTGCCATACCTTATTTGATCAACTACATGATCAAAATAGTTGATAAACTATTTCAAAGGCTTTAATTTGGGGGGTTAAGGGTGTATTTGTCTCACTGAGCAGAAAATAAAGAAGATGTTCAGCAAGTGTTAACAAAAATGTGTTGCTTGTAAAATAAAGTGTTTTCTTTCCACATATGCAAATTATTCAAAAATATAGAGAAGCAAAAAATAAAAAATTTTAAAGTTGGGACACTTTACTCAGGAAGTGGCATCACATGAGTTACTGTGTCTAGTCTGTTTTTTATGCATATGTACATATTCCTACAATGTGCAAAGGGATGAATAAAGGAGATTGAAGCACCCATGTAACACTAGAATATCCAGATAGCTGTGCTGGAGATGGTGGCCTCATGTGTCATTTGGCAAAAAAAACTGCTTGTATTTCATTGTAGGTGACTGCGTTAAACCACTTTCCTCCATTTTAAAACAGCCAAATCAAACTTATTTCTGAACAAATCTTTCCTAGTTTGGCTTGAATTTGTAAAAGTTTCAAGCTGAAACTTTTATGAAATGTTTTATGGAAATTTTGTCGTTTGTAAGTTTTTCCCAGCTCTCATCTGTGTCCAGGTCAAAGCACACCTTAATATTCTTGACTCAAGCATCATCCTGCACACGTAAGTATAAAGAATTGTCTTTTTAATACGGGTGGACAAGTCAGCCTCTAAAAAATGTTCTGTGTGCAGTCATTCTCTAACACTAATATTTCCTGGATGATCTCTGACAAAATAGAAATCTGTGGAGAGAAAATTTTATAGTTCACTGGTAATCATAATAGCAGGGCTCTTGTTCCAAGAATGGGGACCTAATTATCTTCTGAAAGTCAAAAAAATCAGACTGACTATAGTATATTTTACATCATGTGCTAAAGTTATTTTAAGATATGAGCAATTACAATCTTTTTTTAATAAAAGCTTTTTGCATGGCACTTTAGCAAATCTGTGTATAAGTGGGTTTCCAGAATCACTTACTTTCTTGGCATTTATTCAGGAAGATTCAAGTTCTGTTAACTGGCAGCTATATATAGATGTCATAAATGCACAGACATAATTTAATTAACTGTTGGGTTGTGGTTTTTTTCTTTTTAGAAACATCTTTAAAATAAACTAAAATTCTGTGCATCATCTTTGAGGTAATTTTAAATAAAGCTAACTTACAATCCCTGGGAAAATGCCTGCCTAGACCAGCCTTTAAAAGTTTGATCCGTATGAATTATTGTTCTCTATTTAACAACAAAATCAATCAAAAAAAATACATCCTTAATTTTTGTTCCTTTCACTCATGAGAAGATTGAGAAATAATTAACAGAATGGTAGTGCTGGAGACACTAAAAAAAAGTCAGAATAAATAATTGAATACTGCAATAATTTTCACTGCTTGCAATGCTTCAAAAACAATTGCTTTCTCAACGGTCTGTTCCTGGTCCCTTTCAAGCTAATGGAATTTCTTCAATTAATTAAATGAAAAACAGTTCAGACACAAAGTTAAAATGAACTTGTTAGCTGGAGCGTCACTGCATATTCTGCCTCTGCAGAGCTTAAATTTGTTGCCTACCAAAGGAAATCCTCTTAATTTGCTTGCGACATTTTAACTGCAAAGTATGTGAAAAGCAGTATTTTATGTTTTAGTGAGAAACATCCTAGTCTTGTGCTTACTTGGGTTTAATCTTCATATCTCTGTGCCACTGTGGGAGGTAAACTCACAGGTTTTCCAGATGAATTCAGTCTCTTACCTGTGACTTGCTGCTAACTATTAAGCTTTGGGTCACCAGACTTCTGGCTTGTCTAAAGTCACTATCTCCATCATACTACATAGGTTGCATGCTTTCTGAACATTTTGGCTTTAATTTTCTAGTGTTCAGCACACCTTTAAAAAGACAGCTATCAAATATCTTATAGTGACTCAGTGTAGAAATGGATTTAAGACCATTCCAGGCAGTGCAAGTACACAGCATTTCTCAGTGTGGTGGGCTGCCTGCTAGAGGCTCACCCAGCTGAGCTCCCACTCCTCCTCTTCCACCGGATGGAAGGGACAGTAAAATGAGAGGGGGAAAAAAAAGATCTTCAGGGTGAAGATAAAGACAGGGAGATCATTTACCGAGGGGTGTAGGGGCTGGGGTGCTGCGGGCAGTCCGTAGCATCCCCTCTAGGCCGCTCCTGCTCTCTCTCGCTGTTCCCCTGCGCTGGCGGGGATTCTCCAGGGGAATCTGGCCGCCGGAGCCCCTCCTGTTCCTCCTCTTGCTCTCCCTTCGGGGCTGGCGGGACCTTTCCTCTCCCTTTTCCCCTCACGCCTCCCTGCCCGGCGCTGAGGGGCTTGGCTGTGGCCGGCACGGGGCAGCCCGGCCTCACGTCACCCCGTGGACACCGCTACGGCCCCCGCCAGCACCTGGACACTTGCACCTCACACACTCATCGAGAGACGCGCAGGAGACACCCTGCAGAGACACCCTGCAGACGCGGCAGAAAGCCGTGCTGCTGCTCAGGTAATTTCCTTCTGATGGAGGAGCACAGCGGCCTCGGCAGCTCTGAATGCTGCACGCACGAGGCGCAGCGTTGTAATTGATTTGTGACAAAAGTGACACGGTGAAATGTCGATTTACAGAGGTAACTGCACGCTGTAAATAGTCCAAAGATTTTTAATAACCGTGACGATTACCACAAGGAAAAGCTAAACAAATGTTAGCAGTTGGAAAAGTAAACCTGTGGGCGCCGCTGGTTGTGAAGAGGCATTTGGGAAGAGGGGGTCACCTGTCCATGGTAGCAGCGTGCCCCTGGTGCCAGCACCTGGGCCCACGGACTTCGGTGTTTGTCAGTGGAAATGTGCTGCTGCTTCCCGAAATGCAGCATGGCAGCAAAGTTGCGTGTGGGCGGTGGCACAGAGTAAGTACTGTGGAGCCATAGAAATATTAAGTATATATTAAAACACTCCGGTGTAGAGGCAGGCTAGCAGTGGTAAGTTATAGGGATTTATAGTTAGGTGGTGCTTGTTGTGGTGAAGGAAATCTTATATATTTCAATATTTTTATAAAATTTATCGAAGGTTTCTGTCTTTATAGCCGTGATACAGAGATCTGTGCCCGTGGCTGTGTACAATGCTGACTTATGCAGTGTAAGGTTTTGGGGACCAAAGAGGCTTTGCTAATGATCTTGTTTAAGGTGTGGGGAAGAAAATGCTTTGACCTTAATGATATTAATCCAAGGGATTAGCACAACGAAGTCCTGAAGTTCGTTAAGATACCTACTATGCTACATATTGAAGAACAAGAGATAAATAATGGGGGATAATGGGGGACAGGACAGGATACAACAAAACCTACATGTAAACAAATTCCATTAGGACTTTCAAAAAGCCTTTAAAAACATGCTTCCTTCCCTCAGAAGCACAGAGAAGCCAAGTAGCCCTGCTATGGAAAACAAAATGTTATTTTTGAATCTGCAAATGATTAGGTCAAATAACAAAAAAATGAAGTGATCAGTGTTTATCCCACTAAAAAGCTACTATCAGAAGTACACAACTTACCCTAGAACTATTATACTTTGTTCCAGATTTTATTTTTATGCAGAGAAAACAGAACTAAGCAAGAGTTCATACGAAAAAATTTCCAAAAGTTATGAAAGATCTGTCTGTGTCTACACTAAAATGGAAATGTTGAAGTACCTGAGTTAGCTTAAAATAAGCACTGGAACACTTCAGTGGTGATAAAATGGCAGCTTACCAACAACAGTGAGTTTTCCTTCCCATGTTTCTCAGTCAGAAACAACCAGGGATGGTAGATGAGTATGGGCTTCAGAGTAGAATAGCTGAGACCTTTGCTCTGAATATCTTGGCTCTGAGTATCTTAAAAGAAGCTGGGATGTCTCCCTACTTCAGTGAAAATTGCAGCAATTTAGTGGGTACCATGGCTTGGAAAATAAAGCAATAAAACAGCCAAATAGGAAAAAAAAAACCCAAAGAACCAGACCAACCAAACCAAACCCCCCCAACCCAAAAACACACGCAGCCCCCACCCCCAAACTCCACTGTTTGCAACATTTGTACATTTAAAAGATGAGAATCCAAAACGCATGAGCTATTTATGTGCTTTGCGAGAGTATATAAAGTTGCAATAATAAGTTAGAAAAACAGTTTTGAAAGGGATCCTTATCGCTGTATCAGTTGTGTTTAGAGGATAAGCCAGTCTTTACTGTCTGAGGTCACGAGGAAGCTTTTCATGTTGTGGCAGCTCTTCCTATGACCACCTACTGAGTAGACTTTGCTGCACCTCTTACTAAGTCAGCTGGGACTGCCCACAGTTGAAGAGAGGATACCAGGGTATATGAACCACTGGTACCTATTAGTATGGGAGCTTTTTTTCCATAAAGCTCAACCAGGGAAACAGAAAGAAGTGTGGTTTGGGGAGCTCAAGTTGAGGTAAGAGACAAGGTTGGTACTGCAGAGGGATTCTTCCATCGCATCAGCTTCTGGATCGAAAATGTCTGCTAAGATGTTGGGGTTTGTTTGGTTTTTGTTTGGGATTTCTGTTTGTTCAGTTTTTTGTTCAGTTGGGTTTGGTTTTTAAAATCTTTTCCTGTATGTTACTGTCTCTTTGCTACCTATATCTTTTATTTATTTTTTAAAATTTTTATAATAAAGAATCTTTTTATTAGTAGATTGCTGTGCCAACTACAGAATTTTAATATGCCTTCAAGATAAGGCCCTGACAAGGTCCTATGTAAATCAAATACAGCTGTTTCCTAAATCCAGTCATTCCTGCCTTGTTGTTTTCTAGTAATTACCTCATCTACGAGAAATACTGTATTCCTGTATTGTGCCCTTGAGTATACTAAATCTTTCTATTAGCTTGCGTGCTGCTGAGACATCTCAGAGTTTTTGGTGTGGGATTGTTTTTTTTTTTTTTTAATAATATATTTTGTTCATCTAAGTCATATGGGTGTTGTGCTTTGCATCACCAGTATTCCCATTGGTTTAAGAAAGGTTTTGGTGTACGCACTCCTTGCCTCCCTTGAGGTCTGCCTCTGGATATTTGAGATTAGGGCTTGCTTGCATACTCTGGAGTTTTATCAGTCATAAGATGAGATGCCCAAAGCTGGCATTCTGGCTGATTGTAATTTTTTCACAGCATTTCCTGGGAGATGTATATCTATTTCTGTCATTTAGTCCCTGGATTTTCAAGCAATTACTCTAAGAATTAATGAAATGTCAGCAAATTACCCCAGTCTCTCTTGGAGGCCTTTTTGCCTCCAGCTGCAACATAGTTCCAGAGGGTTTTTTAAAATGTCCCCGTCTCTGAAGATGTGGGGCTTGATTTTTTGTATTTGCTCTATGTCAGTTAAGTATGTTATAATTTTCAGGGTCACCTTGTCCTATTTGTGCCCCCACTACAAAAAACTCCTAAGCATTCATTTATCTTTAGGTATTTAAGTATTTCTATTGTCTTTCACATTGTTTTGATGCCTTCACATGAAAAGGAATCTACTTCCTGGATAAAATCTGGTTTATTTCTCAGATTCAGTGATATGCTGCCTTCCCCTTGCAAATATAGGGTCTTTGTCACGCTTTAAGGAAAACAAAGTTAAATACATTTTCTGTAAAAACTCGTTTTGACATGGTTTGCTTTCTTCTCTGAGTAGAACAGATCAAACCATGCAGAAATCAGATTGAAAGCCTGATGGGACATACTTCTGCTTGCAGTAGTAGTAACCTCTTGTCCCATCAGCCACTTAGTTCTTTCACACTGTGCACTCCATGTCCTTCTGTTCATTTGGGATAACTTCTTTTTCTTCTCTTTTTCCTTGTAAACATTTCATCCCAAGGATAACATTGGCATAATATTGAAAGTGAGAGATACTGTGCAATTTCAGATGTGTAATGTCACCTAAATTTTTCAGGTTTTATATCATAGCTTTCCCTTGACTTTACTCATATTCACAGTCAGTCCTATATAAGACTTCTTGAATGAAAAATTTTTTGGAAGAAAAATTCCTGATTCTATTCCTGATCCTTTTCCAAGCCTTTTGGCATGCAGTGATTGCTGCTTTCCATATTGCAGGGGTGAAAAAGCAGCTTCTGTGCACTGTCTTCTACCAATTTTTCATTGCAAAGATGACTAAAGAAATGCCAAATATTGTAAGAGTAATTAGTTTTAAAAGCCCAACAACCTCTGTATCAATTAAATATTAGTTTTTCACCAAGTATGTTATAGTTCAAAGACTTATATACGTCTCTCTATCTTGTATTTCTAAAATGGTGAAGCATGAAACAACCCATTCTGAATGAAGGTGGATGACAAAATACCATTTGCATTTGTAGCATGACTATTTTTACGATTTCCTATTACCTTATGGGTTTTAATTTTTCTTTAAAGGCCTGTGAAAGATACATTGCCAGCTACATTACTTTCCAGCTAAGCAAAAATGTCAATGTGGGATATCCTCTGGACAGCTAGATTAAGATCTCTGTTAGTCTTCTACTTTTCAATATAGGCATTTTTAGTTCTGCTGTTCGTTTCTGCTAGTGCTGGAGGTAGCTGTTCCAAAGCTGTAAAAGTCTAAAGAAAGTGCAAGGAAAGAAGAAACTGGTTCCAGAAAGGGAAGAAAAGAATGTGGCAGAATTTTTTTTCATGATATTACTCTGTTTGAATAATAGCATTGCTTCATTGCAGTAATTTGAAATTTAAAAGTTCATTACAAGAAATAAATGTTTTGATACTGCAGCATTATGTGCTCTGATGACATAATGATTGCTAGCAATTCCTAATAGAGTGACTTGTTCCTAACATATTGACCCTTTATACCTCTTTTGAAAACAGGTTAATGGGATACCAGCTGTATTTGTGAACCTCTTAGAAAAATTGAGATTAACCCACAGTAAACACAGCTTCTATCATAGCATTTGAACATCTGTCAGGGGTTCTGGTTGGAAGTCACACACAAAAATACTCCATATTGACTCATGAACATTTCCACAATCCAGGACACTGTAAGAATGTTGTGTCACTTGGAGTGATAAAGAATGCCAACTGTATTTATTTTCTGAGGGCACTCCTTGCCAGACTGTGAGTAATGCCTTGTTATACATTCTGCATTTTGTGTTCCAAAGTCCACATGGTGTTCCTTGTTCCAAGTCCTTAATCCTGGACATGTTGCAGGCAGAACAAATTTTTATTACCCCTTGGTGTGATCCTTAGCTAAAAGAACAGGGTAGTTTAGATGACAGAGACAACCACTTCAGTGCAATTGAAAAGGAAATTGTTTCTTTGCCTGTTTCATAATTCAGTCTTTGTTTCTGGTGCACGATAAAGGTGAGCCTTTAACATCTTTGAATGAACATCAGTGCAAAGCTTATCATAAAATCTGACCTGAGTATAGCTCTGATAAGACACCATCTGATCTTCAGTAAACACCCAAGTGTAAGTAGCATAAATTAGTCTTTGAAGTTTCTAAAGTAATTTCCTTCATCTTCTTCTTAAATAACTTGGCTGTGGATGGCCCATCAGTTTAAATGATAGAACAAAAGATCCTACAGCTACAAAACAAACTATTTTGGCTTGCTTCTTGGGTGGTTGCTTATTGTTTTAAAAGACAATGGGAATTGTCATAGTGTTTTGGATTATTTTCATAAATTTATTGAATATTTATTGTCAGGAATACTTCAGTTTTTTATTTTGCAGTTTGATACTAACATTTTAAAGAAATCCTCTGGTACTTTCCCAATTTTCCGTGACTTTTTCTAGCCGCTTGCTCTCAAAATCGTTTTAATTTTTATTTGTGAACTGAGTAAACAATCTGGAAGTCATTGATAGACAATAAAAATGGCACCCCACAATACTATTAAAAAAAAAAAAAAGGGCGACAGACACTATTATCTTGTCTATGTTTGACATACTTTCCTAAAATTTCCCACAATTACTGGCTCAATTTCAGCTCCACTGGTGGTAAAAAATGTAGAAATGTTAGTATACACAGGGCACTGATGTGAGGTGGTGTTTCGGATCATCCATTGTTATTTATTGCTATTTATTACTTCTGTATTACAGTTTCTGGGTCCCAGCCTCATGGATCAAGTATTCCATTGAGCTTGGCACCAGGCCAGCTCTAGAGAGCAAGACTGTCCCTGCCACATTGGGTTAAAACACCGTAGTTAAACTGCTGGTGAGCCGTGCATGTCGAAATATCTCCTTGGTTAGCAGAAATGCAGAGGCAGACCAACACAGCTCCCAGGAAATTAAAATACTAGTTTGTGCTTTCACAACAACTTCCATGTGGAGGTTATGCATTCTTTACCACTGTATGATCAAGGCACTTATGGATATTTGATTCTACTCAATACTACAGCATAAGTATTTTAGGAATAAACATAAAAATTGTGGTGGGGGATGAAGGACACTTACCATGAAAGACTTAGTAGTATTAGGTTTTATTCCCTACTGGCAGATGCAGCAATAACTTGTCCTTCCTGTATGTTTATGTAGGTAGCTGGAGAGCAGGGGAAAATAAATTTCAAATAGGTTCTATCTTTCTTGTGAAAATTGCTCTTAGACAAATATATCACTGTATATATCACTGCAATAGTCTCTGATTTGGCAGGTCAAGTTCACCCCTAAGCAGAGGCGACCAGATTCAGTAGACACATAACATGTAAGGACCTGTGGAAGTAATTTTTTAAACTATACGTGTTACTATGTTCACAGTAGCATAGAGTCTGCTATTACTGGAGAACTGAACATATTTTGACTGATCTGAGATCAAGTTGTAGACTTAAAACCTCTTTCTTGTTCTGATTAGTTTTGACCAGAGGAAGTTTATTTCATTTATTTGTTTAAATGAGCCTTTCTTTCAGAGGAAGGTGTTTCATTACCCTTTGAGAACAGGCACATGTGCCAGAATAAATATGTTTTCACCTCTGTAGATTTTTCCTAGGGGGGAAAGGTACTGTCTTTTCTTTGTTTTTGGGAATAGATGAGATTTCCATAACTGTAAGAAGACAATAATTTGTGGACACCTTGAACTACTGGTTTGTCTATAAACTTAGCTGGTAAAAAACTGGAGTGGCATACTGAATTAAGTTAGTACAGTATAACATATTAGCCTGGAGCATTTTTACTTACCCTGAATTACATTAGTTCTTGATAATGATTGGATTGTTTCTTCTTCGGCACCAAATGCAGCATTGCTGGGAATTCACCATGTTGTGTAACGAGATTAACATTTATTTATGGATTTCATTCATCAGTACTGAAGTAATTTCCCAAAGGCATTTTTGAATGCTTTATTATTATTATTGTATCAACTTTCCATTGTATCATCATGATATTTTTGGTAGGGAGGTGGCAAGTATGCAGGCATTTCAAAAGAATGCAGGAACTTGGAGCCCCACTGGAAGGCTTTCATTTGTCATTTTTTAAAATTTCCAGTCTGCTCTAGGTATTAATATTTCTTGTTATCAATTATAATGGGTAAATAAACTGCTTTTAATTAATTTCTAATTGTTTCATAGTTTAGACAAAAGAGAGAAAGGGCTCTTTCTGGATTTCTTGAGAGTAGGACAATGATTGGGATCTTCATATGATCTCTATAGCAGTAACATTTATAAATTCTAAACTGGTAGAGGTTACAGGGGTGTACATTCCCTGCCCTAAAGTCCTTTGTGGATCTTTAAGATTTAGGCAAGCTCCCCCCCCGTCCTTAAGAAACATTCCCCCTTTGTTTTCTCTTGTGCTATCCAGAAATAAAAGCCAGCTTGCCTTTTATTTATTTATTTATTTATTTAAATGTCTCTGGAAGTTTTATTCTCTGAGATCACAGTTCTCTGGAACACCTCCCATGGAGAGAGGAAGATACTTCTTTTGCTTCTTTACAAAGCACTTTGATGTAATATTTCCATTGTGTAGCTTATTTAGCATGTTTCTGGCTACATATTTACTTTGCTATAGCCTTCTGAGAATACCATTATTAAAACCTCACATATCATACTATGAGAAGCATTGATGTATAGTAATCTTACTGGGATTATTTTTGGGTTGGCTAAAAGATCACTGGGTAAGGCTATCACTATAGATGCTAAAATTGGACCTGAGACCACTAGGTAAAGACCTACTTTTCTCCCTCACAAATCCAACCTGTTGAAGATGCACAGCTATCAAGTCTTTGAGATCATTTTTTCCACTTAAAACTTTGCAGTACAACAGGAAAAGAGCTGTGCAGCTGCGTGCCCCATCTAATCCATGTAACGAATGTAAGAGATCACAGAAATAAAGCCTAGCTCAATCAAGTGACATCACATTAGGAATTGCAAAGAAAAGACTTAAGAGTTTAGTAATCCACTGGTGGAGGTGTTTAATATTTCTTGTCTAGAAGTTAGACCTTTTTAAGAGCTACAGGGAATGAGCATTAACCCTGCTTTAAAACAAATAGAAAGAAACCTAATATGAAAACATTTTGAAACAGTTCCAGGAAGTCAGGTGTCATTATCCTCGCCTGTAGTGATGAAGAATTTTAGAGACAGGTCAAATTCCTTCCAAGAGTAAATTGCATTAGTGGGCACAGAACATCTGGAAAAATACGGTATGTCTAGAAACACCCTAAATGGCCTGTTTTCAGAAGACTTGTCTGTATAGAATGGCTTGATGTTTTTCCTGTGTGTGGCTTAGTTGGTTGGTTTTGGGGCTAGGAGATGAGATATAAAAAAGTATTTGGAAGACTACGGTCTATTTATGTAGCATTGACTATTGGAAAAAAATAATGGTTTTGAATGGAGAAAAGAAGTCATATGTGATTGTGGGTAATTTGTAGTGGGAAAGGGTATAGAGTGAAGATAGGTCAAAGAAAAAGAAATCTGAAGATCTACATTGTGGGTTTTGCCTTGAATGGTTTACATTTTGCAGATGGGCCATAAGTAGATCAGTTTGGAAGTTTTTTTAATCTGGGAAATTCTTGTTCACAATTCACGAATCAGTTGTTTTGTTTCCCTTAGGGAGAGCATGACTAAAGTCTTTTAAAATTATAATGAAACGCTTGGCTTAGCTTTACTGTAGAAGTCAACTCAAAATTTTACATAGCATCTCACACTTTACATTGTTCTTCAAAGTGAACAGGAACAAAGAATTTGTCCCTGAAATTACATCTGTTATGTTTTGTTGTGAAAAGTACTTTGATTCTAATTGGTCACAGATAAAGTTGTGTATTGTAAATGCAGTGTTTACATTAAATTAGTATTGAATTTTCATTGAGCATTTGGTGGGAAAAGTGGTAAGAGTTTGGAGCAAGGGTACCAAATTTTGCAAGGATTTAAGTTCTTGCATATTGAACATATTATTGAGTATAAGCACAGTCCTCACTTGCTCAAAAGGTTGACTCGGACTTATTTTTGTCCTGATACTGTGGAGTGGAAAGAAGTAGGCTTGTGTTGAAATCTTCTTATGATGAAGCTTCAGTTCCACAGAGGCAAATACCCAGGATAGAATTTAGCATTAACCAGCTTCTTTCAAACCATTATTCCAAATTGGAGTGCTTGTAACTTCCCTTTTAATGTTGGTTTGCACCCTTGTCCTCTGCCACTCTAGGTCAGGGAAGTTTTAAAAAGTGTGCTGAATGCTGTGGGTACACTTATGTTTGATTTTTGTTGCTTAAGACTATAAAGGAAATGTTAGGAGAAAAGGCTTCAATTTAAAATTTCCAGATATATCTTGCAAATACAGCCAGGACTGGTTTTAGAATTGTCTGCCTCCTGTTTAATTTGTACCTCATCAAGTCAAAGAAGAAAGAACAAGTGTGACATATAAAAATTGTACTAAGGTGCATTTAGATGAGAAATTCTGTTTCCTCAGTTTCTAAGGCGCATTTGAATAGCTATTTTTGAATAGCCTTTAAGGCAATTTCAGGCATAGAGCAAGAACAAGGCCAGAGGCCAGCTGGAGAATGTGTTTCAATCAGTGAAACACTTTATTTTCAAAATATTTTCTCACATATACTTTTGGTAAATAGGAAATGTTTTAGAAACATGATAGTGTAAAAGGAATAGTCATGGACTACATGCTGAATCAAATCACTACTGGTATCAAATGGTTCCTTTAGCTCGAGTGGACAATTTGTTGGCAGTACTGTTGAAATATCTCTGCTTTATTGCCTTGCAACTATTAAATAATAGTTTCAGATATTTAAGGCTCCACTCTGTGTCTTACAGGGGCGAGAAATACCTGTCTATTTTCTGTTGAATGCCCCTTTTGTTTCACTCATTTTGCTGTATTCCTTGTATTAGTTTCTTTGCAAATAGGGATAGTTCAGGATGCACTCTGTTGCTACTTACGATGGAGACAGAAACCACAGCACCATCTTCACTGTAAGCAAAACTCTTTTCATGTCTATCGAGTGTCTGAACAGACAAAAGAGCTTTGATCACTTTCAGCCTCTTCTAACAAGGGACTTGTTTTAATTATAGAATGCTTTAGCTATTACTAAACATTTGCCTGGCACAGTTGGCATATGACATCATTTTACAAAAGCTTGGGTTTCTTTAGAGCATTCCAGCCTTAGGCTGCTCTTCTTAGAACTAAAGAAGGAACATTATTTTTCCACCAACTGAGGAAGGTATCTTTAAATTACAGCCAATAAAAATAAGATGATAATCCAGAACCATTCCCAAGTAATGACCACAATGCAGCAGTCACCTAACAAAGACTTATTTATATTCACTACTGCAGTATTTCTGGTGACCTCATGACAATACCAAAAATTTTCCCATTCCCGCATGCAGAAAAAAAATAAAAAAGGATAGAATTTCTGGTAGTCTCCCCACCAGTTTTCATTTTATAAAGTTGTATTGCTCTCTAAAAAGAATTCCCAAAAATGATGGAGAATGATTTTCTATCATTGTATATGCTGTATACAATGTATATTATAGATGAAATGCCATGTAGGGTGAGTATAATGTAAGAAGAATCTGTCAGGTCTGTAAATGAATAATGAAAACAGTAAATAATATTTAATGTTTGAGTTTGACTACATTGCAATATGCATTGTTCATATAGAGTACTAATATTTGTTGTCACTGGTAACAACATTTTATTTATTTCTTAAAGTGGAGTAAGATACGATGAAATGGGTCTTGTTAATTACATTTTAGTAATTCTTCGGTAGAGCAGAATATGAAGACTATTCTCAATGTCATTTTTGTAACCAGTGTAAACTCTATACATATCCCATCATTTGGGCTTATTTGTACTTGTCTTCATTCAGCTTTAAGACTTAAGTCAAGATTATTTTTTCCCCTAATGAGATGTAAACTATTCATATTTTTCACACAACACAGTATGTTTAAAACTTAGCATAGTGTAGCTACAATATTATGACAGTGGCTGTCTGAAATAAAAGTTTTATAAAAGCCTCTCAAGTTCATTGAATGATTTCTCAGAAATAAAGACTGCTGAACTAAAATTTTACAGTCTGGAGTTCATGCAGGTTCAGTCTTTTCCTCTAGTTTTGGGAAATTGATTTGGTTTTGGATATCTCAGCATCACCAGTGTAAAGTACTGCTTCTAGATAAAGCAAAAAAAAATATAAATTTCTCACTGAATCTTGGTATTTATGCTTTCCCGTAGGTCTCAGTTCTGATTTGATTAACTACAGAAGTGCAGGGTGAATTAGGGAGAATCAGTAACCAAGGCAGAGGAATTTTTAACACTATTGTAAGTATTTCAGTCATATTTTTGTATAAACTAAAATTTCTTACTTTTCTAATTACACACCTGAAGGAATTTATTTAGGATTTGTTTGTATTTTCAGCAGTAGAAATCCTATTCCAGTTGTATGTTGCATATGTTTATCACTACCGAGTAGCTCTTTGGTCATCTCTAAATTTATGTTTTTAACAATTTCAGTGTAAGTAGGGCTATATGTGCAATGTATGGTAAATCCAATGGAAATTAATATGCCTGGGCTATATTTATGTGAATTTTCTTTAAAAAGCTTGTCAGTTTACCATCTGGTGATTTTTCTCATGCTAAGTCTCAGAGATTGTTTAGTTTACTAGTTGGTATTACTAAATATTTGACATAAGAAATCTTGTTTTCTCAGGACCATTACCAGAATACTCTTATCTGACTTAACTAAATTTCAAAAATCTTAATATATCTATTTATATATCCTCATTCTGATGGCTTTTGGGCCAGTTTTTAGAATACACGACTTTGCTTACCAGTGTAAAGAAGTCTTTGCATTACTGTGTTCTTGATGCACATGATTCAAAAAGCTACAATTATTTACCTATATTAAACACATTACAGAAATTATAGCTTATGGTTTTATAATTCAGTGCATAGGTTGTGCATTACCACTCAAGGCACTACAGTTGACATCAAGAATCCAAAACCTCATTAAATTGGATAAGTGCAAATGCTATTCAATACCATTTTACATTTGGCAGTTTTAGCCTTCTGTTTTCTCAAGGTTGAGTAAGATCTTGTTTTCTTAAGCTTTGGATTTGCCTGCCTTTGAAAGAGAACTTAATTTTCTATTTTAGAAAAATTATCTCTCTGCAGTGTCTACAGGGAGCATCTACATGACAAAATTAAGCAGTGGAGCTGTAGTCATCTTTATCACACAAATCCTTCCCCAGAGATTAGACTGTATTTATTCAAGTATCTGAAGTATTTCAGTATATTTAACATGAATAGATTCATATTATCATTAATTATGCTATTTAAACCCTGTTCAACTTAATGCTCAGATAAGTCATGTTCTTCAGGAGCCATTTATATGTCTAGGGTGAGAAGTTATTAGGATAACGTCATTGACAGTTGTAGTAGCTCTGATTTATCTCTATTAGCGTGACATATTGAAACCTCATTAAATTTCTCTGTTACATCAAGGGATGCCAGCCTTGTCAGTTGGTGAAAGTTGTACACTATAACCAGCTGTGTTTTCAATTTAGGAAGGTCTTAGCACAGGCGTGAGACAAAAATGTGAGCCTCCCTTGTTTGTGTTCACATCATACCTCTAAGCAGTGGGTGGAGGGTTAATGTGCTGACGTTTTGTGAAGGCTGCCTGCATTTCAGGAGGATGCCCTTTGTCTTCTAAGGTGTTGATAGGTCTTTATTCCTCCAGTAAATCTGATACAGTGCTGGAGCCCAGCTGCTGGTCCTGTGTTTTCACATAGATAGCAGCCTTTTAAAATATTTTTGCAAAATATAATAATTCAAAAAGCAACTGTGTGCCCTAAGTAGTGTTATTAATGCATAGGTAGAACTTGTAAACATGAACTGTTTGATTATATAGATCTAAAATAAGCTTTGTATCCAACATTATTTTATTCTACTGATTCTGGAATGGTGCAGGGTCTCTGCAAGCATTTGTCCTGAGTTAACCACTTCCTGTACTTCCCCTGAGAAGCAGTGGTGCAGTCCTAGAGGGGAATGAGAAGGAAGAGAAATTATTTTGGGACTATTTGGGGTAGGTTTTCAGGAGTTCTGAGCTAATCCAAATGCCCACTAATTGACCTGGATGCATTCTCCTCATGCAGTTTTACAAGGAATAAATTTGGAGAGGGAGAACTGGAGAGGGAAGAGAACACAAAGCAAAAAAACCTACAAACCGCATTTCTGTGTTTCTCTTGAGCTCTCTGCCTTTCCTTTGGGTTGGCACAAGTTTTCTGTCTCTCTCACTCATTTTAACTGCTCTTCTTCCTGGAGGATGAGGAGCCAGAGTAGGCTTTGCTGCTTTTCATTTGCACCCGCCCTGGAATGCCTTTGAACACTGGCAGGGAATTCTTACAGGGCACTGTGAAGAAGAGGGGCAGCAGGGCTGCCAGTCTAGTCTGGCACTTGTGAAAGACTTCAAAACACATCTCCTCATAATAGGTGTTATTTTTATGCTGCATAGAAAGGGAACCAAACCAGAAATTTTGTGTAATGTGACAGAAATATTTAGATATGAATCTGACTTAATGCTGATTTTTCAAAGCTTCACTTAATGGAAGCATACATTTCAAAGGATGCTGAGCTGGAAAATGTTTCTGCTTTCTGTGAGGGCATTAGAAGTTTTGATTTAAGAGAAACAGCTATTTGAATAAAAGGTAGCTGGTGTAACATGAGAAGTAAGTGTTTAGAATACAGGAAGTTTAAATCACATCTCTGCAAGGTTATCAGGGGAGTCACCACACTGTTATACCCTTGACTTTCCTTGGGTGGAACTATTCCACTTTATAGAAAAGAAGAAAATAAAAATTAAAGGGAATTTAAGTCTTAGTATTGCACAGGACTTTGTAAAGTCACTCCCTAACTCAAATATTGCTTAATGATGACCTGAAATTGAACATGTATAACAAGGTAGAAAAATAGTTGGGAGTAGCAAATCTGATGTAAGCCTCTTTCCATCACTTTTTTCCTTACCTCAGTAGAGTTGAGAGCCAAGGGAATCCTGAGCCAGCACTGATTTAGGCAGGTATGCACACCAGGTGCAGGATGATGCATTCACAGTCTCCCTCCTGGTTAGCTTGTGCAGTGCAGTTTCTGCAGTGAAATACCTGCTTCTTAGTCCATGAGAATGTGGTTGTACAGCTTCTGGTCACAGATCTCATGCAGTTCATGGTATGATCTCTGCACAGGAGTCATTTGCACAGTGAAGATCAGCACTTAAAGAACTGAGTCTCATCAGTTGTAGCATGGCCCCCTCCTTATAAGTGTTCCACACCCTGTGAAAATCCTTCTTTAGTTAGCTTTCAGACTCCATTCTCAAGAAAATGAGGTTTAGAGGATGACTCTCTTTCTCTTTCTCTCTGAGGAACTTAGTTTATTTGCATAAACTAGAAACCTGAAAACATAACAAAAGCAGATATTTCTTCTTTGAGACTGAAGAATATGAATGTGTTGAAACATTTGTTTTTCAGCATTATTAAAAAATTACCATCTTCATTCCGGGGTAGACCAGTGCTTTTTTTTAATCACTGTCCTTGGTTTCCTAGTGAACTAAGATGTTCTCTGACTACTACTGTGGAATTATGTGGCTTTTTCCTAATAATGATAGAATTTTAGGGTTAAAAGGGAGCACAAGAGAGCATCTAGTTCATCACCCTGCCCCAAGGCAGCATGAGCTAATCCTGACAGATGTTTGTCTAACCTGTTCCAGAGCTTTACAGATATTCTTTAAGGCCCCCAGGCAACTTATTACAGAGCTGCACTCCATTTACTCTTGGGTATTTTCTGCTAATGTTTAAAAAAACTTCTGCTGTTAAGCTTGTCCCTTCTTGTCACTGTGGATATGGGAAGCAGATTGCTAACTTGCCCTTTGCAGTAGTTTGGGGCTGTTTGTGTTTTGTGCTTGGTTGGTTGGTTTGTGGGCTTTTTTTAGCTTAAAAATCATATAATGTCTTTGCTATTTTACTTTGCTTCCTAGAGTTCCAGTCCTTTCAGTCTTCTCATGCGGCCGATGTTTCTGTAGACCATGCATATTGCTATCCTGTATACCTGTAAGCTCCAATCAGACAATTCCTGCATTTCTTTTTTACCATTACCCAGAATATATTCTACCAATCAGTTTGACTGCATTTTTCTTTACTAGAAATTTAGCTCTTCATAAACCCCTCTTCATTTGTAGTCTACTATTGAAATGATACATAGCAGCAGGACAGAGATAGCTGATGTATTTTTTGTGTTAAGAGATTACCACTGCAGGCAGTAGTTACATCTATATCCTTACTTAGTAGTTACTCTTTTCTCAGTATGTGCTTAAGACCAGTGTTGGAGACTAGATACTGAACTGGATTATATTACCAAGAGTGGCTGTATGCTCGAATAATCCATGGTTTTCAGTGATGTTTTACTGCTGAGTATATGAAACTTCTAGGCAATGTTTCTTTAATGCTTTAAAAATCAGTGTAATAATTGGACGTGTTAAAAGACATATTGAATGTTCATTTTATACTAAGCTTATAGACAGTTATCTGCACCGTAGGCTATCTTGCTGATGGTCCTGTCATTTGCTGTTCCACAGAAGAGCCAGCAAATGCTGTGGGTCAGGGGAAGCCCCTGGCCTATGGGAACTCTATGGAAATAATTTTATCCCAGCTTAAAATGGAGGGACTTGTGGCCAATCCATGTGCATCCATGGAAGCTAGGCATTTATAGATATCAGAGGCACTATGAATGACTTGTAATCTTCAGGGAAATCTTTAACGAGCATTAACCCTAGCCATAGTCTTGAATTTCCATGGCTGTCTCTACAAAAATGAGTCTCTCGGGGAAAACAGTGTTTTGGTTTGATTGTTAAATTCAGAGTGAAGAGTTCAGTTATTTGTGTAAGACTGTTATTAAGTCATCATGTCTTAAGAGTTAAATGATTAAAAGGACTTTGCTATACAAGAACTTTCATTTTCACCAACCCTGTCTTACTTGAAAGCAAACCTTCAGGGTGGGAATACGGCTTCTGAGAAAATTTTCCTCAATAAAGAAAATTCTTTTTTGCTATTCCTTTATGTAAAAAAAAAAAAAAAACAGTTTCTTTTCTTTTTCTTTCTTTCTTGTTTTCTTTTTAAGCATTCATGTATTATCATAGTCATGTCTCTGTCACTGTCCCCATTTTTTCTTGAATGTTCTAAGATTTGTGCACCTTGTCTAAAAAGCCAGCTGGGATGCCACAAATAGTGTGCTCTATTTATGGCTGCAGAGTAATTACAATGGAATTTAAAGACTTGGTTTATAGATCCAAGACGAGGATCTTCTGTGTACACTAAAAGGATGAATCCTTTCCAGACCACTTCTTATTTGGCTGAAGATGAACTTGAGGAAGCATTTTGGAGTGTCAGCCAAGGCTGCTTTTAGAAAGACCTGGGTGGGATTCATACTGTTGATATCCAAATATAAAGAGGCCCTGATTTTAATCTCTGCATGGTTACTTTATTGTAGTTATGAAACCATGAATTAACTTTAAGGCTTTCAGGGATGAAAGGAGAGATATAAGCAAGTGCCTGTTATCTTTTTTAGATTCATGAGAAAATATTTCATCTAGTGTCCTAGCAGCTTTCTCTTGTGGACTTGTCTTTTGTTTATTCTGTTTCTGTGGTCTATGCATTTTAGTTTGTTTCCTGTGAGAGCAAAATCTCTGTGACTGAGACGTTACAGGAACAGGAGAAGAAGATGGGCAATTTGGGAAGGAGAGAGGGGCTAATCTGCTATATATAAATGAAAGTGTACTAAGTATTCTCTGCTTAAGGTGAAGCTGAATATGGTTCTTTCGGGTAAATGTCACTGAAAATCGCACAGTTTCAGTATTCCTTAGCAAAAGAGTTTATTTCAGAATTCAGTAAGGAGCAACAGTTTCAGAATATAGGCCTAATCATATGAGGGATATAAATATAATCATTCAAAGGAATATATTTTAGATTATCCAGAAACCTTTTAGAGTTTAAATACTGTTCTCTCTCCAGTTTCTTTAGACACCTCAGGTCATGAGGTGTCCATAAATCATACGGATGTCAGGGTATAATTTGTAGGACAAATATACTTATTCTGCATAAAATTTTAACACTTAAACATAAATGAAAGTAACTTTGGGACAGGAGAGAAATATACATTTATAGTGTGTGTGACATAGAAAAATGCATTCTCTAAACACTAAATGATTTTGAGGTAGAGAGGTCTCTTTGCTGTCAAACTAAGACTTACTTTGTCCTCAACACAAAGGATATTTGGCTGCATGACTGTATTCCTAAGCAAATGTTTATATTTTGGTTAAAGAATAAGATATGCTGGTATTCTCAATATATAGACACAGTCTCTTTCTGCTTTGCTTCTTGAGATGTAGTCAAATGGGATTTCCATGTCTAACTTGAAGGCAAAACTGGACTCATCTGGCGATAATGACATTAGTTAACGAACCATGGCCTATAATGTACAGGCGGTACAGAAAACAGCAGTGATACCACTTTGAATGTAGCCACTGAGTGAACATACAGTTAAAAACAGGCTTGCTTCTCCTCATTAGCATGAAAAATCAGATGCTTCAAAGTCCATTATGCATTCTTTTATTATGAAGTTATACCCCTTGAGCCGACCTACATGATAATGATGTTATTAAAAAATGCCTTCCAAAAATGAAATTCCCTGCTTCATTTATCTTTCTTCATGGAGTAGGAACATTTTCTTTTTTCCTCCATCTGCTCCACTCTGCATTTCAGCTTTTCTTTTTTTCCTACAATGTCATTTAACAGCTGTAATAATGTATTAGGGTTCCTATATATAGTTAAACTTGTAGTCTTAGCACAGTTAGAGTAAGACAACAGAAAATGCAAAATTAAAATTTTGGTGTGCCAAAAAGGTGGCCTAAATGGAGTGATGTGGTTGTCCTTGGCAGTCTGCTCAGCAGATACTTGTCAGCGTCACTTGGGGGGGAGAGGGAGCAGGAGATGAGCAAAAAAAGACCATCTGCTGTGTGGTTTTTTACACTGGGATTTTACAGTTTTCCTAGTCCCTGTTCCAAAAGTGGCAGATCTTGAATGTCTGTGTGGTTTTTTTAGTGGTTACATATAGCTGCAGTGCATGTTGGCAAACAGAACTGACACCATCTTTATCAGGAAGCAAACAATTGTGTCCATAGTTAGTCCAAGTTTAGCAAGTACTCCTGTTCAACCTGACCATCTCTGCATGCCCAACCTACAGCATTTTGCCTTTTTACCCTTCTCAAAGAGGAACAAGCATAACGAAATTCCTGGTATTTTAGTGATCCTCTACAAATATTATTGCAACTATATTGGCATAAGTGAGAATGTCTCTTTGGGGCAAAGGCTGCTAGTTAAATGAATATGCTTATGCCACGCAGACTGCCTATCAGTTACTGGAGCACTGTCAATATTTTTACATTTTTAAATTTTTTTAATGAGTGGATATGAGGACACAACAAGATTAATACATCCAAAGATTAGAAATTATTTATAACTTTGTAGAATATAAAAATATGTGGAATAAAGTACACTTGTGTACCTGTGCCATGTGAAACTTGTTCTTTTCCACACATTAGTGGGAATTTAGGTTTACAAACTTAGCATACCTTTTCCTTCTCCTAGGTCTATATTGCAGGAATCAGCTCCAATATCCTGCTCTGTCAGCATGGGCAAAATGCCTAGTGAAATCAGCAAATTCATGAACTGGACTTTAAAAGGGTAACAAGATCTGAATATAGGAAGTACAATGTCACCCCTTTTTTAGAGAAAAAAAATTGCCCTTAAAAGCTTAGCTGAGCCTAAATCATCACTTAGGTAATTCAGCTGACAGTTATTTAATGTTGGCAGCAGTATGTGTGTATGTACCACTGCCTGCTAGTCAATGGAAGATGTCATAACCATTCAAGTGATTTATCAGTTTATAATTGTTATGCTCTGTAGTAGCTAGAGGCCAAGAGGAAGATAGTAGAGATTCTGCTTTAGCTCAGATTTTCCCTGTGGAAACATCCTACAGAATTGTAGTAAGAATGAAATAAGTGCTTTACTATGGAAGCTAAATAGAATTATCTCATCCAAAATCCTATATAATTTACTGGCCATAATTATAATTCTTTGCTCTGTTGACCATAACACAGAATTGCTCTTACTGTGGGATGTTTGAGAAAACAAACTACAAAAATTTTTTATGAGGTTATCATTCTCCATTAAATTTGGTAGTATTCTTCCAAAATGATCTAAATAAAGTGTCCAAAATTAGCACATTCTTCAAGAGGTTTTATAAAGGCTGTTGTGCTACCATAATCCATTTCTACCAAAGAAAAGATTAGGTATAAAGAATAGGACAATCTAAAGCAATCAGTGCTCAATTTACCAAGCCACAAGCACAAAAAAAAAGATTAGGTGGGCTTACTCCCTAGTAGAGTAGTTTCTCCATGCTTTCCTTTTTATTCCAAAGTTGATACCAGAATGATCAAAGACTTCTGTAATTTAAATCTTTTAAAGCCACATGCAGTTTCTTGGGTTGTAAATATTACCTTCCAACTATGAACAGTGTTAAGTGATTGAGGTTTGCCTGAGTCCACAGATGTCCTGAATCAAATCTCAAAGCTGCTTCTGTCCTGCCACTTAGAAAAAAAAAGATGATGCACATCATTGTTCCTATTATTAAATGTTTCCATAATGGCCTTTTTAGCAAGTGGTTTGCATACTTCCCCAGGAATTCACATGTTCTCTCATTACTGTGAGTGCAGAAAGCTTTGAACTTCTGCCATCCAACCATACATACCCTTAGCCCTCTCAAATTTTGCACATTCTTAAAACAAAAGTCTGCCTTGAGCACTTAGATACTTTGTTTTTGTACATTTTCTTTAGTAGAAATGGATGTAAGCATTATGCTAAAAGAGCTGCCCTTACAGAGTAAAATGTGAAACTTTCAATCAGTACTATTTTTAGAGGTTATTTGGACAATTACAGAAAAATCTTACAGAATTTATTTTAGAATGCTAGCTATCATATGATTAATTTATAGCTTTTTTTTTAATATTCATAATAGTCATATCAAGAATTGCTTATTGTACAAGACTGTTTAAAGGGTAAACATTACAGAAGAAAAGAAGCCATGGGAACACTGGAGACAAGTGACTTGAAAACTTTAGCACGGCAGTAACAAGGTGATATTCATAAGAAATAAAAGAGAAAAATAATCTGGGTTTTCCAAATACATGGGATTACAGTAGCTAGAAAATTAGAGCTAGATTTTCATATTTAGCTCAGCACAGCTCCATTTTTTGTGTTTCGCATAACATGCTGAATAATTGCCTCTCTCTGGCACTGAGACATACTGGGATATGGGTGTGCTGCATGTAATCAGGATGGATCAGTACTGTGCCTTTTTCCGACCTGATATAGTTTCTGTAAGGTGTATCTGCAGCTTTTGCACAGTTAGGCATTCTGAGCTTTTAACAAAACTAGCAAATTTGTTTCCAAAACTCAGCTTTGAAATATGGACAACTAGTCGCACTGTTTTCATGACTCAGATGGGAGATCTGTGGCAGAGGGGTTAATATGGTTTCAGGTCACCATTACACAGCCAGTCTGATGCCCTGCTTTAACTCAGCGCTGTACTTGGACAGGAAATAGAAGGGACAGGAGTATCTCTGAGCCAGTTTTAGATCCTTCTAAAGTCTGAGACTGTCCTCAGATGTACCTAGTTCTTACAAAAAACCAGAGCAACCTCAGAAATCCACTGTCATTGCTGTGAATGGAGTGCAGCAGTGGTCAGGAAATTCAGTCCCTTGTTCTGTGTGGAGAGTTTTGTACAAGTGATCAGAGATACCACTGTTACCTGCATAATTTTTTTTTAATACCTTGAGAAATTCCTTTCAGGGATGCAGGTTATATTTTATGTTGTCCTTCTTCTGCTTGTGTGTTGTAAAAGGGCTGGGGCGTTCAAAGCCGAGTTAGGCCCAACACACATTGGGACCATTATATGTACTTTCACACACAGGATGGGAGATCTTCATAATCTTATAAGGTCTAGATTAAAAAGGAATAGATTGCTTTACATCTGTGTATAGACTATATTTAAATCATGTATCTGGTTTTGCTGTCTGAATTTTTTATTAACGTACCTTCACTTTTATTTAAATGCCAGTATAGAAAATGCAGTACTCTAGGCCACCAGATCTATGTAAGCAGCAAAGAGTTAAGAAACAAAGACAGTCCAAACATGAAAAAAAATGTAAAGACATGTTGCAGTCTGATGAAGATTATCAGACCATCACAGAGAAGCCCAAAAGCATCCTTCAAACCTCAGGGAAAAGTGCACTAAAGAGTTACCATGGGAACAACTAATTTAAAGAACAAATAAAAATCAACAGCTATTTACACCCCAACAAAATTATACAAACAAACAATAAAAACAGAATTGTAAATCAGCTGAACTCAATAACTAAGCAGAATGTGGAAAAAAAAATTAAACATTGGAATAAAGCAGGGGGAGAGGGGGAATGCAGGAGAGGAACCACCCAACAATCCAGTGCTAACTAAGACATAAAACAGAAAATAAAAATGCTATATTGAAAACAAAACTCATCATTATCACAAGACAAAATATAAAGCTAAGCAAATGCTTCAATCTAGATAAATGTTAGCATTTTTTGTGTGATTTCTGCTAATTTCTTTACTGTATCGTCAGTGAGTTTTTTCAACATTGATCACAGGCAGCCTGTACTGAAATCAGTGTGTTATGCTGATTTAATGAGAACAGCTTTTGTCCCTTATACCAGTATTCATGAAGAATATATTAGATATTGATACCTTGAAAATATAGAAGACATGGTATTTTGATTAAAGGGATGTCAACTTGTATTTCCTTAGACATTCGAGTCCCTTTAAACTCAGACTGCTACAGTATATGCCTCTCTATATTTAAAAGCCAACTATGGGAAACTATAATGTAGTGTTATAAGGTGACATTTATTTGGCATGAGGAGGAAAGGCTATTAACCTGTAACTGGAATAATTTTTAATGAAGAACTCAGATGTGATAAAGAGATGAGTGATAATAGGCCCCCTAAGATTAATTTGTGTGTTGAGAGTATCTTGAAAATGTTCTGTCTTCCTGAACCAAATAGTTGATTTATGGATGTGATGCCAATAAAAATTTATACTGCAAGAAAAGAAAAAAACCCAACCCAAACCTAAAAACTTATCATACTTCAGTGTTTTTGAAGCATCCTTCTTTATATTTTACTTCTGAGATAAAATGTAATTTCACAAATTACTGGAGTCCATTAAGGAAGAACAAGACTGTGTGGTCCAAAGTCTCACAGGGATTCTGGTCTATGTTCGGGAAGCAGCGTATTCATTTTCTCCCAGACAAATATTTGTTACTTAGCCATTAAATCAAAGATGAGTCCATGCTGCCAAATAGATTTGAGTTCAAACCATCAGAGGATTTTAGGTCACTCCCTTCCAGAGCTTTGATTTGTGCCCATCTCTTTATGTGGTGATGCTTTTAAACTTCTGATTGCTTTACCAGCATTAGTTAACAAATGAAACTGTGTGAACGTTGAACGGAGGGTGGAGGGAATGGTGCATTTTGAAAGATTCTATTCATTTTCTTTGGCCAGACTTTGAGTTTGCCTCTTTCCCCTTTTTGGCAAGGTCATGGTTCTCATGAATATTTGACTGAGCAGTTGAATTTGCATATGGGAGAACTTATAATGGAAGTGGGTATTTTGACTTGGTGCTAAGGACAAGTAACGAACACAATACACATTATATATTTGTACACTGTACTAGTAGAAGATAATCATCTGCACATAAAAGTTGCAAACACATTTGTTGGGTGAATTTGAGTAACTGAATTTGTTCCTGATCATTCTTCTTACAGAAGAAGGGAACATGTTTGTCAGATAAATAATTAATTAAAAATAGATTTTGATTCTATGGATGACCATTTTAAAAAAGAGAAACCCCACCTCTTGCTGGTTGGAGGAAAGTCCTTCCCTTGTTTGAAGGTAATCATCAATTTAAAATCTAACCGGTCACGTACAGTCAGAGAAGTTAGTTGTTTGCTTCAGATACCAGTTAGTGTCTGTGCCACAGTTGGGAATCTCAACATTTCTTGGGATCTCATCCTATCATAACATTCTGAGTTATTCCAAGCAGGTCAGTGCCTCCCAGAATAGCCATTGAATACGGGGATCTGTGCAAAAGTTGAGCTTTAGCAGCAAATTGAGAAAGTTATAACAATGCTATATTAGCAGCTTGAAGCAAATTAATTGCACTTCTATTGTAGAGATATCACTCCTGAGGTTAATCAAAAGAGAGTTAAGAGAAAACCACATCCTTCCCACCTTGAAAAATGTGATGTAATCAATAGCAAAAAATAAATGGGTGATCAGTGAAGATCTGTTTCATTTACTGTTTACTGCATGGTTGCTAAGGAATGTCTTGGAAGATGGGGGCCAGGTTTGTGAAATTAAAGTTTTTTATCCATTACAGATTTTGTTCCCTGTGTGAGTCTGCGTCAGTAGCACATAGTGAAATTCAAAGTTATTCCAGACTCCTTCATTACATGTGTGCTGACTGCTACTGAAAACCTCATATGATTTTAAAATACATTCTACACTATAGAACTCAAAAATTAATGCAATTTTTAAAATAATGTCAATTTTTTGATGGGAAGAATAAACCAAAACAACCCAAGCCAAACACCATGGATTTGTTCCTTTTTGTTTACAAGGATATGATTGTGAAACATTACTAATAAACTTTTATTAACAATAATAAATGACAGCTGTGTGTAACATGTACCAAAAGCCTGTTCAAAGATTCATTTCTAGGTTGCATGTCATGTTTAAAGCTATAAAGTATAATGACCTTTTCAGAGATCAAAGCCCTGTCTTTTTTTTTTTTCCAAAAGAGATGTTTGAGGTTGTAAGAGCAGTGAACCCACTAAGTGAAGTTTCAGTTTCTACCAGAAGTTGATTAATAGAGAAGCTGAGAGTGATGGTGCCATGCAGGAATAAGGGGGACAAGCCAGGTGGACAAGCAGTTGATCACATGCACTTTTCCTCATTCACCATCCAGTAGATTAATTTGCTACCCATGGATCCTCCCTCTAACAGAGGACTCTGTGATGAACCTGCTGTAGGTGGATTTCCTTGTGTGCATTGTGTGGCACAGAGCAAGGCTTTGCTGTTAGTTAGCTTACTATGCTTCATCACTCATAACAGTGCAGTCTCTCATGCCTGCACAGAAGCATGGCTAATGTGGTAGCTTTGATGGTCTTTGTCTTGTGGAAAGATTTCTAGGCTGGCTCCATTCAGCTGGTGTAAGCCTGCCAAAGGACAGCTGCATCATCTGGATGCACATTCCTGTATCTCCGTCAGTATCACCACAGGCCTTGATAGCACTCCCTGTCTGTAAGGAATCTTTACTGATGCCTGCTTCAGAAGTAGCACGTGTTCTTCCTATGGCATGTACTACGCACTTTGCTTTTATTTAAACTAGTGGTTGTTCAGAAAGGTATTAAAAGGCTATCATTGTCCTCAAACTTGGCTTGAAGTTTATAAAGTATAAAGCAGCAAACTGGTATGTGAAGGAGCAATGATGTTTGGAACCAGCTACCAGGACTTTGCCACAAGTAGGAAAAAGGATATTTAGTTGGCTACGTTTTGCCTGGAATCTTGTCTGGAAAGGTCAGGCACTCTCCCTACAACTGAAGCTTGCAGGTTGTCTTGTTCTGCTGTAACATAGAACAAGTAGCATAAATCATATAACACAACGCTGCTTGCCAGTACTTGCCATTGTAAAATTCAGATGTAATTCTTCCAGGCTTTTCTCTGTTGTGTGAAGGACCATGAACCCTGTTATGAGTATTTTAACCAGAAAATTCCAAATTCCAGATAAAATCATTTTGTTGAAGTCTTCTGAGAAGTAAGTAAAAATTTATGGTGAATGCAAAATATTTTTTCAGCATTTTTTCTGAATGAAATTTTGTATAAACCGTTTCATGTTTTACGGGAAGATCAGTATGGTCTTTGCAGAACTTCTGTGGTAGAAGCTGTGACTAAGAAGATCCTTCTTGTCAATTTTAATCGACCTGGTAAGGTAAGATTTCCCTTTCTGCTCTCTTTCATTAATTTTGCAGCATCACTGACTTTGTCTGTAATTGGAAGTTACTGAGTAAAGATAGGCTTCTCAAGGAATGTATTCAAACTCCCCACTGTTGTTAACTGTGCTGACACTGAGCAGATGTTGAAGAGGGTAGTTCCAGTGCTGACTCGTGCTTTCACAATCTTTGGTCAATGTTCTTACCATCTATGCTCTTAGGCAGCATTTTTCTGTGCTGTATTCATCCTTAAAATTCTTTAGCTGAGCAGAAACAGCACAGGTGGGTTTTACCATCAGAAGTACCTGGTATTTCACCACCTTACTTTCACTGAGCATTATTTTAACTTCCTGGCAAACCTTTCCATAAGCCAGCTTTCCAGCTTCTTGGTTTGCTTACAAGTGCTGTAGAGAATCACAGGGAGTTTGCCCTTCTGTGCTTAGGCTGGCATCACCAAGAGTTTCAGCAGTGATATCTTGGCAGCCAGGTTTGAAGAGCTGCAGCTCAGAATGTGGGAAGGGGCTATTTTGGGTGGTATTACTCCATTGCAGACACGGAGACTGTGGATAAGCACATATATTTATAAGGGCTGAATTTTGGAAGACAACAGATACTGCAGTGATAAGTGCCATACAAGTACCTAGATAAACTCTCTTCTGGGAAGCTGCCAATATAACATCAAATGAAATATAAAGTTAACACCTTGTGTTGTGTGGTGGCTGTAAACCAGGGCATTTCCTCCTGAAGAGGAGAAATTGATTACACTGTGCTATCAGTAACTTCAAGTTTTACTACAGCCTAATAGAAAATTAAGTCTCCATAATAATGGCACAAGAAAAATTATGAGATGGCATTTTGTAAAATGACGTTAAGATAGGAGTCAATAGCAAGTACAAGTTGAACAGTAAATAACACATTTAGCTATGGCAATACATTGTACAGAATTATTCTCCCATCAATAGCAATCCATTGGGTTGGGATCAGACTGACAAGGCATTCCAGTTCATAGCTAAGCAAACAGATGGATACATAAGTGAGTTTTCAGAATCAAAGAAGCAATTAAGCTAACCAGTATACATTTGGTACAGACATAAAATGACCATGCAGCACCCTTATCTCTTGGTTTGGTTGTAATATTGTGCATATATATTTGTGGTGCCTTTCTCTGTCTCTCTCTCTTTCTCCCCCTTTGGTAACATTGTCCAGATCTTCTTTCCTGCCTGTGGGGCCTCACATTAGGGTATCATATTTTTTCCTATCTGGTGGCCTGCGGTTTGTCTGTTCGTCTATCACTTGAGTGTTTCTATTTTGGTGCCAATTTATAACATCCCAGGCTTCAGATCAAGGGTTTCTGACAGAGATATTGTGCCATGGACCTGCTTCCTTCCCATTTGTGATCATAAAACTACCCCTTTTGTTCACTCAAAGCTCCTGCAATATGCTGCTCAGGGAACCAAGACCTGCCCTAACAAGGCAGAATTTCTCCTAGTGAAAATGGAATGATTCCAGTGGAGTCATCTATATGCTCCACACTTTTCTCATCCAGGCGTGTAGGAGTAGTGTCTGGGCAGACTGGGTACAGTTTCATTCTGTACCAGAATTAGGAGAGCAGATGGGTGATTTAGAGTCATATTTCCCTCCTATCTCTGATCCTGCACTGAATCCAGATCAAAATCACTATTTTCCATCTCATCACTCTCATTCTTTTCTTCTAGCTGGGCTAATTCTTTTCTCTCTTTCCCAGCCTCCACAAGGAGATGTCTTTATTTCAACAAGAGACAGTTACCAAAAGTTTCCTCTAGGCATTGTGAAAAAGGATGAGTGCTGATCCAAAGCTAGAAGAGGGCAGGGAGTATCTTCTTCCCCACCCCACTCTCCAATTCAAGTAGAATGAAAGTAAACTTGTGCTAAAAGCAGAGTTTAATATTTTTGTTACCTATTTTAAAAGCTGGAGAGATGGCTTTCTGGAGTAATCTTATATCCCAAGGATAACAATACTGTCTTAATAGGGGAAAGATGTTCTTTGAGCAGGGAATTCAGCCTTCAATGTGCCTGCATTAAGAGTTCCCTCAAAACTGTTGCTGCTGTTGCATTTCTGAATGCCTTTGAAATGTGGGCAGGTTTCTGGCCATAACAGCTTTGATTCCAAATTATTCTTCATGAGGAGCCAAAAAGTATTTCTATTTTCACCTTTTCACAACACATTTTTCACCTTTTTGGTGCTACAGTACTGTAAGGAGAACTGGGGTTGTTTTATTCTTGGCTGTAGCTCTTTATTCCATAAAGCATATGGAAAGCCAAAAGGACAAAATGGAAATACAGAGCCTACCAGTTATCTATGTGTTAGCCGTGGAGACTGTTCCTTGCATCTTTCTATTGAGTGCTTTTTTTTGTCTACATTTATCTTTAAAATTTAATTTTATAAAATTTTAAATTACTCTTTTTACTATGCTGTCCAATCTTCCATCCAGTTATTTAAATCAGGTGCACTAGAGTGCAACTCTTTACTCGGAATTGGTCTAGAAATGAAATCTCTTAAGACCTAGGTTAAATTTAACATTAAAGTTATGGCTAAACAATTTAACAAGCTATCAAAAGTTAGTGAGACTCCTCACAGGCATTCCAGCATTCTCTAACTTCTTTTTCATGCAAAGCAATCTGTGCCATGTAACCAGTCCTATAGAAATGCAGCTGCTGTTTAAGGCTAATGCGTTGCATAAGAGTACGCACTTCTGCTATCAAAACTGGCTTTTATAGCCTTAAGCCCAGTCCTTAAAAGTAAGGCTAAGCAAGATTATGCTATCTGGGATATTGATGCTGTTGTTTTGCTCTGGATGTTAAGTCATATCTCTTACCCCTTAGATTTCATTCCTCTATCAGCCTTACTATGTGATAGTTTATTGTTTCTGAGTCTTGTTGTGTCTTACATACTTTGAAGCATGACCACAACCCTGAACTTCCCTTTTTAGGACACTCATGTCAAGGGTGTATCAAATGTTCCTGTGTCATAGGGGGACACCAGCGCTGTATAAAGTAAAGCAAACTGAGTGTAGAAAGGATCCCACTGACAGAAATCAGAGCTTTCTCCCCAGCCCCCAACCCTGGTTATTTCAGAGCAGAATACAAGAGCATATGCACAGACAAAGTGGTGTCCCATACAATCCTCCAGGGTAAATAATTTATCAGGTGTGATGCTGATTAAGTATAAATGTGAAGAGTGTCAGGAATCCAGGTGACACAGTAGTGAGTGCTGGCTTTTGCCTCCAAGGAGTGCAAGTCACATTTCTCCCTTTACATCCACATCCTCTTTCAGGGAATATTTGTGATTCTAATGTGCTATTTTACTTTTGGGAAAAAGAGCTCTTTTAGAAGAAAACAAAATATATTTACTCAGGCTAGTGTCATAGCACACATTTAGTCCTAGAGTGTGTCCTCATTAGGAGATAATTACATTTGGTTAGATCTTCAACTCACTGATTTTATTCAATCCTCTATATAAATCCTTCTATTTCAGTCCTCCCTCCTGAGTACATTTTACTCCTGAAGTTTTATCTGTCTGTTTTTAAAATGCTCCAGTTTGCTTCTGTCCCAAGGCCATAACCTTGAGGCAGGTTAAAAGCTGTGTGCATCTACCTTTTATCAGATGGCAATCCCCACTGCACTGTATTGTTGTAATACAGGCACTGAGACAGGCCTTGGGACTCTAGTAGTTCACAGGACATCCAAATGCTAGAGTTTGTAACACCTGTGGGGGTGTTGATGTGGAGGTTGTCATAGTATCCAAGCCACTTTTCCACGGATCTAATCCAAAATATTCATTTGGTTCTTTTACTCCTGAAACAGCAAATGTCAACTGCTGTTTAAAATTCTAGGCCTAAAATACTGCACACTGATTCAGAGTGCCTGAACTCTGCTGATAGCAGCTACTTAGGAGATATTTGTCGAATATACAGTTTACCTAGATCAAAAGTGTATCCCCTACAGAGAGGGCAAAAAGTCAGGATGGGAAATTGAAGGAGTGCTCTCCTCCAGAGAGAGCACAGGCTGCAGCAGAAGCTTGAGCCACTAGTGAGTGGCCAGAGAGA
Organism: Corvus cornix cornix; assembly: GCF_000738735.6. Classification (NCBI taxonomy): domain Eukaryota; kingdom Metazoa; phylum Chordata; class Aves; order Passeriformes; family Corvidae; genus Corvus; species Corvus cornix. The sequence continues at coordinate 26,015,949 of NC_046333.1, forward strand.
TGAGAGCTTTGACTAGATGTAAATCAGCAATGAGTGCAGCTGGAATGCACATCTGGGGCAATTAATGGGAAGAAGGCTAAACCTCTTTTTAGACTCTGCTAGTCAAGGAACTTGAGCCTAGTACTGCCAGGCTTACTTTTGATATACTTCATGGTGTGGCTTGGGTCATCCTTCAGTCAGCCCTACTGTGGACAGGAAGGAAAGTGCTTCTAATGCACTGGAGTATTCTCTGTTATCAGATGGAGGGATAAACACAGTGATTTTTCATAGCTGATATTTGCTAGATGTTGTGCCAGAAATGCACACCAGTGGAATCTCAGCGGAACTGGCCCTTTGTAAAAGCAAGAAAACTAGCAGGAGATGACACATGAGATGGAAAAATTTATAGGGCCATTACAATATTTTTGTGTCCACTAAAAAATGACTACTTGGGCTCTCAGCTGTAAACTGCATCCCCAGATTTGATAGATAAGGAATTGGCTGGACAGACACAGCCAGAGAGTTGTGGTCAATGTCTCTGTGTCCAGGTGGAGTCTGGTGATGGGTGATCTCCTTCAGGGCTCTTGTCTTGGGACTGGTGCTCTTTAGTATCAGTGACACAGACAATGTGATGGAGTGCACCCTCAGCAAGTTTGTAGGTGACACGAAACTGAGTGTTGTGGTTGGCACAACAGAAGGACAGGATGACATCCAGGTGGCCTGGACAAACCTGAGAAGTGGGCCCACAAGAACCTCATGAGCTTTAACAATATCAAGTGCAAGGTGCTGCACCTGAGAGAAGTACTGGGGGTTCTGGTGGATGAAAAGCTGGACACGACAACAGAGTTTACTTGCAGCCCAGGCAGCCAGTGGTATCCTGGACTACATCAAAAGAGAGGTGGCCAGAGGGTAGAAAGAGGGTGATTCTCCCTCTCTATTCTTCTCTTATGAGACTGCATCTAGAGTGCTGCTTCCAGATCTGGAGTCCTCAGCACACGAAAGACGTGGACCTGTTAGAGGGGGTCCAGAGGAGGCGACAAAGGTGAGCAGAGGGCTGGAGCAGCTCTCCTATTAAGACAGACTAGAGAGTGGTGTTGTTCTGCCTGGAGGAGAGAAGGCTTCAAGGAGACCTCATTGTGGTCTGCCAGTACTTAAAGGGGACTTGTAAAAAAAGAGGGGAGAATTACTTTTTACATGGGAAGACATTGACAAAATAAAGGGAAACAACTCTGAATTTGAAGAGAAGAAATTTAGATTAGATGATCGAAAGGTATCCTTCAAGAAATCCTTCACTGTGAGAGTGGTGAGGCACTGGAACAGGTTTTCCAGAGTAGTTACGGATTCCCCTTCCCTGGAAATGTTTAAGGCCAGGTTGGATGGAGCTTTGAGCAGTCTGATCTAGTGGGTGGCATCCCTGCCCATAGCAAGGGGATTAGAACACTAGATGATTATTAAGGTCCCTTCCAATCGAAACCATTCTATGACAACTCTATGAAATCAAAAACAGATATCAAAAACAGCCCAGCATTTTCTTACAGAAAAAGAGGGACATCCCTTTCCTTATACTTACAGTCCTAGCATTCTCAAAGTCCATGCCTTTTGGAATCCAAGACAGTAATCTCTTGAGTTACCCTTCTCTATTTCCCATATAGCTCCTTGTAAGTGCATTAGCAGGAAATCCAGTGGCATGTGCAGACATAACTTCCGGACTCATGGAAGACAAACCAATCAGTTGTCTTTTGACATGGAATATTTAGAGTTAGGCAAAACAAAGTCTTTAAATTAATGAAAAATCTACCAATGGTTAAGGAAAAAAAAAAAAAAATTAAAAATCATGTTACCTAACTAATATAAGACTAGTCATTATAGAGTAGAAATACATAACTCTTGCAGTAGTTTGATTAGATTTACTAATATTTTTAATCAGATGGTGTCTGCTCTGTTCCATTTTCTTGTTGTGTTAAACTGTGTTGACAGCTATGCTAGTGAAAGTATTCCAGTGCACTGAAAAGATGGGGAAAGACATAAAAGCTTCCCAAAGAATAACTGAGAATAAATCCTATAAACAAATATAGAAATGAGCTTAAAACTACAAAAATTTATTGGACCTAGTCTTGGCTTTTCCAAAATATTAGGCATATTCAAATCTAAAGTCCTAGCCTTTCTCTGTTTGGAAAAATTGAATTTGAAAAAAAAAGTCATCTGAGAGGTTTAAAATTTTCAAAATGTGTTGATGAAAACGTTTGTTTTTCTAGTTTTGTTTTAATTTAACTTATCAAATCAAATATAATTCCACTTAGGTTTCTTTAAATCTGAATGCCAAAACAGTATTTTATATAAACAGCAACATTATTGTTTGAAACAATTTTTCCTCATGAAAACTGTTGGTACCGTGCAAGATGGTTTTCTTTTTTTCTGGACAGTCTTACAATTCTAGTAATTTTGTCCAGCCTCTGAATTACACAGCTGCTGGATTTTACTGTCAGTCCCCTTAATTCAGGTTTTCTTGCTTCACAGGACTTGATTAATCAAAATAATTATTCTAAGTTTATTGTGAAATGTCTGTAAAGTCTGGCAAAGGCTGTAGCCTAAGTGAAGAGTAACGCTATCTAAACTTAGGATAGAAGACTCTACGAAACATCTCGATGAAGGAAAAAATAGACTCAGAGTTTGCTTCTGAAATATATTCTCATTTTGGTGTTTATATATAGCAGTCATGTTCCCCAGAGACAATTTAGAGGATGAGGAGAATACTGGCTCCACTGTACATGTCATCTCGACAAGGTGTAAAGAGAGTGTCATTTCAAGCCAGTTGTGAAAAGAGCACAGAGCCCTCTTGGAAGTGGTACAAGGAAAGTCCACATGCTGCACAGAAGTCAGTCTTTAGAAACCTTTTGTTAGTAGCAAGCAATAAACTAACTCCTGTGTGTTCAACATCATGAACAGTTTGAGTGTTCCTCCCCCTGCTCAGAGCCTCACCAGTAGGAGTAACAATTGTAAGCAGCATGCGGCTGGAGCTATTCAGGCCTGACCCTGCAAGGTCTGCTGTTGACTGCAGCCTGTTACTCATCTCACATAATGTGTAAGGCAGCTCGGGCTGATGCAGCCAATTTACCTGATTTACCCTTTCTGTAGGTGGGAGGAGTGAGCAGTCAGCACCTTGCCAGTGAGACACAGCAACCTTCCAGTGTTTTGTGAGTACTTTGCTGGAGCTTGTGGCTGGTTAAGTTGGCCTCGGATAACAGTCACCCAATTGACTGTATATGCTACTGGCATTCTGTCAGAAGCCAAATCAGATACCTGCTCCTTGTGAAGGACTTGGGTTGCAAAACCAGAGCTGTGTTGAATTCAGCATTTCAGTGGATTTGGAATGCTGTTTGGCGAAAAAAGTAGAAAATAACATGACTCATTCTAAGACAGCCATAAAATACAGCAGTGTCAGAATCATAAATTGTTGTCCGTGAATGTATCACCCACCTATCAGAGACAGACTTCTGCCAACTAGGCTTTGCCAATAAGAGATGGACTTTTGCATAATTTTTAAGGTGGAACATGCTGGATTTAATTACAGAACTAAAGTTTGTGACTCAAAAAACATCATGGCGTTGTTTTCGATTATTTCCTCTTCCATTCTCAGCAGCTCTACTGTGGAGCTTCTTAAATATGTTTTGTGGACATGAGGAGCAATAAAGGAAATCCTGACAACAGTTTCCAAAGTTACCCAGAGGTCATTACTAAAATGGGACCACCAGCAAAGAGGCAACATAGAAAAAATCACGTCTTGACTTCACTCATACAGGATGTTCTGATAAACCCAGAAAAATAATCTTATTTGTCCGTATATGCTTAGTTGTCCCCTTTACTGTTTAAAAGTCAATAGATTCATACAACTGATCTCTAACTGAATCGCCCTAGTTACTAGGAGGAACCTGTATTTTGGCTGAGGTGGGTGCAAAATATAAGCAGTTAAGGACTGAATGGGATAGATTGTTTTAAGGGGTGTTATATGCGCTCACACAGAAGAAGGAAAAAACCCCACATCCTATTCCAACCTTCGCTAGTCTTCATGAGGCATGCTAGGGAATGAAGACTGTGATCATTTAGAGCAGCTTAAACTCAACCGTATTTTCTTAGTGCTTGTGTTGGTTATCATAGTCTCTTAAAAAATATGGTAATTCTGGGAATAACAAGTGATAACTGTAGAAGGGACAATAAAGCAAGCCTGAGAGCTGATGTAAAGATTGCCAGCTTCTTAACTTTAAGGATGACATAATTGCTGTCACCACAATCCATCGATGCAAAGAGGCTGGAAGTAAGCTGGCAGAAATACAAATTTTTCGGAGAGTTGACTGGTGGAGTAATTTATTTAACTGTCCTTTTGAGCAATGTTAGGACTCATGTAGGCTCCCCATAGAGCACATACTGTATATCGTCCCTATGAAATATGATGAAGCACAGATCTTTTTGAGCACATTAGCAACTAGATCCAAAACAACAGGGCTATAATTTTACAGTTACTGTGCATGATCCATTCCCCTCCATCCCCCATCCCTTTTTTGGCTGTTATTTTTTGAAGCATGAAAAATATCCTGTAGTGCAACCCTTCCTGAAAGAATATATTATCAGTGCTTCTGTGTAGTGGATGGAACTGTCTAAAGATTTCTTTTATGTTTCTAATTTTCCCAGTGTTTTTCAAATTGTTTTGAGAATGAGACAACTCAAAACAACTTGAACTAGGAAATGGAAAAGGAGGAGTCACAGTTAAGAGCACTAGTATATAATAAGATTTAAATGACTGTTACGATTTTCAGTGTCTTAAAAATTGTAATGGGATACTGACTGAAGTGCTTTGGATGCCAGGAAGACTGTAAATACTTTAGTTGCCAAAGTTAAGCTTCTTCACTGCTCTTGTCTGTAATACAAAATCACCTAAGGAAAGTGAAAGTTCTGATGACCGGACCGGTGCCTCCTCAAGTATATCATTTAAGAAGCATTGAATAAGATGTGGTGCTATCATCTTGCTGTATCACCACTGACATGGCTTAGAGAATTTGCATATTCTAACACAGTGAGGTGAAGTATTATTTTATACAATATATGGGACTGGCAGGGTGCAGTTAAACAGACTTTTTGTATTCCCTTTTTTCCCCCATTTATTCAGGGGAGAAAAAAAAAAAATTAAAACTGTAGCAAATACCTTAGGAAAATATCATAGGAAAAAAGTTACCTTTTTCTTATGTAGAAATGCTTAAGTTCCTGTAAGCAGCCTGAGAAAGTGGGAAGAACTTCTTTCTCTAGATCTCCAGAGACTGCCAGTTCTATTCTACTCCTGACAGAGTTTTCAGAAGGTCATAAGCAATACAATGGATTTTTAACATTTTAAGAAAGTATTAAAAGAATTCTCTATGAACCTTGCTGCCTTAGACAGAACCTGCTTCCTTTGGCTGGGATTGTGGTTCCATTTTCTTGGCAGTAAGTATGAAGACCATGGAGCTTGTGGAGCGTGGAGGAAACCACAGCCTTATTCCAAGAGCTGCAGAGATGGTCTGGCAAAGCTATAAACTCTCATGTCCCTTGGAGAAACGGATTGTTGAACAGACCTGACATTGATGCATCTGGGAAAGGAGTCTGACAAGGAGCCTGCATGACAATACATGGGATTTGTTGTTTGAAATGACAGATGGCCATCTGACTCAAGCTCCTCCATGTCACAGGCAATGGGGACACTGCCTCACACAGTTCAGTAGTTAAAATTTAAAAAACAAGCCTATGTGATTCAAAAGAAGCCAAGATTCAGGAGGTATTCTGATTTGTTGAGTATATTGCAAAAATGATCTAGTAGGACCTGGCCTGAAATTGGCTCATCTATCATTCAATACGTAGCATGTTTTTTGCATTATGATTCATGCTGTCATCGTAATTGCTGTAACTATCAACTGATAGCTGACAGTGGGAGCCAACCTAAATCTCAGGCTAAACAGGGAGGGTAAACATTACTTTCAAAGGAGTTGTGCCTGCTCCATTCCACCAATTAATTTAATTAACTTCATGAAATGCCACACGCTATTCTTTGTTTTGTTGTGTTTTGTTGTTGAGGGAGGATGGGGATTTTAAAGGATGTGCAAGTCTTTCCTCCTGTTATGTGGCATAAATCAACAAGTCCTGTGCTCCAAGGGAGAAAATAGACTCCTACAGTGAAATCCTGGTTAGTGCTAGGATCTCCGCTTTGATGAGCTTAAGACTCACCCCCTAACTTTCATAATTAGCAACCAAAGTATGAATGAATTTCTAAGTTGACAGTAAGGATAATCTGTTACACCTAAGAGCTACTGAGTCTTTGCACTTCTGCTGAATAAACTGAGATAATTGCTTCATCAAAAAAAAGGTAAAATGACACTTCTCAAGGGTCCACTATTTGAACATATATCTAGTGTTTACTGTGTTTTCTTACTGTGCTCCCTTTTTGCACACAAAACCCCTGTTCTCTGTGGGAAGAATTTTTGAAAGCCCAAAGAATGCAGGATCAGGTAGAAGTTAGGCATGGACATACTGATTGTGTTTTCAGAATATGATATATCATTCCCTTGCTAGTTTCTCATAATTCCTGGCTCAGAGAGTACACTTTATTCAGAGAAAGCAGTGTAGCTGGTCTGTGTTGTTGGGACATAGCCCAGATGTGTGTCGGGGACAAGCAGCACACAGCACTCTGCTATTTGTTTTCTGAGTGCTTGTATGTCATTGTACTGCCCATACATAATTCAGATGTAAGTGAAAGCCACTTTCCTGAGCTCCCTTGTTGATCCATAGGGTCTTTTTAACTTTGTAGAAGCTTGCAGTGGCAAAGGGCAGAGGTAGTTAGAAATGCCCTTGTCTGTTCTGTAGGTTGCATCTGTTTAAATTTCAGTTCCTAATCTGACACAATGTTCTCACAGCCATATCTATTAAAACTTTCCAGTAATATTAATAGGCAACGAGGCTAACCTGTGTCAATTTTACAAAGCAAAGGATTTTCTTAGCTGAACTTTTAAGTATATACAGCACCATTTTCTATCACTTATCTCTGTAGCATATTTGTTTTATAAGAATGATGTCTTTTCATTCCTCCCACTACTTTTTATTCTTTGCCAGTCTACATAATGATTTTGGAGGGTGAATGAAGAAGCTCTGTCTGAGATCTTAATGAAAACTCCCTTTTTATCTTATCTTCCACTCTTAAGGTAACTTTCTGATAACTTTGTTAGAGAGGTTAAACTGTTTGCTTCACCTTTGGTTTAATTACGATACTGAACTGTAAAAAAAAAAAGGAGAAAGTGCTTGGGATTGCTTTTTGCATAAAATCTAGGAAAAGGTTTATGGGCAGAATATCTGCAAAAAAGAAAGTTGGGACAAACTACTTCCATTTGGTTCTGGTTTTAAATAGCCAATCTTATTTATGGTTTCCTTTTTTGCTTGCTTGTTTGTGAAGTTGGACATAAGAAATCCAGTCACAAAGCAGTGCTCCGGTGTGCTTGGTGCATATGTGCGAAATCACAGAATCACAGATGAATCTGAGTTGGAAGAGACCCAAAAAGATCATCAAGTACAACTCGGAAGTGAGTTGCCAATAGTGGGATTGAAGCCCAACCTCGGTGTTACTAGCACCATGTTCTAACCTAGATGATGATGGTCCCTGCCACTACCAGTCAAAATTTAAACCTATCTTCTGTCTGGATATCTCTCAGTATTGTGTCATTTTTCAACAGAAACCTTGTTGAAAGTGAAAGACTTTGGACATTTGTTCAGGGTGTCTGAAGGTCCCAGCTGCAGTATGTGTGATCAGTCCATGGGGTGTGTAGAGAGCACAGGCAGGTACAGGCTGCTGGTCTGCATTTGTCTGGTAAACTGAGCTCAAACTGATGCAGTGCATTAGGGGTAGGTATTTTGGAAGTCTTGTGCATGCACCACTAAGTGCAAAAATAAACATCCGAACCTATGGAGCTGACATTTAAGATACCACATCAACAACTGAAGCACAAAGAGTGACTTGCAACAGGCAGTTCAGAAAGAATCTTCATCTAGTTAAATGTTGAAATTCATTCATGAGCTGAGAAACAACATAGTGTTTTGAGAATTGTTTGAACACTATTCAGAGGACTGAAGTGATGCATATGCCTTATGTTGGTCCTCCACAGAGGAATTATATTCATCCAGTGTGAATACTTTTGATTAGAGAATGAATATTTAAACCACATGGAGACAACTGATGAATAGAAAAAGAAGATAAATGATCAAATTAATTAATATTAGTAGTGAGTGCTTACAAATAGTGCTCATCAAGGACTAGACCTTTTATTGCTCTGACTGGGTGGGCCCTTGCTGGTTTGAATTATCTTTGTAAGAAATTGATCATCAAAGAAGGCAAAACATATTTTAAGAAACTCTTTTAATACAGCGTAACTCAGAACAAAATATACTATTGTTTAATAAAGCTACCACAGGCACAATTCAGAATTTATAAAAGTTAGCCTCTTGGCTTGAAAGCAGAACAATATCCTGCAACAGATAAAGCTTTCTCAAACAGTTATAGAAATCTTCTTTAATACATTTCTTTTACTTATTATGAGGAGTTTTATTCAAATATAATGTATTTGTTTGTAATAACCTGGAACATAAGTGGCCTATAAAAGTGGAAGAGAGAGCAGCAAGCCAAACACTAATGCTTAAATTCTGTGAAGAAGTACTGAACAACGTATTTCTTTGGTTTTTATCAGAACCATTATTAACTCTTAGATGTAAAACATACAGAAAACAATTTAGAAGTTCTACACTGTTTCTAGAAGATTTTGATACTCTCATGTGTACTCTTTCTGAATGTTATGCAGCCCTCTCAATTTTTTTCACTTTCAACTTCTTCAATGTATGACATTCTCACTTTTAAATTTTGAGATTTAGTGTAATGCCTGAAGTCAATAAAGAGGAGCTTTTGGGATATTCTAAATAATTGTAAATATTTTAAAATTTGTTGATGAAAAACTTAAAAAATATGTATGCATTTTAAGAACACAGCATATATAATTTTTCAACCATAACCAAAAGCTTCTACAGTGAAATATTTAACCATTAACTCTAATAATTTGAATTTCAAGATCTGTGTTGTTTCTTTGAAAAAAATCTTGCACTTGCAGATTGTAAATTTTTACATTTTAGCAAAGATTTTTAAGTATGTAAGTGTCCTCAGATAATTGGAACATTGCATAAAAAAAAAGCCTGCAATCTTTGGTTTTATGAACCTCGCCCAAAAAAAAGTATTTCCAGATGGAAGTATTATGCTTATTTGACTTAATTTTTCACTAAATTAAGTTATTGCCCCTGTCCTTGTCTCTTCTCTAGGTTTCCCAGCTTTAGTTTTGGTCTGTCTTCCTTAGCTGACACCTTGTTGAGTATAACTTTGTTTCAATGTATTGTTTAACTTATACTTACATGTTCTATACTAACATCACAGTTTTCAGGTGCGTCTGCTACTGTCCCAGCTTTATTCTCATTGAAGTCACTGATTCCCCTTCCTCCCAGCCCTGACGTCAATGGCAGCAGTTAGGCCATTATCAAATATGATGAGAAAATTAGGTGTCTATCAGCTCTACACAGTCAGAATAGTGATCCTATCTGTGTTATATCCTAAAGTAGTCTTATTTGAGTTCAGTATAAATTAAAACTCTTAATTTATGTATCTGCTTTCTTCCCAGTCACAGGCCAAGTGGCTGAGATCTTGCCTCTTAATAATTTTATTTTTCTAAACCAATTTCCTTGCACCTAGATTTTGAGTTTTAATACAACCTTCAAAATATATCAGTGTTATCATGGTAGCTATTGGCATCATTAGCACTTTGGATTTCTTTGCAATAGAAAGAAAATCTGTGCAAAATGTATCTTCTCAATTACAGAAGAGACTCTGACCTGTGCACTAGGTAAAGTTCACATGCTGTGTTCTAGAGGATGGAGAGTACATATATAGTGCAAATAACAGTGTCAGAGAGAAAAAATGTGCTCTGAAGCAGCTGTAGCCCCTCCAGTAGTCTGGAAGGTGAAGCAGCAGAACTGAAGAGGCTGGAAATGTTTGCTTTTAACTTTCTCAGGGAAGAAAGCCTGGGAGCTAGCAGGGAAGTAACAGCTAGTGTGTGGATCCAAAGCTCCTGAAGGGACCATTATACATAAGAGCAGTAACTAGAACCAGAGGGTAGTGAAGGTTGGCATCCTCTCCTCTACTTCCCTCCCACTGGCTGGGGGTAGGCCTGCCCCAAAGGCCCCCTGCAACCTCCTCACCCAGCTCAGGGATGTGGCAGCATCCAGCTCTCCTCGAGAGATAGGGTGTCCTCTCTTCACTTAACATGATTTTTTTTTTTAAACCTGCTTCTGTGTTGCTCTTTTCCATCTTACTTGCTGACTTTATTCTTCAAATTTTTTTTTAGTGTTCTACATTTTAATGCATTGATCTTCTGCATGTCGTAAGTCACATGCTTTTTTGTCTCTTCTTCCTTATTTGGAAAAGGCAGCATAGTAGGTCTCTGATAAGCTGATAGCCATCTGCCCTGAGTCAGTGATGTGGTATTAATTAACCTGCATTATGCAATGATTACCTATATCAGTACAACAAAAGTCACTCTTCCACAAATAGTGCAGACTTTCACCTGGTTCTTACCTTAGAGCTTTCTGTCATTTCATACTCTCCTTTGGGGTTTTGGCTGGTTTTTGTTTTGACACATCATATTGTGAGACTCTCTCAGATACACCTTTTAATTGTCTTCCTAATCATTCCACTCCTTGGAAAAGTAGAAAGCAAAAGCTTATACAGCTAAACTTCTAAATGTCCATGATGCAACAGATAAAGCTTTCTCAAACAGTTATAGAAATCTTCTTTTCTTGTAAATTGCATTATGACTGCTTTGAAATCCAATGGAAATAATTAAAAAGTGGTGAGAGCATTTGTTGCAAGACCATCTTTAACATATTAAAATCACTCCTGAAACAATACTGGCTATGGACAAAAGGTAGTGTTTCAAGAAGAAAATACAGAAGAAAATAAAGAGTTGGCCTGCCTCTCCCAACACATGCATGCACATCCTGCCAGAACATTTTTGTAGATTATCCCATTTTTAAATCACCAGGATGCAAAATAGACACTTGTTTTATTTTCCACATTTGAAGCAGCTAGATGATGTCAGAGACTGCCATGTTAAAAATTATTCTAATATGAAGTGGACTCAGCAAAAAGGTAAATTCAACTTTGGGCATCACTAATTCATAGATCAGTTTACAGATGGTGGATATCCCGAGCTTTTCTATTAGTATAGGAACATATATGTGAATGTGTGTGTGGCAAGAAAGCTTTTCTCCCTATGTGCAGAGCAGGCACACTTTCCTAATGCAGTGCGCTACTATCCTTGCTCAGAGGTGTAGGACTTTCATAGATGGGGTTATTAGCTGGAAGCTAATAGTGCCATAGCTGGAAGCCAGTCTATGGCACTGAAATACAGAAAAAGAAAAAATCTCTTCCAGTGTAAGAGCAAACCTATTCTTAATGATTTTTCTATTAGTATCTGTGTCCAGTGAGATATCTTCATGGCCTGATTTAAAGATCAAAGAGGTTCTGACAAGGCGAGAAAAAATATTTATAGATACAGAATACTAACTGTGGACAGTAGTTTGATACTTCAGTCCTGACAGGAGAATTATAAAGTTTTGTAACTCACAAGTTGAAGAAAGAAGTACTGTAAATTACAAAAATCCTATTATGCATATTTGAGCAGAAAAGTGCTTTATTAACAGCTCCCATAAATTTCTGGACTCCATCTCTTAATGCTTTAAGTGCGTGAATTAATTGTTACTTTTTTTTATGGGGTTTTGTATATTTGACTGGTATTGAAGGCAAGGTAAGGAAAAAAAATAGCTATGCCTCAGTGAGGCGTATCACTCTGTGTTAATGTTTGGCTTTTTCTGTGATTTGCAGAAGAAAGATTATCTGTTTTCTCTATTTTCTCATCTCGAGTTGTCAGAGAGGTTTTTGTTTGTTTGTGGGGTTGGTTTTTTGCCTTTTACCCTGTGGGGGCATGAGATCACAGATCTCTAATCCATATTAAAGAACTCAGCTTCTTAACGATATTTTCCTCTGACTCCTAAAATGAGTCTGCAGATTAAGAAAACCCTTGAGTTGCCTGAGAAGGAGGAAATGTTTATTTTTGTCTTAATGCAGCCATGTACTCTCTAACTGAGCCTTTATCTCTTTATATGATGCCATTTCAAAGACACGAACAAGGTCTGCAATTGTGATCCTGTTGCCTTTAGGTGTACTTGCAGCTCTGAATGGGGTGGCCTCTCCCCACAGATACAGACCTGGTCTGTGCTGGAGTTTGCAATTGCCTTCATTTCTGAAGGCAACCTGTATCTGCACCTCCAGATGCATAGAATATTTTTGATGTTTTAAGTAAAAAAAAAAAAAGAAAAAATGTGAAGAAGAAAAATCCTGGAATCTTAGGTTATGTGTTTAAAACTAACAATCAACTATCCTCTTCTTTCCCTCTCCTTCACCCTTCCTCAGTCAATAGTTTTGGATCCCATGTAAATGCAACAGACATGACTGATTTAGACAGGAAAAAATGTGGAGGACTTGCTCTATAATTAAAGCAAAAAAAAAGTGCCAAAAATAATATTACGGTCTCCAAGATACTTTCTCAAAAGGATTTGCTTTCATATTAATTAATGCATGGCTGGAAAAAAAGGGGATTTTTTACAGAACTGGCTGATAGTTTAGCATATTTCATACATAATGAGTTCTTAAAGAATACAGTATAGGTCACATTACACCGCTAAAAACATGCATGTGAACTTTACTAAGGCATTTGTTGAGACTCTATCTCATATCGTCTCACAGTTTCGAATTATGTTGTTGATTCTGGCTGTAAAAGCTCATATATTGTTGTGAACACAATTTCAATTTCACATGCTACTCATTGTAATCATACCCAACTGCAAACAGGAAAACTCACCTGCCAGGTACACAATGGAATATATTAGAGTTTCTATATAGATTCTATATAGAAACTATTCTGTAGATTCCTGCAATTAATGTAAGAGTTTTTTTGCTCATGACTACCTTTTCTGTGCTATACTGCTGTGGTAATCCCCAAGCAATGGGATAAACACAGAAAGGATCTTACAGTCATGAAATATGGCTCTCCAATAACCATTTATGGATAATTAATCACATTAACAGACAATACTGTGTTTCATTACCTTCTGCATGTATTCAGTTGGGTAGAGTCTAAATTGAGACTTTACAATACTAAAAAGCAACAAAACAAAACAAAACAAAAACCCCAAACAAAACCAAATCACCAAAACCAAACCAAACCAAAGCCCCAAAACTGCCAACCAACCAAAAAAATAAAACACCAAAACCAAATGCAAGAGGAATATTCACTTCTCAGACCAATACTGATGTGAGAGGGCTTCATGACTTCACAAGATGAGATAGACTGCACATATCAACTGCTGCATTATAGAAAATCAAATCTTATTTTCTGTTGGAGGATATATCCTGATTAGAGATCATCATACATAATCTCTATTGTTTTGAGATTTGGACAATGGTCTCAGACACGTATGATTTTTGTGGGTTAGCATGTGCATGGCCTAGGAGTTGGTTTTGATGATCCTTGTGGGCCCCTTCTGTCTCAGGTGTTCTATTATTCTATGATTCTGTGATAATGAAGCCCATAACTGAGATGGACTGAGAAAGACACTATAGCTTTTGCTGCTGTACACAAAAAGAGATTCAGATTTTGTGGAGACAGGAGAATAGAATGGACAAATTGGGGTAACAGTGTCTGTGGACAGATAGCAAGTCAGAAAAATTTCAAGGAGGGTCAACATGTGCTCCCCTTTGCTACCTAAAGGAATTTTGTTTCACCAGCAATGATGTCCAAGGATTGTTGTCATTGTGGGTAGTGTTAGCTATAATCCTGATTTGTTGCTCTCCTCTTCGCTGTCCCAATGTTGGGAAATAAGTAAAATACTAAAGGAAACTGTTGGTGAGAGCACTGTTACAGGCAGGATACAGCTTTGGACACCCTTTCTTGAGAGTTTTTCATTGCTAAATGCAGGTTTCTGATTAGATGTTTGTCTGAAAGAAAAGACATCTCTTTAGATATTTCCGACTGTTTTGTTATTTTGCCTTTTAAAATTTGTCTGAGTTGAAGCAAAGATTGTACTAATGGACCTTAATCCATTTCCCCAATCCCCCAAGAAAGGTGGTGCATAGAGGAATTGCAAAATATTGGCATTATCCATTTATCTTTAAATTCCATATTTCTACAAAATGTATCCATTTCTCTAGAAGACTAAAAATGTATTGTGCAGGTAAAAAACCAGAGTTTTGATTGAACTTCTTCAATTTCCTATGTATTTGAGAGTGGCTTAGTAGATTTCTTATTTGATTTCTGCTGCTACTTGAGATTTTTGACGGTACAGAATCTGGGAACATGTTTTTCTCAGTTAGGAATACACAACTGTGACAAGAATAAATACATCTATATCTTACATCAAGGAATTGGTGGGCTATTCTCTGTGACTATTTTTACTGTGATATTTTCTTCTATAAGTTTGCTGACAAGTTATTTTTCCCCACAGGAGTAGTAGACTCAGGGAAATTAGAGATGGAAAAGTCCTATTGGGTCATATTGTCAATTTTCCTGTCAACACAAGAATGCTCCTTGCAAAGACATTTTCTTTAGTATTTCTGTCTGCTGATCCATATGAAAAGAGTCAAGAGTACACATTTTCTGATCTAATAACAGCAGTGAGAAATGAGGAGCTGCTATGTATATTCTTTTTTTGAGGCAAGGTGTTCAGAACAAGCTGGAAAAATATTCAAGGCATTTCTTTACAAAGTAAAGAATCTTAAAGGTGAAGTAGAAGTAAAGAGTGAATTCTACTAACTTCATCAGAAATTGGACACTTTTGGTAATGATACTTTGTTATTTTTGTTATTTTTGTTTGCAAAAAGTGCTGCACATACAAAATGTCCACATTGGGCCCCATTCCTCTGGCCATTGTTCATAAAAACTGTCCTTACTTAGGACATACCACATATTGCATTGAGGCTTGCCATAGGAGTTTTTACAGGTAACAGTTTTCAACAATGGTTATATAAGCTGTCGGGGGAAAAATGCAGTATGGAGAGGTGGGTAGCAAATATATTTTCTATTCTGGGAAAATCGTCATGTCATAAAAAAATGTTCCTGTTGCATGGGGGGGAGCAGGAAACATCTTTAAAAGTTTTCCATCTTGCAAAGAAGGTGTGGGTGTACTTGTTCACTGGCACAAACATGCAGATCAGCCAACTCCCCTGTGCTTGGGGGCACATATCCAGTTCTGTGCTGTCTTTCACCAGCTTCATGATAGCTCTTCCGGGGTAGAGATCTCCTAGGCTCCTTCTTGCAGCTATGGGAGCTCTTTCTTGGCTCGGTTTTATTTTTTTAATGTTAAATGGGGCAGCTGCAGTGAGAATGCCGATAATATGGTCCAGTTTTAAGAGTTTTACATAGTATGTGAGCAACTATCTGAAAAAGAGCTCTGAAGTCAGGTCTCACATCCCCAGAAACCACCTATGAGCTGTTGGCTGTCCTTGATCTTCACAGTTTCACACTGGGACTCAAGGCTGTTTTTCCTTAGAAAATCCGATGAGAACTGGTATGCTCCCACAGTGTTTCAGCTTCAATGAACTTACTCCATTTTTTTCCATTATAATTACATTAAAACATTTGCCACTACCTCTACTTCTCCAGACTGCCAAGCCATACTGTCTTATAATACAATAAAAGGGCTTTCTAAAAAGGAAGAAAAACTACATACTGCTATTTTCAATACAGAAACTCTGGTTTGTTCAAAAATACCAAGCAGGTCTTTCCTGACACTGTCCCTTTCCTCAGGTGGTTATTTCTGGGTTACAATATGTCAGTTTATATTATCTATTAGGAGGAAAAGGAGTATTAAATCTGCAGTGACTAGCTGTGCTCTCATTGCAAAAAGTAAAAAAAACTATGGATCTGGTTGCTTCAGAGAGTTGTCTCTGAATGTATGCTGAGAGCAGTGCTATAGATAATCATGTCATAACAGGTTTTTTCCTTACATATTTACTACTACATGGTACTTCTAAAACAGATTAGGTAAAAAATACATATATCAGACTGAAACCAATTGCTGTACTTCTTCGCTACTATAACCTTATTCCTGAGTGTAAATACCTTTGGTTGCATCCTGTATACAACCCATTGAATAAATACTAAATTGCTTTGATTTGCTGACCTTATTTAGTCAAGAAGACCAGTGTATTATGACATCATTCACAATCCCATTTTTTTCAAGCCCTTTTAATAAAATACATAAATTTTTGTTATTGGTTATATTTCTTAGTATTAACTTCTATTGTTTGCAATGGATTTTGCATCATAATGTTCACCGTGGCATTGAAATATGTGTGGGATAACTCTTGTTGTTTGTCAGGGGATGGTTTGGTTTTGGTTTTACAATTTGTAAGTACATGACAACATTTATGATAATATAACATACAGAGTGAAGTTCTGTCCAAGTTCCAAATGAATGAGTATTAAAAGACATAGTGCATAAAAGAGATTGTAATCTTTTTCTAAAACTAGCAGCTGTCTTGGTATGTAAAACATTCAGGAAACAGTGCAAATATTTGACATATTTATTTCTTGACTATAGTGCGTCGCAGAACTGATACCTTATAAAGAAGACTGTTGAAAAGCAAGAATTACTAAGTTTTGCCTATGACTTTAACAATAAGATTTGGTTTTGGAGTGGGGTTTTTTAGCTTTCACTTGGGGCTTTTAACCACTTTCTGTTTTTGAAAGAAATTTTAAATTCTTGTTCTTGTCTTGCCATGCTGCTTTATCAACAAATACGCATTATCTGTCTCTGACTGCATATATATTATTCAGTTGCTTTGCCTCTGGGATCTCTTAAAAAGATGTCCATAGAAATACAGCTAGAAAAGTGGCCTCTCTGCTTGTCTCACTGGTTAGTTTTTCATGCAGGGTCATTTTGAACTCAGTGGGAATTTCTTACACTTTCATAAAGAAGCAGTAGCTTCTTTCTTCTAAATAGCAATGCTTGAAGATGTGCATAGTCATACTCTGGGCATAATTGAAGTCTTTCAGCATTCCAAAGTACTGAATAACCTAAAATAAATGTGAATCCAGATTTTTTTTTCTTTTTTTTTTTTTTTAAGGAACTGCTAAGATAGACTTTGGTAAAGAAGCTAAGATTTGGTGAAAGGAAAATAGAGAAAAGGGCAGCCCTGAGTCTAGTGAATTAAAAGTGCTAGAACCTGGCATACTAATGCTGAAGGTTTCATGGCTGGTTTTTCAGCCAAAAAAAGAAACAAAAAAAAGGAGGATCTCAGAGAGCAAAGTGGAAGGTCATGCAAAGAAAAGAAATGTAGGCTCAAATGTCCCTGATGGGCTGACTATGAGATACCACTGGTAGTGCAGTAACAAAAATAAAGTGTGAGGTCTGTGTTCATTGAAAGAAGCATTTCTAGAACAAATGGTGATGGTGCCATGCTATCCAGCATGTGCTAGTTTTGTCCTTGTTGTAAAGCTATGTAAACAGCTGCAAAGCCTGTTACAGTGTTTAAGGGAGATGGCTCGAAATTAGAACAAGAGCAGAAAAAGATCTCTTTTTCCAGACTGAAAAATTGTAAACTAATCAGAAGCTTTTTGCTAAAAATGCATGCAGTAGATAAATGAAGTGGAATATAAAGAATCATGCAAAATTGAGATGGGCCAGAGAATCAATCATTACTGAGTTATGATAAATTTAGGCAGGGAATTAAGTCAAGTTTCCTGACCATTATAGCACTAAGTATTCCAGTTGGGAGAGAAGGTGCAGCTACAAAGGTTTGTTAATATGTAACTACAAAAGTTTGTTGTCATATCTCTAAGAGTGGAGGACTAGGCATGATGGTGCAGGAAACTGCTTTTTACCTTGTCTTCTGCTCCTTTTCTCCTGTAAGAGGAGAGTAAGGTGGAGTTGCGAAGAGGGCAGGAACCTCTTGAGATCATCTGGTCAAACCGCCCTGCTCACAGAGGGTCACTTAGTCACCCAGCATTGTGTCCAGTCAGGTTTTTAATGTCTCCATAGATAAAAACTCCACTACTTCTCTGAGCAACCAATGGCAGTGCTTGGTCAAGAGGTAGAAAAGAGGTACCAGGTAGAACACTCATGCAGGTGGAACCAGACAGGGAAAGCTCCATCAAGGGACATTTCAAAGTTTCTTGTCAAACGTGTTTATTACTTCCAGGCTTTGCATAGACTGACTCCAGCTCTTTAAAATCTGACCCACATAGATGTTTGTGTAAGACGAAAAGATTGCTGGATCTCTTTTATACTTCACAACACAGATTTGGGGGTTGGATGTGGATGTTAGGATTCATGATCCTACATTGTTTCAGGATTGACAGTGTTTTAGCAGTAGATCTTTAATTTTCTATTGGTCATCTATTATATATAAGAGATATGCTCAAAACTCCATACTTAAATTAGCAAGACTCCAATTCAATGTAAAGCTAAGAACAAAAGAAGGGGGGAAAATAGTTTTTTACAACAGTTTTTCCCCCTGAAAAGTTCCAAAGCATGTAAAGACCAGCAGTTGTGTAGTAGTGACATTTTTGTGGTCCATGTTTCTGACATGTGAAAGAGCCTCTGTTGAAACAACACTGCTGTAGTGACCAACTTGAATTTCATGTAGAATTTAGGTTGATAGCATGGAGTTAAGTGGAGTCATTCAGGGCCAAATCCGGATTTCCTTGCTAATGCAGGTGGTTCCTGTGGCTTCATGTGACTGTGAATTAAAAAAAATATTTTTGAAGGTATTTCTTTCATCCACAAACTTCCAAAGAGATATTTAAATAATATATATCACCATAATTTTCTTCAAAACTTTTTGATCAGTAGGAGTGGTTCCTTAATTTACTCCTAAATCATCTTGTAAATAATACATTCACCTCAAAACTCTAGAATCTAAAGTGCAGTTCTGATGAGAATACATTTCCAAACTGAAAAGACAAACTGAATGCTTGATCATGTGATGTGCTGAGAAAGCTAAGTAGATGTCTTGGTTTGAAATACAGGTGTCTGCCAAGGAACGCAGGAGTCTCCCTTGAAATGAAAAAAATTGCAACCCCCTTCCCTCTGAATTATTATAATTTTGAAATTAAGGGGCTTTCAGGCAAAGATATGAGGAACAGGAATAACAGTTCTTTACTATTATATATTTATATATATAATACAAAGGCAACAAGGCAAACAAACAACAATAACTATGGCAGCAACAGCAAACAATCACAAACCCAGTGCCAGCCTTCTCGGCTGTCGGGCCCTTTCCCCTCGGGTGCAGTTCCGCTCGCAGCCGGCAGGGGCGCTGGCGGCTCCCGGTGAGCAGGGCAGGTGCGATGGTTCCCCCGCGGCTGCAGGGGGCGCTCCGGAGCAAGCTCGGGGAGCACGCGGCACCGGCGCCCTGGATCCCGGGAAGGGATGGAACAAAGGAGCTTCACAAACCCCTGCGCAGCTGATCCCGGTGTCTGGCCAGACCCTTGGGAACAGCAGGCTGGAATGGCAGGCTGGAATGGCAGGGATGAGCACAAATCCCGGGTGGCAGACGAGATGTATCAAACTCCAGAGCTGCAGCGGGAACTCCAGGAGGTCTCAGCAGGCAGGATGTGCAGGGCTACAGAGTAGTGAATGCTCAAAGAAATGGCAGGGGCAGGGCAGCCGCAGCCCGGCTCCCAGCGGGGCAGGGAAGGCGGGCTTGGGAATCCCAGGGTTTCTCCGGTAGAAGGCAGGCAGCTGAAAAAGCAGAAGCCTCCAGTGCTGGCGAATTCCTTCCAGCCTCTCTCTCCGTCCAAATGCTGGGAACTAACAGCCCACCAGCCCAGGTGAAAAAGAGTAGCCAGATGGACCCCTCCCTCTGTGGCCAGGTCTTTTGTTTTTCTTAAGCACCCAGTAATTTGTTACCCTGGCAACATGTATGGGGAAAATTCTTTAAGAGAAAAACAGAAGGAGAACTCCTAAAACGCCAACAGTAGAGGTGATTTTTTTTTCAAATTATTTCATTCAGGGTGAATATGCCATACTGACCTTAATGCCTCTTCGTGCCCAGCACTTCAGAGCAGGACCAATTCTTGCAACCTCACCCATTTCATACTGAGATCCAGAGAAAAGCTTTCTTAAGGTGCCATTGCAAAGTTGGGTCAAGTATTTACTTTCCAGAAAACTTCTGTCTTATGAGAGGGAAAACCTGCTGGTAACTTACCCAAACAAGCTGGATAGGTATTCCCTTACCACTGTCCTAGTAAGTGTATTTACAAGGTCAGGTTTCTAGCAGAGAAGAGGAAGTTATCTGGTGTTGATAGTACAGTAAGTTTTTACAGGGAGGTATTGGATTTCAGTATTCCCCTATCCACCTGCATTATCTTTTACAGATACTAAATGACAATTGTTTGCTGACATTTTACTGAAGACTGACTGGAAGAGTAAACAGCTGAGGGGAAAATCCTTGTCTTGGGCAGCCAAAGTGAAAAGAAGAAGAAAAAAAAATCATTTGGAGGGGGGAGGTGCTAGAAAACAAACATGAAAATCATTATTGCAACTGAATGTTTTCATTCGTATTTTAAAAATGTTAATCATTGTAATTTTGCCTCATACCTCATACTTTGATCCCAATCTTCTGTTCTTTTGCTTGTTTGGTCTTTTGTTGTCATTGTTCCTTTAAAACTTGAGATTTGAGGCCTTATCATGTCTCAGGGGCTTATGAGAGAGTATTTTATTGGCTGTGTAGAGGTCTTTCCAGCAGGACAGGGCCAGCTGAAAAGGCCCTGAAATACAAAGTCATTGCTGAGGGTGCAAAAGGCTTCCAGAAGATAAACTTTTAAACTTTGTTTTTGTTTTTGTTTTGTTCTGCTAGTTTACTTTACCATGGCAGGCTCTTCTTCACTAGATGTTCAAGTAAAACTAACCTTGCATTTGCAGGCTGTTTTAAATGTTGGTCTCTGTTTATTGGCTACTAGATACCTTACCAGGGCAATGAGCTTAAAGAGGCAAAGTGAGTGAAATTGCAAAGGCTAGCTACAGAGGAAAACATTTATTCCATCACAACAGCCCTTTGTTTTTTTGCATTTGGACTGGGTTAAATGTCTGCATACACTAGTTCTTCTTAAATGTCTGCATACACTAGACTTTGTCAAGGACAAAATTTGGTGAAATGCAAAGGTGTGTTTAAAGCTCTGGCTTGATGAAATAGCAAAGCCATGACTGGCTGCTGCTGGTTAAATCTGTGAAATCCATAGGCTAAACCCCTAGTCAGAGAAAGCTTCCTCTCTCATAAGACTACTTCATCTCCCCTTCCAACACTCTAGAAACTAACATGTTTGCCTATACACTGTACTGTATCCTGACATACAGTAACAGTCGGAATAGCTGATTTCCAAGAGCAGCTTCTTGAAAAGGTGCATTGTATTTTAAAAGAAGTCAGAAATCAGGAAAGAAGATTTAGTCAGAGTAGCCAGGGGATAGAGGTCATCTGCATCTTTCTCCATACTACCCTTCCCTGGCAAAGGCAAACAAGCACAACTGAAAAAACTGTGCACCACCTGTTTTTTATATTAATATTGCTCTTCATGCCATTCTGTAGCTGTGAGCCCACCGAGGTCTGCACAGCTCCCTGACACCTGAGGCCCAACCCCTCTGCGGCAGTTTTGTTCTGCTGCTCCAACAGGATGAATCCGAGTCTGCAGAAGAGACTGCAGTGTATTGCTGCCAGTGGATGCTGGGTTTCTGCCTTGCTTTCCTGGGAAACAATGAGATTCATGTGGAGTGTAGAGGGGACTCTATTGCAGGCACTGGGTTATGCTTCCAAACAATGCTGTGGAGACAGCAATCCATGATCTTGGGGCTGCAGGGACAGGAGATCCCTGAGCACTGCAGCTTCGGACAAGCATTGTACAGCCACACTGGGCAGTGAAAACTGTTTCATCCTGCTACATGTGGCATTATTACAGGGCCAGGTATCTCCGTTCTTTAGGATTTAAGTTTTTGCCATATCACTGCCTGGTTTGTTACTTGAGGTGACCCCCAGGATTACAGAAAAGAATACTTTCCTGCATGGGATGTCTGCTATTGATTTTGGATGTCCTATAATCTTCCTTCCTCACCATTCCGTTGCTCTTACAAAAATGTTTCTTGGGGGAGAAGGGGAATCCAGTATGAAGACAATCTTTTCTGTAAACTGTGGCACTAAGGAAGCTTTGTCCATAGCAAAAACCTGTCTCCCTTTCCCTGTAGTTCTGAAGGGCTCTCCCACAGTATATCAAATACTCTTTTCACACCTCTTGGAGCTGACCACTACGTATCCATTACCCTCTCCTTCCCCTATGTCTTAAGCATCCCTGAGTGTTTCACAGTGGGATGCAAGGCATCAGATGCTGCAGGATCCTCTGGGCATGAAGGAAGAAGCTTCTGGGAGCTGCTGTGGGTGTCCTTGCTGTGCAGGCATGACCAGACTCTTGTCCTGCTGTCCTTCCCTCCTTGGATTTCCAGAAATTTATGAGAATCTGATATCTTTTCAAGTCCCGTCTTTGTCAAAACATAATTCAGACTAGCATAAAAGTTCAAAACTGGGAGGAGAGGCAGATGCACAGAGAGCATAATAATTCAAGCCTATTTTTGTGCAGAACTCAAGCTTGCAATGCTGAATTTGTAGCTTAACTGGTGTTACATTTGTGGGTAAGGGGTTGGGTTAACCATTAATAGGGGAATGGGGGTTCTTGTTCTTCCACCCAGGTTATTTTGCTCAGCTGTGAACATTGCTTCTCAGGGACTGCTCTCAGATGATTGCAGACAGCAGCACTGTGCGGAGCCCTTGGAAAGAACTTGTGAGGCTGCAATAGGGCTCCCCTTGGCATTTTTCCAGTTTTGTTTCTGCAAAACTGGATACCTATGAAATTTCCATTACATCAATATAGTCGTTGTTGCAGCAAAACACAAATCATTCAGCAGTGTTACAGAATTTGTTTGCACTGCTTTTTTTTTTTCCTTTTTTTTTTTTTTTTTTTTTTTTTTTTCAGTTGAATTGAGTTGAGTTGAGTTGAAAAAATAAGCAAGCTGCATGGAAAGGGTGAACATATACCCAGGAAATATTTTGCTGATAACATAGGAGCCTTCATGTCTGCTGGGTGGTGCCTTAAGTTTTCTTAACAAAGAAGTGAGTGTTAGTTCTTCAAATAAAAGTTACTTTTTGCACTCACATAACTGAGGCTGAGAATTTTCAAGATGAAAACTTGGTCTTTTATTTATTTTTCTTTTTTTACTTTTTTAAATGGAACATAATTTGAGTGGGATCTCCTCTCCCTCCAGCAAACCCCTACCCCCCACATTGCCCTCCCCCTATTATTAGGATTACAGTATCCCAAAAACTCTTCAGTGCTGTGAGCAAAGGAAACAGAAATGGCTTTGCATTATGAACGGAACAGATTAAGTTATTGGAGGCCTTGAAATAGCTCTTTCTCAATTTCCATTCCCATGAGGTTATCCACATAAAGTTGCTGTTTAGTACAGGGTCAGTGTGATGAAATTTATTTGTTGAGTCTCTTCGGTGCCAAAGCTTTTGCCAATAATCTGATCTACCTGATAGTGGTACTATTTCAAAAATGTCCGGTCAGTAACAGAAATGCAGTTATCTGTAGAGTTTCAAAGACAGCAGTAGTAAGTGGGATCGGAGCAAAGAACTCAAAACAAAAACGTCTCTCCTTTTAATAAAATAAATGCATATAATGATTACTTAAACCATTTAAAAGCTATGAAAAAGTAGACATTACTTTTTCATTTCACATACCACCCCTGCCCCTAAGCATGTGGAATGCTTTTTTTATATGGCTCCATCAGTGCACTGTATTGGATGTGCTTGTGTCAGCTGCTATACAAAATAATTAACTCCTAGCTGGCCCTTTCAGATAAAAACTCCTAGCTGGCCCTTTTTGATTGCAGGGAGAGGGTACAGGAACAAAGAGTTAAGACGGCACAGACTGTGGATTTTGCATACGGTGTCCATTTTTTTTCCTTTTGCTTTATTACATTTAAAGAGTTCTCTGCCTAACCATTTGCTATACTAAAATACCCACAGTACTGTATATCTACATAAATTATACATAAAATAAAGGCTTAGGAAATGAAATCTTGCCATTTTAAGTAAATATGTTGTAAAACTATATATGCTTCTATTTAGTCTTCAAACTGCAAGGGAGCATTGTCTTTTATTTTTCAAAACCTTTAATTACCCACATCAAATGAAATTATGATAATCTTCTCTTTGTTTAGTCACCTGTGAAATGAGTTTATGGCAATGGTTTCCTCTAAGTCAGTACCACATCAAAACCCCAGAGTGTATGGGAGTAGTGTGACTGTGTTAGCTATGGGAAATTCAATTTCCCATTTTGCATTTTATAAGGAATATATATATACAGGTATAGGAATACCACAAGAAGCTTTCCACTCAGCAGTCTGCCTTTATCTTGTTGAAGACTAATATGAAACCTTGAGAAAAGTCCGTCATACCTTTGCCCACCTTTGAAGCTTGGCATGGATCAACTTGAGATGACTAAAAAACACCCTTTTCAAAAGCCTCACTGCTCTGACCTCTGCTGTCCTACTGCTGCTCTAAGGTAATGTGATTTGACCATCATGCTTTCTGCTTACATGCAGATATTGGCCAAAACTGTTAAAAAAAAAGTGAAGAAATTGCTTTTGTGTTCTCAGTTTCATGAAATAGGGCATTTGTAATGCAAAGGCCTGTTTTCATATGTTGCATTGCAAAATAAATGTCTGGCAGGAAGCAAAGTTAGCCATCTGTAGTTTCAAATTTCTACATGCCCAGCATAGTATTCTAGCTGATAACATTATGGCAGCTTCTTGGCCACCTCAGCTGGTCAATGTGCTCTGACCTATTCAGAGGGTGTGTTTTACCTGTTGGTCCACCTTCGCACCAAGGGCTGCTTCTTCATGATTGCCTGCTGCATCTAGGCTGCTGCAGCAATCCTGCAAGACAGAGCCATCCTTCTGTAGGAGTCTCACAGCAGTAGCAGGGAACATAATTGTATTTATTAAAGCTTAGGATTGACTCTGACTTGGTAAGCATGGATCCCGCCTGGTAGGCATGCCTCTCCGCTTTTCCCTGGTTCTCAGGTTTTGGCTGTAGGAGATTTTCTTACATTTGAAGGTTTCAGAATGGTCATGGAGGCTTTTTTGCTCTGAGATGATGTTTCCTAAATACAATATACAGAACACTTTCAACTACCAGTACCTCTTGGAAAGAGCAACTCTGTGGCAGAACTCTTTTCAGGCTCAAGCAAGGCAGGCTCTAGTTTAAAGGAAAGCAGACTCATGAAGGCAAAATCACAGTGGTAATGGTTTGCTCTCTGTCCTTATTGAAGGATATAGGTCTGTGCAAGAGACCAATCTCCCTTGCCTGGGTCTTGGGTAGCCATATTTCCCAAGCTGCTGGTGTATCCTAGTTAGTGCCTTGGAATATTTTGGTCCTGATTCTTTCCTCACCCACAGAATGGCAAAATTTGGTGTTGCCTACATGGCTGAGAAGCTTGAAGCTTGCCTTTTGTAAAGCTGCACATGTTCAGACAGCAGATTTTGAAAATAAGGTGGAGAATGTGTAAAGTGCCTATGTTCAGACAGCAGATTTTGAAAATAAGGTGGAGAATGTGTCAAGTGCCTGCAAGGTGTACTGTAATATTGTTTAAGACAGGTTAGGGTTGAGGGTGGGCCTCATAGTCATGGTTCATGCCAGGACTGCTTGTCATAGTAGCAGTATGAGGAACAAGTACAGTGTTGTCAGTATTATTTTAGGAATTTAATCAAGGGCCATATGCTGACTCAGTCACAGTGGATGATACAAATCTCTTTTGAGTTCTACTCTCCCAGAACTTCTCACTCTTTCCTCCTAGCCTATATTCCTTTTATATGCTAACCACTGATTTTCTTCTCTTTCTGTGATGTCTTGATTGTCCCATTCTTTGCATGTTCTTCTGATTGCAATTAGAAACCGGTAACACTTAATTCGAACTAGTGGTGTCAGAGGGTTTGAAAAACCCACATGATGAATAAATTCACACATCCTTTATTAAGGTAAAGAGATGTCAAGTGCCAAAATTAAAAAAAGAACCCTAAAAATCAGTATTTCAGGCTTTCAAGTTTCTGTATTTTACCAATTAACATCAGAACAAGACAGTAATAAATGATTATAAATCTTCAGTTTGTCAGTCTCGATACGGACACTGGTAGTTCAAATGCATGTCATCCAACCCTTCACCCCTTTGTCTTAATGACAGACTGTTTGGTATTTTCTCCTAAAGCTTTATTTATCCTATTGTGTGTTAAGTTTCCTGTGCCAAATTCTCCAGGTCTATTTTCATAATTTACATGATAAAATAAACAGTATTTGTCTGCTGAGGAAGGTTAAATTGCCTGCCACTTGCTTTATGTTTAATGTATTGCTTTAAATAAGATAGAGCAGGTACAGCACATGAACACTATCAGAAATTTATTTTTGTGGAATGCATAGTTGATGGAGTTTTAAAACAAGTAAGCATTAAATAGTCTTGAGCAAAGGCTACTGATTTTAGCTGTTTAGTTCCCCAACTTCTACTGTCCTTGTAAAGGCTTCTGCAAACAGGCCCACATTGATCAGCATCCTAGGGTAGTGCTGAGCCAGTGGTCCAGTCCACTGTAAGGTGAAGCATGTTGGAGGGGCTGGGGATTTCCTGGTGATCTCCTTGCCTGCCCTGCATGATGACGCCCAGGCAAACAGCAGCAGACCTGAGGCAGCCCTGGGCAATACAGGGGCAAAGGTGATCTCTTCTGTAACTTGGCTGTAGGCTTCAAAGACAGCCCAGGCACAAACAACCTGGCACCATGGGGCCAGGCATGCTTGTGGATTCACAGCCACCCCACCTGCAGAGGCAGGAGGTCAGCAGCTACTGACTCCTGGACCTGCTCCAGCTTGTCAGATTCCTCTGAGGCTGACAGAGAGCAGCTGCAGTCTCACTACAGGGAACGGGGATCCAGGCAGAACCAATGCCACCTTAGAGAGCTGGACAGAGAGGCCATACAAGGCCAATCTTTGAGAGTCTGAAAGATGAGTTGAGGCTGTTGGCAGACAGGTTGTTCTTTGGTCAATTCGGGGTTGTAGTTTCCCAGAGGTGGAAAGACAGAGACAGTGTACACCACCAGATGGATAAGTGTTGGTATTAAGCACCAGCTATACAGCTGGAGTATGCTTGTCAGTAGAGATTCAAACTCTGTGAAACTGCAGCCCTCCAGCAGGGAAAGCGTGAGGTGGAGGGTGACTTGTTATGTTATACTTCAGTGCACTTTGACGGGCAGCAAACCAGCGTGGAGAACTGTGCCACTAACATGCAAAAGAGCAATAAGCTGGAAAAACAAATGTAGGTAACTCTTAAAGGATTGTGTTCCTCCCCCTCTACATGCCCCCACAGCCCACCTCACTGCATTCTCGAGCACCTCCCCAAAATGATACTACATTTAAAAAAAAAGTTGAATACTCAAAGTCCAGGTATTTTGGTGTGAGGTTCTCATATGAATGGGCTAAAGAGTTTTGTATCCAGTACAAAAAAACCACAAGACACACATGGAATTTTGTATTCATAGGACAGTATATAGCATAATTTGGATTTTTCAGTCTTCATAAAACTGATGCACAGAATTAGTTCTGGAGGATATTGTGCACTTTTCCTGTTGAAAGGTTTGGCGTGAGTACTAGGAGGAAGTGAAAATTGGGCAATGGAACAGGATGAGAATTTGAAAACTGCAAAGTAACGTTGGCTTATTCAAGTCAGAACCAAACAAATGGTAGTTACCAACTCCAAGTACAGCAATGAAGGACTAAATTTCATTAAAAACAAACCAAAAAACCTCCATACAGCTGTCTGTTGATAATTGATCATTTCAAGACTGCAGTTTCAAAATATTTAAGAGAGTTTTGCCCTTGTCCTGGCAAAATCAGGTTTTTACTTCATTAGTATATATCTCACACTGATTTGTTGCATTGCAATAGAATTATAGTGTTTAAATGTTTTTGTTTTAATTAATTTTGTGTTAAAATCTTTTAGAGCTACTTGACCCAGATACCTTCACAATAGAAGACTTCATTTGTCCATGTGATATTTTCTGGTAAAAGAATGGTTAGATAAATAAGCAACAACATTATAAAAAAAAAAAAAAAAAAGGGAAAAAAAAGTGCCAAACACCAGGCAAGTTTTCATACTGGCATTCCTTTCTAAGTTATCATCATCATCACACATCCCCTCAAGTCCTGCCATGGTATTGTTGATTTTGTATTATGAGAACAAGACAAGTGCCTGGAGGTGCTGATGATAGCATAGCTGGATTAAAGAAGCCTGCAAATTGTGGCAGCAATTTCCATTAAAATTTTTTTAATTACCGCATGGATCATGCCAAGGAACTATTGCAAAATATGGAGAGTTTGATTTATTTCATGTCTCCAGGGTGTGTTGTAAAATGAGAATCTGTGACTATTACCTTTAAAATAGAGTAACTGTCGTAGATAGACTAACATATGATGCTTGCTATGCCAGTGGTATTCTGCTAGGTTAAGGAAAATGAATGGTGAACCAAACAGTCTCTTGTTTTTTAGCAGGTGGAGGGACTTACTTCTCATTTGCTAATTTCTTTCTCCTGCAGAAGCCCCTTTTTGGCATATTTGTTTTAGCAAGATGCAGCCATCTTCTGAGGTGTCCCATGTTCCACTGCCTCCCTTCGTAAGAGAGGTATAATATGTGACACTTTCAAGGGGAGGCAGACTCCACCCTGAACTGAAGACTCAAGAAACATGCATATCAGCAGGAAGGCAGCTGAAATTTCCCAGAAACCAAACCCCGTATGTTGTCTCTTCCTCTACTATATTGTGGTGGGCAAATACAGCTGGGAAGCTGAGGTATTTTTTAAATTGCACCTTTAAAACTTACAATGTTCAAAACAGACTACATGCCTCGCTTACCATTCAATGAGTCATGACTCGCTGTTGTTTTGGTTTTTTCAGTGTGAGAATTTTGATTTATCAGGATTTTTGACCCTGTCACAGAACATTAAAAATTCCAAGAATACAAATTTAAGGATTATTTTGTCAGGGTTTTGTCATTTAGCTATGGATTGGGTCCTGTTAGAAGGTTTTAAACGCTTCACATCTGCTGTGCCACAGCAGAGAAAAACAGAACTTTGTCTGGAGTTTAAAGTGTGGTTACAGTCAGAAAAGTGACTGTGAAAATGGCATGTCCTTAGTCAACAGATCCGTTCCCTATGTGTGTTACCACTTTCATATGCATGCTTGACTTGTGAGAGTAAGTTTGTCATTACATTTCAATCCCTTTGCCGTGGAGTGCCTGCAGGCCTCTGCAGAGCAAACTATGGAATGCTTTCTTGCACATCACAATTGGATTTCTTAGTGTAATCCCAGCATCAAAATCTTTTGCCATAGAGAGGGTGCATGAGACAACCTAACTTTCAGAGATATGGCTGACAGTGTAATACCGGTTAACCTTGCTTTCGTTTCCATTCCCCCTCACATGCCTAAAAAGAAACAAACCAAAACAAACCCCAGCCCAAAACCAAGTACACGTACCATCTTTTTGGTTTCAAACCAAATAAATTTGATCTGGAAGTCATTGAGAAACAGTAAACATGAAACCCTACCATGACATATTTATGGAGTGATATATTCAGAAAATGACCACACTTAAATAAAAAAAGTTCAAAGACCAGTAATCAAAACCAAATATGGTCAGCCCATCTTCCAAAAAAAAAAAGACACAGAAAACTCAAAAAACCAAAAGACCCTGAAACTAGCATTTCTTGAGTTGGATTGGTACTTGTATATAAGTGGTAGTGAGCAGATGATAAACTGGTAGGATTTGAAGTAGAAAAATTAGCATTAGAAAAACAAAAAACTTAGGTGAACAAAAAGCCTGGAGCAAAATTTATGTATTGGCTTTTATCGTTTATGTTATTACTGTTCTAGAAAAACTAAGCAGAGACTATCCCCTCTCTTCTCCTCCTTGGACTGCGTTGAGAGTTTGTAACGCAGAAGTGAGCAAATCAGTGCCATAATTCAATCCTAGCACTTTTCCTCTACGACTGGCCAGCCCAGCTGAGGTTGCAAACTCATTGTTCATAAGTCATTTTTCTCAAGTCATTTTTCTCATCTGCATTCTCCTGAACTGCTCTGTCTCACAGGGGTAGGGTGAGTGGGCATGGGTTTCTGCAATCCCAGAGGTAAGTAGATGTGCTCTGCATTGGGCTGTCTGCAGTTACCGATGTCAGGTAACGTTTTAGTCCCTCACATTCTTGCAAACTGTAAACTGTATGAGAGGTGACGTGTAGGAGGGTGAAAATTATATCTCTGGAACTTTCCAAGTGAATTTCCACATGTGGAAAGGCTGGAAGAAGCTGTAAATTGGAGAAACTTACATTCACTTAAGCCCTTTTAAACTTTCTTCTGAATTCATTTCTATATCCTATTAGGTGATCAAATTTGAAAGCCTCTTTTCTACGCTGACATGCTGCTGATTTATCAACTTATGTATTTTGAAGTGAGTGGGGGAGAAGGAAGAGACTAACAATTTTGATTAATAACTTTCATCTTTCTTGATTTAGGAATTATTACTCTTCAGCTGCCATGTGTTCTTTCCTACAATATTTCACTTGCACTTGTTCTGTTTTCTTCCTGTGATGGAAGTCTCAGTGGAAAGTACTATGTCATGTAAATAATATACACATGACAGTCTATTATTTTGTGAGGTTATTAATCCCCATAGAGTTGAGAGCTTTCTGGTTTGCCTTAATGTAAAATCCATAAGCATGTTCCCACACAGAAAAACTTTCAGACTTATATTTCATAAGGCTTAGAAAAGATCTTTTGTGAGATTTCCTGAGAAATTTTAAGAAAGTTAAAAACCTGCTGATAAACTTTGGGATGCAGATTGGGATTCAGACAGGCTTCACTTTTAGCTCTGGATAACTACTCACAGATATTTAAAAATTACTAAAGCCCCTGCTGTTTCTAAGGTTGGTGTGCATTAATGAAGCCTTGAAGAAATCAATTTTAATTGAAGATGGCACCAAAACAAGTTGTCCCTCTCAGGAACAGTGAAATATTAATGTAGGGAATTGGAATCAAGCCATCATGGAGTACAAAAGAGGTGCTCCCAAGGCCTCATATCTATACATAAGTAATGTCTAATTCCTGCCTCCTTTACCATGTATCCTTACTAAATTCTTCACAAAGCTGCTAAGATAGAAATGCATGTGTGCTTGTACAGAGTTTTTCTTGACTTGGAATTTTCCTGAGAGAAGGTGTAAGTTACACCTATTTTACTGTAAATGCACAAAATTGGAGTTTCAAGATATTTTAATTAGACAGAATACAAAATAAAGTGAGATCCTCTTGCTGGGGACTGTTTCCACCCCCAGGTTTCTACTTTCTATCTGCTTCTAGAAAGTCTCGCTGTTCTAAAATGGAAAAGAGCCTTTTTCTTTTTCCTAAGGTGGAATTTTCCTCTTTCCCTATACTTCTTCTCCCTTTATTTTTACAATCACTGAACTGTTCACCCTTTAAAAAAAATTAAAAGTAATCACCTGCAGCCAGAGGCTCAGAAAATATAATCCTAGTGATAGCTGTCTGAGAAATCTATCATTGTCTGGAAGCAAGAGTTGTGCTATTGACTTCTGTTATCATTTCTGAAGCAATTCCTTTTTCTGCAGGATCTATACGTTAAGAATCATAAAGTTTGTTACAACCATTATTAGATAAAGCTTACAGTATCTCCCTGAAGGAAATAGCTCAGGAGAAGTAAAATGAAAAGTCTGTAAAGCAGAAAACTGAACAACCCATTAATGGACACTTGGAAAAAACCCCAAAATTCTTTGAATGAGGTTGAATAGAAGGAACCCGTAAATATGCAGGGTGTCAAATATTTTTACTTCAAATACATTTGATGCCTCATAACCTCTTAATAATTCTTTGGCATGCAAATAGTTGATTGTCAAAAGGCCTGGATTGCCCTCTGTCTCTCCTGTCCCGTGCATTTCCAAGCTCTACAATCCTTGCAGCGGGGAAGGTCAGGCAAAGTGGTGCAAAACCTACGGTGTTCTCCTTGGAGCTCAGCAGGCTCATCCTGTTAACCACAGAGAAGTAGTTAATGTAGACAGTGAAATAGGTTCCAATGACTCAGAACAATTCTCCTGTTTCCCTGCAGGCTGTCCCTGAGGCAGTGGCAGTCTCATTTGCCATGTTCTCCTGTGTCCAACACACAGGTAAACCAGCTTAGGGCTATGGTAGCATCATGACTTGAAAGCCTGTTCTGAACACACCAAGCAATCTCTTCAATACCTTATCTACACCATGCTGAATTCAACTTGAGAAAGTAAATTGGGAAGCTGAGCAACAAACACCTTTTCAAGACTACTGAACCAAAGGGCAAATGCCTGAGTACAGGAAGCATCACAGAAATAACAGTGAGAAAGTCATGTCCAAGCTACTGGAAGTGATCTTTGTAAACACTGAACCTTGCATCCCTGTGTTTTACAAAGATCACACAGAAGCCAATCCCACAGTGAATCTTAAAAAGCAACTACATGTGTGGTTTACCTCCCAAGGTCTTCCCCTAGTATTATTATCTCTGACGAAGGGGCCAGTGTTATAAAAACAGCCAGTGTTGGCTAAAGCACTTGAATGCTGTTAAGAAAAGTGTCTTCCTCCCTGGATTACAATCTAAAAGGTTTGACTGTATTTATTAAAATTGTAGTAAAATTATAAATGGCCCTTATAGTAGCAGTATCTCCTATGCATAAGTTGTATGCCATTAGCTATGAACAAAACAAAAGAAAATTTTTAAAAATTTTAGTAAGAGTATTTACAGTTCATATCAATCAAGCTTTTAAATGTCGTGTTGTTTCGGTTATGTTAGGTTTGGGCTTTTTTTTGCTTTCACGTTTTAACCTCTCTCATGAGGAGGAAGATGGTGCTGGAAATACTGGCGTTAACACCTGCTCTGTGTGTAAATGCCCTGCTCCTGGACACATGTTCACATTTCTGTTGGCAGAAACAGTATGAATTCTGCACTGACCTTCTGGAATTTTGCAATTTTCTTCTTCTTAGCAGCATGAGATCTTCAGGAAAGCCCCGCTGGGGAATATTTTTCCATGTTCTTCCCTCCTTTTTCTAATTCTGACACCATCTGGTAAATTGCATTTTGGTACTTTTGCATAGCCACTCCTGTCATACTCTTACTTCATACTCTCAATTTTTTAATTCCAACATTCCCATACTCAGTGCTCTCCAATGCTCATGCAAGCAGACTGGAATTAAGCATGCCACTGAGGATGTTTACTAAGGAAGGAAAGCCCGACATGAACCTGATAGATTATTTAATAGAGAACTGGTCCCAGATTTTTTAAGAGAGTCTGGAGGGGCTTATATTCCAGAATTTCATCTCTGGTGAATAATGCACTGAACTTGAATTGATTCCTGCACAGTGTCTTTGACTGATGAAAAGGACACTTCTCAAAGAAAAGCAGCTGTAAAAAGTTTCACATATGTATGTGCAAATGGCCTTGGCATGGTTGCAGTAAGACTTCAGATCCTGCCCCATTTCCATGCTGACCTCCAATTAAATGTTTCACCAAATACAATCAGCCAGTTACACCCTGATTAATATTCCTTATCTCAGACTATATCTGAAACAGGTTTTGATGATACAGGGAGAAAGTCCAGTCTCATTCTCAAGTAACATTGAAATCCTTTATTCATGAGTTAAAACAAATTCATGGAAAGCTAACTTGTGGGCTTACAGAGAATACCTTTTTATTGAACTAGATAGAAAGAAATAACCTTTTATTCACAGTTGGGTTTTTTCTATATGAGAGACAAAGGTTTAATAAAGGTGTTCATCTCTGCTGTGTTACAGCTGGGTACCCTTAAGACTACTGTCTTGTATTATAGCCTCTTCTGATACATCCCATCACTGGGTTAGATATCTAATTTTTATTTTAGTTTCCTTATCCTTGTAAGGAGACAAGAATTAAGTAACTGGTCTGTCTGTACCTTGGATCTCTTTGCTTTCTGTTCCTCCCCATCCTTCACTCTTCCTGCCACAAATTTTGTCATATAACTCATGGTCATGTCCAGCCAGGCTTGGCAGGCAAATAGACATCTCAAAGATGGGTCTGTCTGTGCAGGTTTCTGGACGTGATCAGTTGAGTTGGGTAACAAGCCCCGAAGGAAGGTGCAGTGAGGATGAAGCAGGAAGAACAGGTGCTGTGATCTCTGTCTGACAAGGCTTTCAGACCCCACTTCCTCTTGATAAGTGACATGTTCTCTCTAGTTCTCTCTAGGATGAGAAACACCATGTAGGGTGTTAGCAACAAAATAGGAGGGAAGTGGGTTAATGCAAGGGGAAATTTTTCAGGAGACAAAAGGGACACATATGTAAGGATGCAGGTTTCATTAGTTCAGTTGTACCAGAATGACTTTAGTACCTCCTAAATCGACATGGGTCCTAAGTTCTTCAAAGTGTTCTTTTTTTCCCCCCACGATACTTAATTGCTGTTTTTGTCTTTGTGCAGACATATATTTCTTTTAATTACTTTTCCTTTACCCATATGAAAGCTATTAACACAATCAAATACTTTGACTCAGTAGTTCCATCTCAGAGGCATGTATTTTTCTGTCAACAAGAAAACCAGTAGAATTCAAAACAGATCAGTTCTTCAGGATTACATTTTTTAAAAGATACCATGCTTTTGATTTTATGAATGAAAGACACATGCTAAAATGACATTTTTAAAGCAGCTAGTGTAAGGTTTAGGAAACGAGTTAGGATGATGATTTGGAAAAATAACATCAAGCTGTAAGCAAGCCATTTTCACCATGGTGATATACCAGTGCTTCTCAATGAGTGAAAATCCAAGAGGTAGCACATCCACTGGGATTCACTGAAATTCTCCCCTTTCTGGTAATATCACAAGAAAAAAAACAAAACAAAATCATGTAGCACTGTTAGCCTTGTGATGTCAGGAGTGGTGCCATATGTCATCTTAGGAAGAACTGCCAGCCAGTAATTGCACCCTGGCTATTATTTTTGTTAAAATTGATTTAAACTCATTCCCTACAGACAGAAGTGTTCGCAACAGATTGTTACTACTTTGTTATTTTCTAGATGTTTTTATTCTTCATACCTACAATATAATGAAGAGATTTTCACCCAAGACAAATTTTCATGATGCTGTTATACTTAATTTAATGATTTTACATTCTGGACGTGAGATAGTTACTGTCAGTTGTGAACATGCATCTCATACCAATGAGCAGTTATTCACCTGATGAATGGCTGGACTGATGGAGTAATGTCTAAGAAGTCAAAAGTCTGGTGTACAATTTGCTGTAGAAATTTGTTTCTCCATCTGAAACTTTCAGAACCTCCTGGCATTTCTACTAATGATAAAATGGTGAATCTTTTCTTCTTTCCTTTTTGGCAGAAGTCTTTATGATTTTCTGTATTTGTATGATATGAAGTATTTTATGCAGTGAATTATTTTTTTTTTTAATACCTCAAACTGCATCTTTGCTGTATTTCCTAATTTAGCCATGGTAAAAGTTACTTAACTTGTTAAAAAAGAAACTCCCTGCCTGCAAGTGACTTTTTATTTACTGTCTGATAGTACTATCTTAAGATTTAGTTCTGACTATACTTAAAAATCTCAGTGTTCTAACTGGCAACCAGAAAACAGCCTAAGTTTTAAAAAGAGACTAGTTATGTAAAGTTGGGTCATACTTGGGATATGCAGTGCAAAGCATTCTCAAAGAAGCAGGTTTTTTGGAAGGTATTTTCCCTTAGGAATTTTCCATCCTCTTCAAATCAAGCATAAGACACTAGCTGTTTTTGAAAATTAAACCAATGGTCCCAGTGGCAACTAGAGGCAGACTTCCGAAAAATTTCACAAGGATCTGGTACTTGTGAGGGGTTTTTTTTCTGGATGCTATAGATTAGGATATTCTGTCTCCTCATAAGCATCTGGGCATTGGAACTTTTTCCAAAGTAAGGAATGAATGCCAAGCTTTTTAAAATTTTTTTAAATCTTTCTACGAGGTGATTGAGAGATGAGACCACAAGGAAAAAAAAAGGGCATCATTCATAAAATAGTTACTTTTGGAGCAGATATGTCATCCTTACTGCTGAAGTCCTATTTTAATGTAGTGGAGTTCTGTTTTATTCTGTGCAGTGTGATTTTATGGTGTTGATTCAATCCCTGTGTCCACTTGAGTTTGACGCTAATCAGCTGTAATTGCATAATTTACAGATGATTACTGAGAAATCCTCTACTGGTCGAGCAAAGCCCTTCTGCATTGCTGGGCTCTGTAGTATCAGGCCATCATTCTTGCAGTCCTCAGTCTTTCACAATCACATTAGTTTGGCAAATGCCCAAAAATGTATTTAGTCATGAACTCATTACTGATACAACAGGCAACACAGGGCATGAAACACAATGCTGCCCACAGCATTCCTTAATAATGTGTTCTGGAATGCTTATCTTAGATTCCAACTTATTACTTTGGCACACTCAAATAAATGGACTTGTCAACAAATAACAATCAGAAGCAACAGGCAATGTTTCATTCAAGTTATGCCACTGCCCTTCAGATTTCATTGTCCATATGTGAAATGCATTTTGTTCTTGGGAAATAAGAAACATGGGAAAAAACAGTGAATTTTTATTAGTATTTGACAGTAGTTCATGTGTTTGATGAGCAAAGGAGGCAGTGATACCAATCTAACACAGGAGCATTAAGGTAGCCAAGACCAGTAGCTTCTACTCCATATAATACCAGTGAGTCAGTGCTTCATTTAACTGCAGCTTGCCACCAAGAGAATCCTTTGACCCCAGCTTTTGTGCAAAACCAGCAAGAGGTGGCCATCCAGAATTTCAGAGGCAGAATTAAGAAAATAGTCATAAAAAGTATGCTTACGATGTCTCTGTGCTTCCTTGCATCCTTTTGTAAATTATAGGGGGAAAAAAAATCTTCATTTTTTGTAAGCATTTTGGAACCTGCTTTATTCCAAGTTACTAAAGTGCATGTTAGTAATAAGAACCAGTATGGTCTCCACATCTATTGCAAAAGAAGTAGAGTACAGAAAGAGGGCTAATTTTCTTTTTCAGACAGTTTAGAGATTTAAAGGTTTTGGTGAGATTAACAGTCTGAGATTTAAAGTGAGCCTTCACAATATTTCATGCTTTAGGAAGAAACTATTCCAGTCATAGGATCTGTGTGTGGGAAGAGTGTGGGAAGGGGTGTGTGCTAACTGAGGGCCGTCTGAAAAGAGCAAGAGCAGTTCTTTCTTGGTTTACACTATTTTAAAGAATACAGTGTGCTTTTAGGGTTTTCTTTTAAAATCCATGTAAGTACTTCTACTCTGGGCACTGGGAAAGGCACATAGAAGGGTTAAGACATGGAAAATGGTATGGTCAAAGAGAAGGCATAAGCAGGCAGTAGATAAGGCAGAGAGAGGCAGTACTGCTGATCATGAGTGGTGTGGAGTGTCATCAGTTATAAGACAAACCAATAAAATGGGCAATCTGTGAGCTATCCCTATTTTTCTGTCACTAGAAGTTATCTCCAAGTGCAAAAAATATTAGAAGCAAGAACTATTCTGGTATATCCAGATAGATGCTATATCCCAATACATCCAGACACATTCTTCCAAAATAAAAGACAGTGTAATTAAGTATTTTATTGTTAGTATGGTGCTAATGCTACTCAGCAAGGCAGTCCCTTTCTTTGTTTTGTATTCTAAGTGTTCCTGCATTGCTGTACTTCCCTTACTTGAGGCTTTGCTTCCAAGTGATACCAATTTTGCTGCACTGAATCTCTTTTTATGCCCAGTCCATTGCTGAAAGGAAGATTGACATTTTCAGCTATGCTGGGTATTTCCCATTGTAACAACCTACTGTTTCCATAGAAATCCTTCAAAGTGTTTTAGTAGAACGTGATTAAGAAAGGAGTTTTGTTGACACATTTATTCTGCCAGGTTTTTAACAACTTGATTAATGTCTCCTCAATATTCACTTCTTTTAAAAAACAAAAGCAAAAATGCTGAAAACATACATGATGCTGCCACAGAACTTTCACTGTCAATTTCCAGGACCCTTGAATTTGTTTCTCCTTTCTCTTTTTTTCCTCCCCATCACCCCTGAACCCTATCATCATTTTGTCCCTGAAAGCCCTTTTCTACATAAAATTAGCACTAGAAAATCTACAGTGGTGACAAAACCCCCTTAAATCAGACACTGAGCATTTTATGATTCATCAGAAACTCTCTATGCCTCTGAATCAAGTTGCTTACTAAATGGTGGCTGCATTATGGGCAGAGCAAGATTTTAATAACCCATGGCACGCATTGTCAGAACTTTTGGAGCCTGTTGGAGATACCCACGTTGAGCTGAATACATTTTGTTTTAAGGGGGTGTTGATTTAAATGTTGGATGATTCACTGCCTCCTGCTGTCTCCTGCAGTGTGGGCATAATAATCGTACATTTGAATGCAATGCTTTTTAATTGCTTTCATTTAATGTCCATCCTCCTCATCTATGCCACAGCATGATGCCAGTTACCTTGTGAAATGTTCCAGCTACTCCGTTCCACACTCACTCCTTATCAGGCTCCAAAGTTGTACTCCAAACTTCCTAAGAGTCATAAATCTAGCGTTCAGCATAGTTGTTATTCCTGCAAGGCATTATTACGTATAGCCATGCGAATCCTTCTCATGCCTCTCCTGCGTTTGCTCTGTTCACATTAAAATAAGAATTAGCTGTCTCTTGGTTTTAAGTATGAACAGAAATAGATAATGCTGGCAATGACACATATTAATTTGTTTTTTAATTAGACGTTCTGACATCTGGAAATGAGGTTTTGGTGAGTCTGATGATGATCAATAGACCTTTTATGTGATCAGCTGACCTGTTCGTTCATGACAGCAATAGAATTATTATGAGCAACTTCTAAGTGTTTGCTCATGAACCTGAAGGATAATTTGAGTAATTTAGCATAAAGTAAGTGGGTTCTCATTTTTTGTACCCATTATGTAATTTCAAAGATTTCAAGCAGAAATTCCTCAATCTGCCAGGCCCTACAATGCCCTCAGCCAGTGAAGCAAGAGGAAACTCCTTAACTGAGCACCTGTCTGTTTATTCATCTTAAAATGTTTTTCTCATTTCCTACTGCCTCCAATTACTCTGCATTTTACACATTTTGAGATAAATTTCTGGGTGTTTCAGCATAGATATTTAGTGTCTGTTCAGATGTCTCTAAGTATTTTGAAAATGTCTCAGACAGAAGGGTGTATCTAAAATGGCACTGGATGGCTATACTTAAGCACCTGAATCTCATCCCATATTACTTTTTGGCCAACATTTCCCTCACTAAACACTCTATAAATCAGATAAATATAGGGCTCCTTAAGTGCATCTTCAAATCACTTGTG
Source organism: Corvus cornix cornix (assembly GCF_000738735.6). NCBI lineage: Eukaryota > Metazoa > Chordata > Aves > Passeriformes > Corvidae > Corvus > Corvus cornix. The sequence continues at coordinate 26,055,617 of NC_046333.1, forward strand.
ATAGGTAATAAGCTACCTCGGCTACTTGGATTCCATTTCCATGGGAGTGAAAGAGACCCTTTTTATAGCTTGCATGTCACTGAATCACACTTCTTTGACTATCCTGTATTTTCAATGTTATCAGAATGAATTGGTGTAATTTGAACATAAACCCTTCTGTCTGTGGAGATTGGCTTCTGCCTATCAGTTACTAAATTCTGTTCAGTATACGTCAGAGACCAAAACTGCAGCTGACACCCATGATGAGGAGTGTTCTGTGCATGTCCCTGGAAAGGCAGGATTTTAATTTCTTTCTGTCATTTGAATAAAGTGTCACTATTGCCAGGGGACTTCCACAAGAGTAAGAAGCCTACCAGATACCGTGCAATCACTCTCTAAATAGCACCTTCATAGCACTCATTTGGGGTTTTCTCTGTATGTCTTGCTTTGAAGGCTCAGCAGCAGTGATTAAATATACAGACTGCTTTTTAGTTGCAGGTAAACTAAAAAATTTATGAGGAAACTAAGTGAGAGAAAGCACAAAGTAGGAAAGCCTAAAAAACTTGGAGGAAAATTGAGAGTGTAACATCAGTGGAGGACACTGACAGCAGATGCAGATCTGAAGGAAGGCCAATCCATTGTGGTTTCTTAGCAAACCAGGTCAGCAAATTTATGGAGCCATTAAGTTTAGAAAACCAGAGAACAAATAAGTAGGTGAAAGATAAGATATTGCACCTCCGTTCCTATTAAACCAGTGTTGCCCATTTAAATATTAAGCAATACAATCTTGTCTTGTACATGAAACCAAGCATGAATCCTTTTAAAGCTCTGATATCATAAACAAATGCTCAATGAATGGCAGAGAGTGAATGGTATTGTACAATGTAGTGGTTATGAGAGCTTTCAGAAACCACCTTAGGGTCTTCTGTGTTGTCTTACAGTTATGCTGCTGCTAAAATTCTTTATTTAGGGGATAGAAACATCTCATTAAATTAAATGCAGCTTCTTCAAGATGTGACAGAACATAATGAAGTTAATAGTGATTTGGATTAAGGAAATTTTGATACTGATATTTTTGCTCTGACTGTTGGCATATATTGAATGACTGGATAATTTCTTTGCAATGAATAATGGATAATTTTGTCTAGCATACTGTAACATTATGCAAATTCATCACGCACAGCAGCAGTACAAACTTGGCTCTTCCCTCTTATTACATCTGGCCTGTGGTGAAATATGAAAGAATGAATGCAGAGAAGAGGAGTAGGGTTGTCCAGGGCTGCTGGGGTTTGTAACAGCTTTGCCATAAAGACCATGTTTAAATACGGAAGTTGTATGACTTTTTGTCAGGTTTTCTGCACTCAGATCAGAATGGCACGCAAGTTTTGCCTGCCTTTTGTTATTTAAGCAAAATTAAGGTCATGTTTAGCATCAGTACACAAACTTGCTTCAGCTGAACTACAAGGACAGTGTTAGTTAAAGCCTAATATCTCCTAACACAGCCTGTGAATCTGAATGTGCCATGAATTTTGCTATGCCTCGATTCATATTGCTGCAGAACTTACAAGAAGTATAATGCTTACCAGTGGCATCATTACGGAAAAGTGTTTTTATGTTGGTGAAAACACACAATAGAAGTGTGGAGGATTGTTGAATTGTACAAAAATATTGTGAGTGGAGACCATATTGATTTATTTTTGTTGCCTGGGGAAAGATGACACTGCACAATTTCAAATGATCTATCCAGAAATGAATAGAAAGAAAAAAAGCTTATCCCCAAAAAGCCTTCACATGAAGGCTGTAACTCGGAATCCCTGAGGAATGTCAGTAGTGAGTATACTGTGAGAGTGCAAAATTTTCAGGCCTCTTCTCCTGTGGGAACTCAAGCTTAGTGGAAGCTATTCCCTACAGAAAGGGAGAAGAATGGATCCAGCCACTAACTGGGATAATTAGATCCTTTCCTACACTACTTCATGGACTTACACATTTGACTGACCACATAAATGTTTCACCAAATATATAAAAATGGCTTTGTAAATTTGATGGTTAGATAAACCCTGGTGACTTCAAGCTAAAAGCAGGATATGCTTTTATGCATTTTCATATGTGGATTGCCACAAAGTTCTCTGATGGTCTCACATGGAACAACTGCTTTCTGGAGTGTGCAGCACCCTGCCACAGAAATCCAAGTATGCACTGGAAGTGCAACATCTTCAAATATAGATAGGTGTGTTAAGTATTTAATCTTCGCACAGTGCTGAGAATGCTGATGCTACAGCTCTATTAGCTGACTTGTAGTCTCAGCAACTAGGAGGAATACAGAAAAGAAATCATCTGGAGAGGGAAGAACAAAAGAGAGAAGATGGGAGCTGGGCAATTGTACAGTTTTCTGAAGGAAAGGATACTTGCGTTTGCACAGAACAGGTAGATAGACCTGTCCTGGTGCTAGCACTGCTTTCTTCGAGGAGAGTCAATTACTGCTAGGGACTTACTGGGTAGTCAGGGACCAAGGGTGGCTGCCAGGAGCTAAGTGGAAGGAAAGAGTTTGAGAATTGACTGGTAGACTTTGTTCTTGAAAGATTACATAAATGAGAGCTGTTCATTGAATTGTAAGCCCTCCAGCCTCTCTGGGAATTACGTGTGTCTCCTCCTACACAGTGCAGTGCTTGAAAGGCTTCTGGGGAGGGGGAAAAGGCTGTCTCTTTAAAGTTTCCTCATACATCCCCTCAATGGATTTATTGCTTTCAGATGCTATTTCTCACTCAGTGTGTGTAATCCCACTCTTCAGCACAGCTCTGTCCTTTACTCAATACGATTCAGTTCTTGTCAAGCCTTGTGTCCTACAATGGGCCAAGACTGTTTTAGGAACCTTTTCTCTTGGGTTGAATCACAGGCTCTACGTAAGCCTCAAAGGAGCACAGGAACTCTTTTCTATAGCCTTTTAGGACTACAAACCAGTTTTATACTCCTGTTACTGTATCTCTTTCCTTCTGAGATGCCTATAAAGTCATTTCTGTAAGGAGGATAAAATGGTATAAAGAGTAGCATGAGGTACAGCAGATTATATTCTTCACATTTATTGTTATGTTACTGCAGATACATTAGCTTTCTGTACAATGTGTTTTACTTGCACCTCCTTTTTTTTGCTTTGCTTGCCCTGAAGTTACTGATTTATGTGTTCTTAAATACTTGGTGTAAACAAATGAGTACATGAGACCTTTTGCAGTACTTGTGAAACCCCTCCCAAGTCCATCTGTCCTTTGCAGTTGTTCCAAGCCACAGAAAGGGGTGTGTACATGTGCTTGTGTGTGTATGTAACTATATATATATGGCTTAATAATAATCAAGCCTATACTTTTTCCACTAAATTGTACTGAAAAATACTCAGTTTCAAATACATCATGGTTTCAATAGAGGATTTTTTTTACCTTTTCACTAAAAATTAAAAATAAAAAAAGAAGGCATCATGCTAAGTTGCACAGTTTGCTGAAGAAATCAGAAGTGGATGTCATGCAGGAAAGCACTGCTTTTTGAACTGAGTAATGAGAAGGAAAGGAAAATAAACAAGGACTGAAAATGGGCAGTACCTCCTTTTTCTTTTGCAGTAACTTGTGATGCCAGAATTTCTTCTTAACATCCCATTCTTCTCATCCTCCCCCTCCAGATGTACACCCCACCCCAGAAATAGTACATAAAGGAAGGGTTTTAGTTATATATAAATCAGAAAGTGAGCAAACTTCTCTTTATAGTGTGGCAGTTAGACATGTCTGGAAAACTGAAAAATTTTCATTCAGATATTTCCTGGTCCCTCTGTGAAATCCATAATTTAAATAGCAAAGCCTCTCCAATGTTTCAAATATTTAAAGCAGAGAGTTGCAACTGTGCTGAAATGTTTATTGAAAACACAAACCATTTTCCCACTGAAATTTTACTGCCGATGAAAAGTATTGCCGCTTTTTTTCATCAGACCTAATGCCATTTTATTTAAAATTAAATGAAACAGCATTCTAATGACTATTTGATGTATTTTTAAACATTATTTAATAGGTTATTGTAGCTGGTTGAGATTTTGAAGTTTTGGGGTCTTTCCTTGTGTGTGTGTATGTGTGTGTATTTTAGTAAGATGATTGTAAACCCCTGTTGAGGCCATGCTCTAATACAACTAGTGGCATTTTGGGGATAAGATCTGAGCATCATTTACATTAATACCCATTTTGTCATTGTTGCGTGTGAGACAACACGTCTAAATAAATTCTTCCACCACTAAGCTACACTGTTCTGAAGCTGGTGTTTAATGTCACTCTGTGATTCTATGGTATTACTGGTTCTTTATCATCTAAGGAGTGCCATTTCAGTACTTGTATATGAACTCGTGCAGTTTTATTTTCTGTATGTTCAAAGATGTGATGTGCAAGGTCTATGTGAGCCCCAGTTATGGGCAGCAATTTAGGTTAGCTCCACTGAAGTATTCTGATGTATTTGTGGAAAGAGTTTCTTGACATTTCTTTATGTCTGAATAGTATGCAATGAACTACAGTCAGTTTTCCCTCCAGATAAATGATGGAAGTGCAAATAAAAATTTTGGGAATTGTTTTAATCAAGCATTTAAAATAACCTCTGTTTTCAGTTCTGTTGTTATTGTGATTTTAATGGTGATACTTCTTGTTTCAGTTTTCCTCCCATAAAGCTAAAATTGAAAGAAGCTTGGAAATGCAGAGAGACCTTAACAAGAATTATATAAACAACTAAAGAGGTGAGGAGAGAAAAGGGAAAGAACACTTTAAAGAATCCAAAGAGAAAAGAAATCCATGTGCAGTTTGTTTTTTAAGGTGAGTTATTCATCTGTTCTTAATTTATCCACACTAATACAATCTTCCCTATCCAGCTCATCATCTCCTGATGAATAATGCATGGATAAATATTTCTACCTATGAATGCAAAAGTAGTTTATAATTCCCCAGAAAGGATTTATTAATAGTACAGTGTTAACCACCTTGGTCTGAGTCATAACTAACTGTTACTGTATATGTGTGAAACCCAAGGAAATGAAGACAAGAGGAGGCAGAAGACAGGAAAAAATCGAACTCTGTAGTTAGTTGTATTAAAAGAATAAACTCTTTTTAGTCTGAGCAGGAAGCTGGTAATACTTGTTAATGTAGTCATTCTTTAAAATAGTCTTTCAGATTATTAAGTTAGAAATATTCACTATGCTCTAGCTATTAATAGAAACCACCTGAATTTTTGGAAGGAAGTCCAATGGAAATAGAGTTATAATATCCAGAAGCCTCTGCAATGGCATGCTAAGTTTTCCTTTGAATGGTTTCAGCCCTCATATTCCCTTCTCACTTTTAAAACATACTATTAAGGAGAGGTTGAGAGGTGAGCACGTTTGACATCCATTTGTTGCTTCACAACCTATTAAAGAGAATTATATCACTTAGTTTAAAAAGAAATACATCTAATTAGTAACATTAAGTTACATGATACACACACCACTAACCTTGTGCTTCACACTTTCTCCAAAAAACTCACACTGAAAGGTGTCACAGCAGATCACGAGCAGGATCGGGAATAAAACCTGAATGTGCAAAATATTACTCAAAGTCCCTGTATTCCTTCATCAGTGTGCAAACTTCATAGAAGATAAAGTCCAAGAGAGCTCCGGCAGCAAAACAATTCTTCTCTGAGTATAGCTGAATGGATTGGGCAGGAGAGAAATCCTGGTAAACAGTGAAAAGCACCAGTAAATAAATATAAATTTAATGCTCTGAACTCCTCTGAACCCTGATAGTGGCAATTCATTCCCAAAGAATACCTATTTGTCATTCCACCCACTGCTGTGCTATAGCTGACACTGAAAACATATTAGGAAAGTGTATGTAATGTTCAAGGCACCTTCAGACTCTTTCAGATGTAGGAAAATCCAGACTGGTTGCTCAACCACCTTTTCTACCAAAACACCAGCTGGAGAGAAGCTCCTAATTATTTGGAACTCAATGTGCTAGTATGAGCTTGAACAGAGGAAGACTAGAGAGAGACAAATTGCCCTTTCACACCACCTTTATATTGGTATAACATCACCAATTTAAACACCATTAAGTGATAGATGAGTGGGTCTGCATATCTGCATATAGTGTACAGAAGAAAATGAAAACTTTTTCTTTAAAATGATCTTAGGAACTGCTATGGGCACAGGAGGGAAGAGGAAACAAAAAATAAAAAGTTTAAAAACAAACCAAAACAAACCAAAAAAACCCCAACAAATTCAATCAGTTCACAGGAGAGGAGGCAGGCAGCTCACAAGGGGAACAGAATTCCCATGTTGAGATACCTCTGTTCATGGTGTGCTTTTCTTACTGTCATACCTGCAGTATTCATCAAACATGGAAAAATGCTGTGAGTATTTGTGATCAGAGATTTTTCGTTCCTGCGCAGTGGAATGTCCAGGTTAAGCTGCATGAGTACTGGACATGCATACCGTAAGTAATAACAGTTTGTTCAGGAAGCTGCAGAGGTTTTGGCAGCTACTTCAAAATTAGCACAGATACTTGGAGATTTACGGGATCATTTTGTTCTCTGTGAGAACAACATTTCATGCTGTTATCACTTGATGTGAATTGGTTCTTGCAAGAATTTCCATTGCATCTATTTAAGGAAATAGGAATTTAGAAAATGAATCTTTCATGACTTGTAATGCTGCTGGTTTCACTTTTCCTTTAGCCCATTCTAGAATGCAATTGTCTGGATTTTATTACTTGAATATTTAGATTAATATAGCTCTAGGCAAAATCTCAGGCAGAGAATATGTATGCCATCCCTGAGCCACTGATAATAGCATTGTTAACATGACCTATCAGTCTTCATATTTTTTAGCAAGAAAAGCTAACAGAGTCAGACCTCTTCATTACAACACAATCATGAGCCTCTGAAGTGTAAATTAAATCTCTTCTTGCTGCCTTTATCTGGCTCTCCAAGCTAAGAGGGAGTGTTATCAAACCATTTCTTTACACTGCAGAGTAGCATTACTCTTTGGAAGATCTCCAGCAGATGCTGCAATAAGCCTTTTAGGGGCAGCTTTCCACAGTTCATGCTGCTTTCTTCTTAGTGGCATGCAGTCAGGAGAGGGGACTGTGCACACACAAAATTTTGTTATCCTTCATTAAAGAGCCTTAAAGCTCCCCAAGTAGTCCTCTCTCCTTTAAGACACCCAAGAATGAAGGACCTAGTTGAATGAAATTGCCTACTAATAATAGAATCATAAAATATCCTGAGTTGAAAGGAACCCACAAAGATCATCAAAGTCCAACTTCTGGCCCTGCAGAGGACACCCCAAAAGTCACACCATGTGCCTGAGAGTATTGTCTCAACACAGTTCCTGAGCTCTGTCAGGCTTGGTGCTGTGACTGCTTCCCTGGGGAGACTGTTCCAGTGCCCAAACACTCTCCGGGTGAAAAATCTTTTCCTAATATCCAACATAAACCTCCCCTGACAGAGCTTCATAATGTTCCCTTGGTGTCCTATCACTGGGTACCATAGAGTAGAAATCAGTGCCTGCCCCTCATGAGTTAGTTGTAGACTGCAGTGAGGTCTCCCCTCAGGCTCTTCTCCAGGCTGAATAGACCAAGTGACCTCAGACACTCCTCATATGGCTTCCACTCAATGGCCCTTCACATCTTCATAGCCCTCCTTTGGACACTCTAACAGCTCAATATCCTTCTTAAATTGTGGCACCCAAACTGCACACAGCACTTGAGGTAAGGCTGCACCAGTGCAGAGCAGAGCAGGACAATCCCCTCCCTTGCCTGGCTGCCGATACTGTGCCTGATGCACCCAGGACATGGTTGGCCCTCCTGGCTGTGTGGGCACTGCTGACTCACATTTAACTTTTTGTCAACCAGGACCCCCAGGTCCCTTTCTGTGGTGCTGCTCTCCAGCATCTTGTTCCCCAGTCTGTCCATACATCCAGGGTTGTCCCATCCCAGGTGCAGAATCTGGCATTTGTCATTGTTCATATGGTTGGTGGTTGCCCAGCCCCCTAATTTGTCCAGGTCTCTCTGCAGGGCATCCATACCTTTGAGGGACTCAACGATTTCTCCCAATTTGCTCTAACTGGCAAATTTGCTTAGTGTACCTTTGAGTCCTGCATTCAAGTCATTTATGAAGATGTTGAAGAGCACAGGGCTGAGGATGGAGTCCTGAAGAACCCCACTAGTAACAGGTTGTCAGTCTGATATCACCCCATTCACTGTAACCCTTTGTGTCTGACCCGTGAGCCAGTTGCTCACGCACTGCATAATGTGTTCATCCAGCTGTGTGCTGGACATTTCGTCCAGAAGGATCCTGTGAGAGACAGTATGGAAAGCTTTATTGAAATCCAAAAAGATTATATCAACTTGCTTCCCTCGATCAAGTAGGTGGATTACCTTGTCATAAAAGGAAACTAAAATTGACAAGTAGGACTTTCCCCTCATGGAGCCATGCTGGCTGTGACCAATGACTGCATTGTCCTTAGGTATTTCCCTCCCAGGATAGTCTTCTCCATAATTTTACTGATCACTGCAGAGACACAAACAGGCCTATAATTTCCAGGGTCATCCTTCTTGCCCTTCTCGAAAACTGGAACAATGTTAAGTCTCTACCTGATCAGCTGGAACATAAAAGAATAGGCAAAAGGCTATTGTTTTTTTAAGGCACTGTAAACAGGTAAGAATGCAGCAATCTCTATTTTAGCATACCATCTTACCACCATAATCCTGCTACAATATACTTGTTGATTTACATAGAAACAGTCTTGGTAGTGCACCGAATACACTATTCAGGACACAAGAGTTTGACATGTGGAGAACTTACAGCCCCCGTGTATGCCAAGAAAAAATGTTGTTATTATACATAGAACTACAAGGAAACTTACATTATCAATCAGGCAATAGCATGTCATGTATTTCAGTTCATAAAATTGACATTTTTAATAAAAGGTGTTAGTTTAATTTAGAGCATAAGCAGAGAACATAGGCAAATATTTTCCAATTCATTAGGCTACAGGCCCATAGCATGGAAATAAATTCTTCTGATGAGTCCTGTCACCACACTGTAATTCCAACACTGCCATTTTCTGAAATTAAGCAGACCAATGCCACCCTTTGCTCTGCTGATGTAGCTCCAAATGTTTCACATGAGTTTCCCAGGGCTGGCTGTGATGCTGCATCATAGTGGGAGCCATCTCACAGAATGCACATGGGGAATGGAAGGAGTGTTTTGTCCTGAGTAACTGGTTAAAGATTAAGTTTTGAGCTCATGAATCAGGAAAACAAGCTATTTTCAGTCTGTCCTCTCTTCCAAGTTATCGTCTTGATGCCCATTCGCACAAGCATAATTGTTCTGCATTTGTAGCACTATAACAAGAGCAGGGTTATGAGGATCTGACTATAAACTGTGGAAGCTGCCTCAGTGTAAGGAAGAGAAAAGAAGAAAGTCCCAAGTAAGCCCTGCAGCTCCTGTGTTTGGGAGGGAAGAGTTCTATCATGTGCGGCCTGTTGGAGGGGTTTCCCTTCTTTATTGTGCCAACTGGCAAATCTCTTACTGCAACTTCTGTCAGTTTTCAGTATTAACTACCAAAAATCAGTTGGCAGTTGTAATCCTTTTCTTTAGATAATTGCAATCCACTGTAGAACAAAAGATTTACGTCATCTGCAAAAGTATCCCAGTTTGTAGAAAGTGCATGGAATTTTTTGTTATTGTTGACATTTTCCTTTCAGCCATTCATATTTATAAAGGACTAAAATCTCTTGGCACAGCTTGCCTGGTGATTGCATTCAGGATAGACATTTGGAAACAAATATTGCTAAGCTATAGCACTGTTGATATTGGTAGGTGAAGGCTGTCTCATTGGATGTGAATTGGTCAGAGGGGTAGGCACATCCCTTCTGCATTTCCCCTCTTTTTATGAAACAATCCATCATGAATTGTAGAACACCTCGTTTAGCATTAATTATACAAAAACAGCTCACTTAAGGGAAATGGAGCGCACGCAGCTTAACCACAAAGATAAAAATGTACTTTTGTTTTCAGATCTGACTAATAATTGCACAGTGAATGATGTCTTTGTCAGACTCTTATAGATACAATATCTGCATGCTGGTGTTTAGGAAAATACCTTTGCTCTCCTGAGAACCCAGTTGGAGTGCTGCATCCAAGTCTAGGGTACCCAGCAAAAGCAAGATGTGGACCTTTTAGAGAGAGTCCAGAGTAGAACATGAAGATGATCCGAGGGATCTCTCCTGCAAAGACAGGCTGAGAGAGCTGGGGTTGTTCAGCCTGGAGAAGAGAAAGGCACTAGGGAGACCTTACTGGGGTATTTTCAATATTTAAAGGGGACTTATAAGAAAATTTTTACCAAGGCCTGTAGTGACAGGACAATGGGCAATGGTTTTAAACCGAAAGAGGGTAGACTTAGTCTGGACATCAGGAAGAAATTTTTTTTTTATTGGGAGGTTGGTGAGAAACTGGAAGAGGTTGCCCAGAGAAATTGTGGATGACCCATCCCTGGAGGTGTTCAAGGACAGGTTGGATGGGGCTTTGAGAGCCTGGTCAAGGAAAGGTATCTCTGCCCATTACAGGGAGTTTGGAACTAGATGATTTTTAAGGTCCCGTCCAACCCAAATCATTCTAATAATTCAAATAATTTTGTCATTCTTTGGTTCCATGAAAATTAGACTTTTCTTCCATTTATATCTGCAAGATATTGGGTCCAAAGGGAAAACCATCTGATCCAACACTGGGCACAGTTGTCCTCCCTTCTGCAGCCCAACTTCCTTGGCCTCAGTGTGAGAGCAGTCATTTTCTAGTGATTATTAGACAAATGGTCTTAATTTAATATTAAGAAAGGAACTTGAATTGAGTGGAAACAAGAAATCAAGATGCAACAATTAAAGTTTCCTGGAGAGTGAATTTGGAATTAATCTTCCAGACGTTTATACTGTGTCTACAAAGAATAGCACCATATACACAAATTTTTCAGTTACTGTGATTTAGCAACTAATAATACAAGAAGATTTTGCAAAAATCAGACAATTTGAGTATATGTTTCATGTAATTCTCTCCTGTGGTTAGGAAATGAAAGAAAGTTTATGTGTGAAAGTATTGTTTCCCACTATCTTTTAATGCAAAAAACCTTGGATTTGGTTGCTGAACAAAATTTTCAGATTCAACAGTGCTAAGTACTATGCTCATACTTTTTTCTAAAGTGCTAAAAGGAAATACTGCACTTGAGGTAGATTTTTTCCTAAAGGTTTGTCACGAGAGCTTTTTAATTTGCTCCATGATTTCAGTGCTATGGTAACAGAAACATAAAGGTAACGCGTCTGTGGTTCCAGTATTTACCAGTGCTATGTTAAATAATACAGTTATAATCCTTTTAAGCACTTCTTGCATAAATCTAAATAGCATTACACACATAGATTCTCCAGAAAGTATTGAAAATACAATAAGTAGGCTTACATTAGCTAGCCCACAATAGAATAGCCACTGAATTTTAAACTACTCAGCCTAATATGAGTATTATTTACATTCTTTTGTTAAAGAAATAATTCACTATGGCTCCTGGTTAGCAGGATTCTTATGTGGAAGCCTAATGCTTGTCATAGATTCTCACTAAAATCAGTGAAAGTACACAAATTTTTAAAGCTCCATACTTTAAAATATTTTCCAGATTCATATTTATATACCTTAAAGCACTGGAAGTCTATTCACTAGCAATAACTGGGTAGGAATACGAAGTGCAGTAATAACCGTATTTTTACCATAAGTGATGTGTAGGAGACTCTACACTTGCCTTACATGCCTATATTTTGCTGTTCTATTCGACTTTTTTTGCAAACAAGTTGGTGTAGCTGTGCTAATACTTTTTTTTTTGTGGGAACAGTTTCAAGGAAGGCAATCTTTAATTGTTCCCTCTTAAGGCAGTAATAGGTACTTCCATCTTGAAGCAAGGAATGTCTGGTTTTTGTTGGTTATATTTTTCTATCCCCTGGACAACATAAAACCTCAAATATGCATAGGCATTACATATAGTGATTAAGGTTTACATAGTAGAAAGCATGAGTTATATATTCAGTTTTGCCACAAAATATAAGTCCTTTTTTGCAAAGGAATGTCTGCATTTCCCCTATGCCAATCTGGTTGAAGAGCACATGATTTTCTGTAATTTATGTGTTTTTGTGTTTTTTTTAATTTCATCTTTCTGGGTTTGTTTTTAGAGAAGCTTTTCTATTTTCTAGTTTTAAATACTTTCTGGGAGAAACTAATAGGATGCAAGAAGGAAGTTTTTCTTATTCGGTAGCCAAAAATAAACATAATTGGAAATTTGTGGAAGGGCATCTTATTGGTCTGGGTCTGGATCCAGATTTGTAGTTGTTGTTGATGTGGTGGTGTCTCCTGTAGCGTCAGGCAAGTAGGTGGAATAGGGCAGGTGGTCCAGCTAATTGCCTTAGTGTTTATCATGTCTTGCATGAGGATTTTTACATCAAGACAGAGGATGAATGGATCATTAGGAGTTTGGCAAGAGTGTTTTGTTGGAAGAGTAGCCTAGGGAGGAATACCACTGTAATAAGCATAGCATAAAATATAAAGATAAGCAGAAGAGAGTGCTTACAATGGCAAAACACACTCTTTTGTATCAGCTTAAACTTCTGAACTCATAGTTTGAAGAAATTAGAGCAGTAGTTGTTATCTGAGGTCTGCTTGGGTCACTTTTACTACAGTCTGTATGCAGACAGAATTGTCATTGCTTTTCATCTAATTGACAACAGAAAGGAAATTTTGGGCCACTGTCAGGACATTTAGCTTGAGCTTGCTGGACTGTGCTCACTGAGGTGATTTCCCAATACGTGATGTGAAGTGGTTGGTCATTTCAAATACCTTTAACCTCTCACTATCACTACTAATTAAGAGGTGATTCAGTCATTTTGAGGACTTCAAAAGATTTTGCATATTTCATAGTAAATTCTCAGCTCTGATTTTATCTCTTTAGTCAAACAGTGTAGAGGGACCCAACCCAGATGTCTGCTAGAAATCTTCTGTGGGATGTTACAGATGCATGTAGGACTCTCCAGCTTAGCAAGATCTGGCAAAATTTAACTACAATCTCCACCCATCTCCTAGGTGCCCATGCATGCACCTCCACAAAACATCCGCTTGCCCCACAGCTTGGCAGCACATATTCATTCCAAACTCCTGCTACCAATGTACTGTTTAAGCATTATTCTCATGGTTGGTCAATGGCAGTTTTATGCAATGTATGTCCATGATTCTAAAGAAGGGCATTGCTTAGTTCAGACTTATTTTTCCCAGAAGAACATTCCAATAAGTGCTGAAAAAGAGCTTCACTAGCAAGTCTTTCCTTTATCGGGATATCTCAAATTGTGCTGCCATGAATGTTGTTTTGTTTGGGGAGATCTGGAGTTGGTTTTTTTAAAATCTTTTTAGCTACCTATTACTTTTGGCGAGCATTCTTGCTCTGTTATTATACACAGTAGAATTTTGAACAGTGCATGCTGTCATTCTCAATATTTATAAAAACTTGCTTCTCAAATAGTTCCTCATTCAGTTTTGAGGTTACATGGGCAAAACATAAAGTATCATACAGCTGGGCCGAATATCCACTGGACTGCTGGTGATTCCATCTATTTAGGAAGTACATTGTCTGTGTAATCTCTAAATCTCTACTCTTTCTTCCTCTTTCGTCTTTTTGCAGCCACCAAATCACCTCTCCTAGTTTTGGATTTGATTAATCATTTCTATAATTTCTCTTGAAGACTTAAGTTTGGACTTTCTTTTCCCTTTTTTATTGTCTTTTTCCCAGTTTTTTGCTTTTGACACAGATCCTCTATTTATAGCCATCAACTTAATTTCATATGATTTTAATGAAACACATCTTGTACAGCTACATAGGAGTATACAGCATTTATGACATTTTGACTTACTGAGATCATGAACAGTAACAGAGGTAGTAGAAATATCAATGCCCCAATGAAAACAACTGGAAATAGGAGGAAAAACATGCAACAAACTGAACAACTGACTGCACTCCCCGTCCCCTGTCCCTGGCCTGAGCTTAAGGAGAGGCAGAGCTAGTTCAAAACTGCAGTTGGACAAATAATCTGTGGAAGATAAAAGCAGTCCTTTGAAGTTATAAAATACAACTTATGCTCTCTTGTTTTCCTTTCTGGATGTCTTTGCAGTTCTCTCAGTTCATTGGAAATTGCTAATCTGCATGTTTTGGTATATGAATTTCTGGCAACTATGTTTTGCATGGTTATTTAAATGGAGAAAAAGGTTAACTGAGTAACTGAATGTAATAAAACTCTCCAGTGATAGTAAACACTAGGCCCAAGCTGAGAGGAAGAATTGAGCTTAGAAAGCAGTTTTACATTGCTGGCATTAACATGTAGTCTAGAAAACACTGACTGGACTCTGCTTCTGGTATTCAGAGCAAGAGAAACAATGAAGCATCATGTTATCTGGTATAAAAATACTACAATTTAGTTTTGAGTAGTATGATCCTAGTGAACAGAAGTCAGGTTCAATTTGAGACCAAAAATTGTTTCACAAGCCCACCTCAAAATCTTAAAGCTGCCTTTGCCCTCACAAGGGTATTTTGGGGATTAATGTCCTGTCAGCACTTTGAAAATGTAAAGTGCTAAGTATATATTATTATAACCCTTTCCATTTATTACTTTTATTGATGGTCTCGTGGTTTCCATGACGCTATGTTGATTTGCACGGGATTTTCCTGCAGTGTGCATTTCATCTCATGAACAGTAAAAAAAACGAATAGTTCTTTTTAGGCCTTGTGCCTTGTTGGATAATATCCACTTCTGGGGGACTTGTTTATGACCCACTATCTCTGCTGTGAAAGCCTTACTCCAATACATTATGCAGCTGTTTGTTTTCAACTTTGTTTTCTCAACTGTATAAGCCTCTGCTGCTACTGAGACCCATGTGCTGCTCCTAACTGACTCCTAAGGGTTTCCTGAGTGAAAAGCAGACTTACCACCCACTGAACTCCTATATTTTTTAGTAGTAGGTGCCTTTTTCTCACAGCTCTTCTGTTGTGTTCAAGGACTGGGACTGAAGCCAGGCTTGTCAATCACTGGCAATCAGGGAATATCTTGCTTGTTGAAGTTCAGTCCAGTTTTTTTCTGTCTCTTCTGGCATTGGCATTACAGCCAGACCTCCTGGTGGCCAAGCATTTCTGAGGAAAATTCCAAACTCTATTTCAAAATTTTAGATTTATACTTTGGCTCTGCAACGTGTCTGTCTAACTCCCAGCCAAGTCCCCAGGCGGCATTTACTTTTGGAGCAGTTTGCCTCCTCAGCTCTGCTTTCCTGCAGACTTCAGGGATCAAGTTAGGCCAAGAAAAGCCAAAAGCATATGAACCATGTGTGCCTTTTGCTTCCTCCTCTGTTGAGAGTCTCAGCATGGAGATTGGCCCTGATCTGTCAAGTGTTCCCTCAGCTGACAGCCTCAACTAGGTGGGTTTTCCTTGGCCTTCATCTCCCCTCAAGACATAAAGAGCTGTGGAAGCCACAGCTGCAGGTCAGCCAGCCCTGCTTGCAAAAGGTCATGTGACAGGGCAAAAGTGCAGCAGGTTGTGCCCAAATGCATGGATGAATTGCCACACAATGCAGATACCAAAGCTATCCAAGTCTGTGTTCTTGTGACGCCTCTGATATCTTTAGGCCCTGTATCAACTGCTTTGCCTTTAACTATATCTCTCCACATCTTTTTCTCCAGGAGTCCAGCGTGCTTGGGGGTGGAAAAAGCCAGAAGGTATTACAAAGGGCATTGGACCTGTTACCTCTTATAACCTTTCAGGTCCCTTGCTGAATCATTTCACAGACTGTTGTCTCCAGACAGAACTACCTTACTTCTGTGAAATACAGGGGGCTTTGTATCACATAGAACAGCAGACTAATGTAGTTGCAAAGGACCTCAGAAGATCATCTAGTCCATTCTCCTGCTCAAATCCAAGCTAGGCCCATTATGTAATAATCAGCCATGTGGAGCATGCAATATGGATTCTTTGCCAAAAATCTATACTGAATATTTTCCGGAGCAATTTTCTTAGCTTAGTTTTCCTCTCTTGTTCAATTTAGTGAGAGAATAGAGTGCAGAGAGAAGAGGTAAGAGGAGGAAGAATCAAATGATGCAATCAATGTTTTTTTTAGCACCTTCGTGGACTAGAGCAAGAGTGATCAATATTAAAAGAACAAAACCTCAAATCTGATGATTCCTCTAGACAGACAGCACTCCAATTCTGTCAAAGCAATTCCTTCTTTTAGTGAGAGAAATCCTAGCTGTCCAAGCTGGAGAAAAGAGTAAAATACTCTAGCTCCTTAGGATGTTGATTAAAAATAATCAAACAGCTAAAGGCTTGAACTTTATCCAACACAACTTAGAAGGCTGTAGTTCCTTATTCTTTATGGGGGAGAACAGCAGGGTTTTCCTGATGCACCTAAAAGATGCAATTAATGTATTTGATGTGCCTAGTACCTGCTGTGTGTTCTTCTCAAGGTGTTAACTGCAGACTGCTATGGCCCCATGCTCACAGTATTGGTCCAAAAATACTGCCAAGTATCTGCTTGGAATAGCTTATCTCCCTCCTTTTGTGTCCACTCCTCATGCCTGTGATGTGGAGAAGGACAAAAGCCCAGACACTAGGCAAAAAAAATGGGCAAAAAGGAGCCTCTTTGGCAGACTGTTTTTGGCATTGAAAAGGAGTGGGAAATCAGCAAGGCAATGACTGCCTAGGACACAATTTATTAAGATCTTTGGGCACTGCCCCTTCCACAGGCATCAAATGTCCCATCACAGTACTCAAAAGTGTCTGACATTGTTCCCACCCAAGTCAGACAAGAACAATCAGCTTTATCTCCAAAGGGAACTGTGCTGCTTCTGATGGAGAATATATCCTATCTCTGTGTGTACTGTCTGCTGAGAGAGAAGAAAAACACTAAGCATATACAGAAAAATTGCATTCAGAGGTAGGTTTCTTGCATAGCTTTGTGGACAGGCAACTGACCTCTTTGCCTGTCAGAATAGTCAACAAGAAACATCATGCAACCTGTCTGTATCTTATGACCTCACAGGTGAGTTGATAAATGATATAAAGTTCAGAAAGTTCCTTGGTCTATCTGTTCATAGTCCCATGTTTTCCATTGTTCCTCAAGGTGATACTGAAATAGCGAAGAAATCGAGAGGTGATGCTGTTTATGCCATGCTGTCTCTGGGGTTATGACTGTCAGGTCAGATAAACAAAACAGATCTTTAATCTTAGAAGTGCCAAAGAAGAGAAAAGGACCCAAATTCCCTCTGGCACCAGGTAGACTTAAAATAATGAGTAAATGAAGTAATATTGCTCTGTAGATCCCAATAGAAGAAAAAAAAAAAAAAAGGAAAAATAAAGTAGAAGATGTTGAGGAGTTTGAGGTTTTTGTTTCGTTTTAGGCATACTTTTAAGGCCATTGTTTAACTAATATATTCTAACCAGGGGGATGAATCCTCCACAAACAAACACAAATGCCTAAACAGAACGCTCAAATCTCTTTCAAGAAAAGGAAATTCTCTACACCTTGGAACATTAAAGATGATATCCTTAGGATATTGTTCACATGTATCAAATCCTGAAATGCAAAAAGACATTTAACCTTCTTTACTACCTAGAGTAAACCTTACAGCAGATAACTATATTTCATGTGCTGTAAGAACACCTTCTCTAACAGGACTCTGCCATGTACTGTTAGTTCTGGCACCTAATCTTCACAACTGTAATTGTATTCATTCTTAAACTACAGGAGGACTATTTCTTGAATTACTGAAATATCCAACTACAGTGTTTTACAGTATTATGGAGCTTGGGATCCATAGTACTAGAACCATGTCGCCTTACCTCTGCTAAGCAGTCAGCTGGCCATCAACACATTAAATGCTTCTGACACCACGAGGTAGTCAAAACCATCTCCCATTTTTTACAGTTTCTTTTTTCTTGTCCTCATATTTTTTCTTCTTTTTTTCCCCTGAGAGATTTTCATAAAATCTGCTTGGATATCCATACATAAAAACTTTTCCACACTTCCACATCTTTAGATGTGTGTATGAATTCAGTTGTTAAAAACTGTACCTCCTAATGCAAAGGAGAATAGGGATATTTATCCATGTGCAATTAAGTATTTCGTTCTTCTGAAAAATAAGATTCTAAAATCTAACTTTTCACTGAAAAGAAGTATAATCCTAAATAGAAATGAACACTGATGTCCACGGATTGAAGTTTATCCTGGAGCAGAAGTCCTTCATGCTTTTTCCTCTTAGTGCTGAATTATATTTAACAAGATTGGTGGTCTGGGAAAATATATCGGAGTTAGCCCAACTGTGCACATTACATGAATTAGAGAGAATGTTGGGAGGCAGGGGGTCCTCTGGTGTTAATGCCTTGAACAGTCAAATTTTGTGCCTATGCACAAAATCTATCAGGTTGAAAAAACACCCCATGGAATGGACTTTTATGTTGTGTTACCTAATTGCAATACATTTGCAGCTGACCAAAGATTAATTGTCCTATATTCTTGTTTTTCAGAAAAGCTGAGACCACATTTATGTTGCCCAAAAATCACTCAGAAACAATCACTGTAACCATGTAAAGCCCTTTGAGTTTATTTCTGTAAAATATGTCTCTGCTAAATGTTAGTAAAAGTACTGAGTCTGAGAAAGTTTGGCCACACACTGGACTTTCAATTAAATAGAAAGCTTTGAAGGGGCCAGATTTCTGTGTATTTTCAAGTTAGTGCAGTAGCAGAGGAGTGACTGTAGGTTTCTGTCTTACCCCTCATGTATAGCATAAAGCAAAGTAATAAACGAAAATCTGACTTTCTGCTTTATGGCTATGTAAAAACATTGGATACAGAGAATGAAAGTGACATATGACAAATGCGAGGAAGATTACAAAATCATCACGAGCAATGCAACTTACTTTGCTGTTTCTTTTTCAAGGAAATCCAAGCAGGGCAGCAAGACTGTTAAGTCTGGATGATAAAATACATAGCATTAAAGGGAGAAGGTAACACTTGCCATTATTTCTCCATTCACTATATTTTTCCAGTCTCTGGAGAATGATCAAATCTCCTTCCAAATAATAAAATATTTAAAACGAAATAGCTTCAGTATATATGCCTGTATACGCCAAGACAGGTCAAGTGCTTTATGAAAGGGATGCAGAAGTTCACTATATTTTTCCTTTTACTTTACACATTGGAACAACCCCAAGCTACAGTGTCATAGAAATGGAAAAGACCTATTAAATGATACATTTCCTTGCCAGTGAAAGTGTACTCTCAATATATAGAACTTTCCATCAGAGGCTAATAGGCACCTACCCCTTCATTTGAGGACTCTATTCCACAGCAAAATAAAATTAGTGTTAGAAATTTTCCCTACATCTCAGCCTAAAAATGGATTTGTTCTCTTGTGTTGCCCTACTCACACATGTGAGCCACCCTTTTCTGTGCTTGCTTCTTAAGAGTTCAGCTATCAACCTCTTGTAAATTGTGATGATATATACTTCAAACTCTGTGAAGTCAAACAAATGCAAAAGGAAAATAGGAAATCTGTTTCTAAGCTAAAAATCTGGACAAACTGTTTCCATTTACTACAGGTGAAATATCTGCCTCCTCTTTGACAAAATTTCTCAGTTTTATCAGTTCAAAGCTCTTTGGACATTTCTCAATGTCCTCCTGAACATTTAGATGACTCAGAGATAAGGGCAATATCACTGGTACAGTTCTACACTTGAATTTATTTAAATAGTATTGCAGATTTGACTTTAGAAACTGCTCAAGAAGAGTGTTTCTTTCATGGAAGTCTGCTACCTCATTTAACATGGGCTCCACTTCCTCTGTTCACAGAAGGAGTTAACTTAGCAAGCAAAAGCCCTACTGAGCCTGTTGTGTGTTGAGCTAGAACAGGTTCCCCCATAACTCCACAGAGTAAATGTAGTTTCATGGGCTTTAGAACTTGTCTGTTAACTCGTGCCTTCAATCACTGCCTTATTATTTCTTTTCATATTTCAATTTAATTTATCTGAGTGTTTCCCTTAAGCTCTTCATGGTAGGTAATGTGGACTGTATACAAATGGTTAAAAAAGACATTTGAAAGGTGTAAAGAAGATAAGAAGGTAACAGGAAAACACTCTAAATCTTCTTGTTGAAGAAGGGCTGTGTAGTTAGTGTAAAAAAAAAAAAAAAGGAAAAAAGGAAGAAGCTACCACTGGTTTGCATGGGAATTTGTGGGACAGCTGCCCATTGTTAAATTAACTTCATCTATTCACTTCCAAGTGTTTTCACCACACTACTTACTGTACTTTTTGCAGTGGATACAAGCCAGGTTGAGGATTTACAGCCTTCTATGGCTACTCTTGCCAACACATAGATCTTGAGAAGGTGTTCAGTGTGTATGAAGAATCTTTAAAATAAAATGTCTTTGCTGTAGGCATTCACTGCTCCCTCTCTTTCCTTTCTTTTTCTCTGCCTCTCCACCACCTTAATTTGTCTATGGACTTGGCTTCTTTGTTCTTTCATGACTAATATTACCATCTGTGACATTACATATCAAGATAGCAATGCAACGTATTAAGCACAGGAAAACCCGGAATGTTTGAGCTCATCCAAGCATTTGCTGCTTAAAGCTCCAGCACTACTTGTAGCCACCTGAAGCATCCCAAAGTTTCTAAAAACACATTGCAATAAATCAGCAGGTTTCCATGTTGTTACTGAAATTGAGATATCTTACTGGAGCTACCTAGCAAACAATCTTGGCAACTTACTTGCAGTTTTATTTCTCACTAAAGGATCATAAAAAGAGCTTTCATTTTTATGGCGTTAGCCTACCTACCACCTAGAGCAGCTCACTTTGGGAACTCCCCAATTCACTTTTGTCAAGATCTTCTGTTCCACAAGGGAAGCACCACTCCCAGGTCCGACCTATGATCACAGCCTATGTGAACTATGCCCTCATGCAGCAGGGGCCCAGCAACCAGGCAGGACCACAAACAAGTGCTTATCTCTGCCACCTTTTGCCCTTACAAGGATGAGGAGGGGGCAGCAGGAGTGAAGGGAAATGTATCAAGTAAAAGAATCTTGAAATGGACACGTCTCAAGACGCAAGATCAAAATCAGAATGGAAGTCTCTTCTCCTCCTGCTTCTTGTATAGTTCTAGACAGATCTAAATCTTACTTACCTAATAGGGATTGCAGTAACCACCAAGATCTGATATTCTGAGAGACAGACCTTTCCCTCCCATTGCTGATTTTTCAGACAATGAGTTGCTTCACTGTTTATCTCAAAACCTGTACTTATCTGCAGACATCAACCTGTCCAGTTTTTCTCTGCATTAATAATTTTCCACTTCAAGTTCTAGTACCTTCATGTAGAATTCAATATTGAATAACTCTATATTTCAGACTGTATCCTATTTGCATGATTGCATTCTCCATTTTAAGAGAAAAGAGCTATATCTATAGCACATAATAATAAAATAGTGAATAATAAAGGTCCGTGTAAGGTTAGGGCAGTTTCTTCATGTCCACATTTGAAGTCTGTTATCTCCTTTCTAATTTATCCAGATTGCCATTAGCACAAGTGGGGTGGGAGCAAGCTTCCTCCCCTTATCTGCTCCACCCGTAGCACCCACAGCTCCTAAGAGCTGAGGAGTTTATGAATCTACTCCTCATAATGCCATATACAGAATATGTGTGAATATGTATATTATAACACAATATTTCTATACTATTTTTAATTCTCCTCTATCTGAACATTTACAGGTCTTTCCTGTCTGACAAACAATCTAGTAATTTCCTGTTGAAAAAAACCCCAAACAAATAAATATAATTATTCTTTCTCTGTAAGTCATAGAAATGAGAGGAATATTACACAAGAGAGATACAAAAAGGACTATGGTAATGGACTATGGTCATGAGATGAATCTGTTACTTTGGTTTGGCATGATAGACTTAGAAAAATTTGCAATAGTTGTATTATTCAGAGGAAGGAAAAGTGAGCCGGAGAAAGGAGGAAACTGGAAGGGCAAAAAAAGGGGAATGACAGCTGAGAAAGAGGAAAAGTGTGCTTCAACAGAAATCCCCTCATCTTTTGCCCTGGGCCTGCAATCAGCCTTGCAGGGCCAAAATATTTGCTAGTGGTGTCACTAGCCTGTGTTTTGTATGGATACTGGGTCATTTATGACCACTGTGTTGACATGTTAAGTGGTATGTGATTTATCACTACGGTAGGGTAAATGATCTTCCTCTGAACAGGAATTTAAGGATATCCAATGTGCACATGAGATAAATGTGTGCAGACTCATACGTGTGCTCAAGAGTGCACAAGTAACACTATAGATGAAAACCTGTCTGCATAGAAATTGCCAGAAGTGCAGGTGTTGCCCCAAGTGTGGATATATTTTTAGTCGATAGAACACACCTATTGAAATATGTGTGTAACTTACTGTAGTTCTCTGACCTACAGTGAGCAATACAGTGTGATACAGAAAGTATTCAATATTCATTTGTGTATGTTGTTCAGCTCCTGTCTGTTTCTGTAGCTGATGGCTTTAAACATTAAGTGTAAGGGAAATACTGATGGTATGGGCACAGATGACTGCATTAGACATGCGGTTAACTTCTGCTGGCCACCTGTGTGACCCCAAAACACCTTGGGGCACGGGCCATAGTTAAAGTTGACAGTGGCTTCTTTTTGTGAGCTCTGGACTTTGGGTCCATGGAACCCCATCAGCCGAGATCTTACTCAAGGAGGTGGGGCTGGGTGCTTTGCTCAGCGGGGTTGTAGAAAAATCTTCAGCAATGAACCACATTGCTCACCATCCCTCAGAAGGTTTTCACGCCACTGATACCCTCTCCCTGTGGCTCCAAAACAGGGTCGATGAAGCACAGGAGGCTTTCCCCTTGCTGTGGTTGTTCCTGGCCCCAGGCGTCCATGGGGCGGCAGCAGCCCCTGTGGAGATGGGGATGGGGAAGGCAGGTGTTGTTCCCACGACCAGAGCCCAGCTCCCAGGGGGCAGAAGTGGCGGTCAGGAAGTTAGCTAGGGTCAGCCAAGTCCCGCTGGCTCTTCTTAATCCTCTTTTCCACCCACAGCCCCTTGAAACTCCCCTGTTTTCTCCCAGTGCGATGTCTGGGGGAGTTGCTCTACTGCTGCAGGATTCAATTTATTTTTCTCGCTTCCAAACTATTCTTCTGCAGAGTCTCAAGTCAGTTTTGTTTCAGCTGGTGTCGAGCAACACACAGGAGAGATGCAGCTCTATTACACTGGCTTGTTTTTCTTTTCCTTCCCTTTTTTTAAGCTTTTTTTTTTTTTTTTTACTATTTTGACAGGAAATCTTGCTCCTTTTTCTCTCTTGCATAAGTATGAAGTAACTCCGTCAAAACAAGTAGGCTTACTTCTTGTTTATGTGTGTAAAAATAAAAGGACAGTTTTGCTGATCAAGTTATATCTGAAGAATATAGGATTGCATAAAGAATTTATTTATTTGTATTTGTATGCTAGCCAAATAAAAAAATTAACAACAATAAAAAAATTCTTTTATTCCACCCAGAATTAAAATTTGTCAGTTTTACTGCCAAACAGCAACACACAAATTTGAAAGAAATGTCATTTCAGGTCAGAAGACATTTCATGTAGTCTTTTTAACATTGATTAAAGGTAAATAGAGGTAAATTTCAAAAGAAACCCTTAATGCAAAATGAGAACCGTAAAGTTTCTGTTTGAAAACATCAATATGATAATATTTTGACATTTCAAAATGTTTCTTTTGACCCAAGAGTTTCATTCTGCTGTAATAAAGATTGTTCCTTGTAAGGAAATTAGAGCAAGCTTTTTGAGACTGATGATGCCTCCTTACATAGAACTGGAAAGGTTAAAAAGTGGTTAACTAGCAATCTTCTTAGGTATAGCTGGAGAATGTACTTTTGGGTTTGGCTTTATACAAAGCATCCAGGCACTAAACCAAATTAAAATATATAGACTATAGTGTCAAGGGAAAGTTTTAAACAAACAAAATTTATATAAATTCATGCATTTCACTAGGTTAAAAAATCAAATAACTAATTTTGTACATATGTAATGGTCTCAAGATTTTGTAATTTCTCTTCCACTTTTAAAACAATAAGATCCAAATGTGGATAAAATCATCTCATTCTTCCCACTCAAAGTGAAGAACTTTTCCAAGTTCTTATGCTGAAAAAATGTATTTCTTAGAAATTGATGATTAAAACTATATAGAGTAAGAGTTTTAGTGCTCTAGTTAAGGAAAAATAAACATCTGCATTAGCTAATCTGAGTTCAAATAAACAGATGCATAAGCTGGGCTATCTCAAAGCAATACAGA
Organism: Corvus cornix cornix; assembly: GCF_000738735.6. NCBI lineage: Eukaryota > Metazoa > Chordata > Aves > Passeriformes > Corvidae > Corvus > Corvus cornix. The sequence continues at coordinate 26,080,046 of NC_046333.1, forward strand.
ACTGAACAGAGACCATTAACACTCAAAAGACTTCATGAGGTTCAGAGATTAACCTCTTCAAAGCAAAATGTGGCTAGGTCTTGTATGGCTGCACTGAGGAAGTGTGTAATAACACCCCTATACAGTGGCAAGCTGTAACTGCATATTTGCTGAGCACGTATGCTGGTGCACAGTGAAGCTCATATGAACTTAATTTTAAAGATGAAGAGAACAAAAAATGTGGTCTAATTTACTGTTTATCACAGCCAACAAAGCTGACCAGACATAGCAGTGTCCAATGCGCTTTTGAGTCTTAGCAAAAAAATCTAAATTTTCAGGAACTTTAACTCCTATGTACCAGAAGAAAGCCCCTCTGAGATATTACCCATATGCTGTAACATGGTATTGACCCTTGCTTATTCAGCTCTGTGTACAAATGATTGGTGGCTCATGGAAAAAATTTCATGATTTTTAAGAAAATCTTGGCTATCTGTGCAGCTGGGTAACAGAGATGGAAAGCGCAAAATCTGTGCTTTGGTGCAATGTGGATTTTCAAACAGATCTTCCCAGCTTCCCAAGTCTACAGAGTATTTAAAAAAACCAAACCAACCAACCAAAAAAAAAAAACAAAAGAAAAAAAACCCCAAACAAAACAACACGAAAAAACCCCACGACAAAACACCTACCATCAAACAAAAAACAGAGCCATTTGAACTAGCAGAAGACTATTGTATATAGGTCTCAGAACACAAGAAATGAGGGCCCATGCAATAGTGTTGATATCCTGATAGAAAATACAACACCTGCCAAAGTATTTTTCTAAGCATTTTTTTGCAAATGCTTTAAATTCAAATCAGTATGGATTGCTTCGTATGAATTTTTGATTCAATCAGACATCTTCATACTTATATAAAGTAATTCAGAATCATTGTTCAACTTCCACTATTTCAGTTTATTGAGGGAAAAGAGGAAACATTTAACATTTTTTGAGAAGCACCCAAACACAATTTTTTTCCTCAGGAGTCCAGTCCAGGTTTTACATAGACTTTGGTACAAGCCAGGCTAGGATTTTGGTGTTTTAGCCAGCATTATGTGATTATACATACAGAAATGTTCAATAAGGTTTCTACTTGCAGAGGTCACTATTAAAACCTTTACAATTGCCATTTGCACATAATTAGCATTACCGCACGGTTTACTGTATTCCCCACACTATGAATGCTGCTGTAAAGATAATTAGGGAAAAGTTAGAATTGTAAAGATTTGAATTTGTGTATTCCTTAATACAGAGTCTCAATGCTGTGATTTAAGGAACTCCCAATAACTGCAGAAGCTGCAGGGGGCTTTGCAATGGAAAGGAAGAATGGTATTTCTTTTAAGAGCTTCTTAAAACTTTGTTCCACCTATAGTCTGTACTACTATAACCTAAATAATATAACTCCAAATTTACATATTTTAATTACTTAGTTTTTTCTCTTATAGAAACGACTGTTTCTTCTGTTGCAAGAATTCCACTTGGAAATTTCATTTTCAGGATTCAATAAAAATAGCTGTAAGAACTCCTGATGGGTTTGAGGTCAGAGCTTTTAAACAGGTTTTCACATTTGCCAGGTTTTACAGCCCATTTAAAAAATATCTGCTAGTGTCAAAGAAGCCCAGCTGCACTGAAATGATAAACATGACATGGGATGCTTCAGACTGTGGATGACCTCTTCAACACACAGGAATGAGGCTTGACTTCTCAGGCAAGAGAAAGCAGCAATTCTAACACCCTAGCATCTTCCTCCATTGTTCTAGGTGGGTACTTACCTTCTTCCAAAATGTGGGTCCAGGGAATGTTCATTTTGCAGTAGGAAGCCATAAGCTATTTCAGCTGAGATGTGGTATCTCTGTGTCACCCCACAGCCTGCAGTGTAGACAAGTCCTGAGTGTGTTTGAGCTGTATAAACATAACCACAAGCTAAACAGTTTCATTGTTCAATACAGTTTTGTGCTGTGCTTGGAAACTGAATTATGAATGCCTTTCCATAAAAGCACCCTAAGGGTAACAGATGCCTAAAATACACCGGCTCCATTATCAAGAAGTAGATTATCCAAGCTGAATACACAGTATCAGAGTTTACTTATTTGTATATAATCTACATTCTTAACATTTTCCTGGAGTGCTGTTAGTTTGGGTTAGTAGGACTTACTGTACTCTCAGTGTTGAAAGATGAATAGGCCTATCAACTGAACAGCATAATAAATTTGTTAGGCTGCACATGTCGTGCTCCACCTCTCAGTCTTTCTTCATTGTGCATAATGTAGCCTAATGCAATATGGCAGCTGTTAGCAGAAAAATGGTGCAGCAGCCATAAAAAAGTGATTTATGTCTTATTACCAAAGCAGCTAATATTACGAAGCTGGTGTTTGGGAAGGCAGCAAACAAGTGAAATGTGAAACACAGCATATATATATTCATGAAACATAGGAAGCTGTGAAATGTTAGACTGACAGTGAAATTCTCCCAGGGTATCTACTGTAAGGTCAGATTAATAAAGGGGATAATTGGTGGTGATGGTTGTGGATGTTCAGAGTTACCCACATGTCACAGCTGCTTATGCTGGAGTATCAGAAGTATGTTAAATGCATCTCCTGACATGAACCCAAAGATCCTTACTACCAAATGACATAAGAAAGGCTAATTTAAGGAGGCAGCTGGCAGAAAGAAAAACATATCAAGCAGGAAAGTTGTTCTTAGCATCCATAATGTACAGAGGAAACAGTGGGATGGGAGAAATAACGTGGGCCTCATTCTTCTGCTACATTTTTCTACTGGTGTAAATTCACCAGTTTAAGGCTACAGTCATAGATTGGGGATTTCTCCCTGGATGCTGAAAGTGCATCAGAGAAAATTCTGTATTTGGTTTACAACACACCTAATGTGACTAAACATGACCATGTAACATCTTGTCAGTTGTGCCACTGAATGATGTAACAGACACTGTGAATTGTAACTATCACATCAGATTACTCCTTGGTTTCTGTTCAAGAATATACACTGTGTGTATATATACTAAAAACACACATATGTCTATGTACGTATATACTCATGCTGCTGCTAAGTGTGATGTTTTTGGTTCAGTGGGTGGCACTCTTCCTTCTCAGTCAGTACTAAATTAGTTCTTCCTCCCATGGTGCTTAATGAATAGTGGAATATGGTCGGGTCAGGGAGGTTAATAGCCCTACTTTTGTGAAAAGTGCCATGGAACCTTTCTTAGCAAGCAGTAAGAACCTCACATTAAATACCCTCTGAAAGAGAGCTTGTGACTTGCGCAGAGTTACAGACTGGGGTGTTGCTGTAATGCAGAAATAGGGGAAACCATGCTACATATTTAAGTGACGGAGTCATCCTGCCCCCACAGACATTTACCAGACGCAGTGAAACTTTGCTTGTGTGGAGTTACAAAATAATAATGAAAGGTAGTATGGCTGGAAAATACTGGAGCGTCTCTTTGGCATTTTTTAAAAAATAAATATGAGAGAAGTTTTCACCTGATTGTGTATAGTCATGTTGTAAATAATCTGGATGAAGATTTCTCAGACCCTTTGCTGTCATACTCTGGGTTCAGCAAGTACTGAGTAAGGTGAAGCAAGTGAGACCTGTGTCAAAATGGCCACATTTTGAGTTGTTGCTAGGGGCCTTATCTTTGAGAAAATTTGAGTCCTTTTAGGAAAGGGCTATGGACTTCCTAGTTCCTATGCTTTAGATGTCCTAAATGACTTTCTAGCCACTGGTTAACCAGGATAAAGATTATTCTAACAGAATATTTTATGCTTTGAAGTTTTAATCATATCCACAGCAAAATGAAACAGCTAGGAGGGCTCTATTATGTGAAGCCCTGTTGAGCTCTTGCCCTTTGCAACTCAGTGTGGCTAGAAACTTCACACTGGCAGCTATGTGGGCTCCCTGGACAGCCACCGAAATTTAGCCATCAAAGTTTGTGTGGCTCCAGGACTGGGTACTGGTTTTGCTAATGCCAGCCGTGCCCCAATACTGCACTATAGAGGCTTATGTAACCACAGAGCATTTCTGTACCTAACTCCACAGAGACCTAATAGGTCACAGCTACCACACTGAACTTTTCCATTGTGATTCAAATCACATCGAGGTCCTCAAATAACCATCCTCCAACGGCATGAATCTTGTTGTCCTCTAGCATACTGACAGCCAGTTTCCTGAGGGTTCAACTGCATATATGGCTTCTCTCCCCTTCCTAGATTTTCTGTCCAGTGCCAAGGAAACCCTCCTACATGTTCAGAAACCCTCCTACATGTTAGCCCATTGATATTGACTTCTGCCTCCACAAGCCACTTGGGGATTAAAATACCAATCGTCGATCCATGCTATCATCTCTTTTTTTTTCAGCACTGATTTAGGCCAGAGGGAAGGAGCATGCCCTGTATTGCCATCACTAGAATTGACTGGCTTGCTGCAGCAACATGCCAAGGAACTCATGCTGCCTCTGCACCCATGACTGGCTTTGTCTTTGCCCTGAGCACCATGTGTAGGGAACCTGTAGCTGCTAAACATGGCAAAATGTCTTAGGAACCATCCTGTCCCATTGAAGCAAGGGGACAGAGAAACATGTACCTAGCTCTATAGGAATTCCTAGGAAAAATACTTGGCAAGGGCAGCAGGACTCATCCCACTATCTCTGGGATTGAGACAACTCATAATTGTGTCTCTTTGCCATAAATGTTTTCACAACCTGTATGATTAAATTCTACTGTGTAATTAACAATACCATGATATTAAACATAAATTTTTTCACCAGTTTCTCTGCAATCTCTTTATTAGAGGATATGAAATAATATCTTTACATTTCCGGTTTAAAAAAAAATCATAAATCCCTATGTTAAACAATACTGAAATATTATTTTTATATTTATTATAAATGTTGTTCAGTCATTTCTTATCCCTTGAAAACTGTGATTGTTTCAGAAGTCCAAATCAGATATTCAGACTTATTCCAAGCACCCAGCAATTTGTCAGATAATAACATCCCTGCAATGGTATGGCCTGATACCTGAATAGATTCCAAAAACTAAGTACAAACCATGTAAGAAATTACTTCAGCTGTCATTACTTAGTGGTATTCAAGGTGAAATAAGGTAATTTTTAAATAGCGTGAAGTAAGACTGCATAATAATTTAGGTCAAAAAGAGAGTAACAAGTCACATAGCTGAGATGAGCAGAATATAGAAAGTATAAAACTGCAAATATCAGGCATCCCTATCATAATTCTAGGTCCTATTAGACTAGACATTTCTTTAAGTCCGACTAAGGAAAAATGTTAACATTGCTGCCAGGAACAGTTCTTATGAAATTTGATGACAAAGGATGATTTTTATTTTTATGGGGACTGATTAAAACATATTTAGAGATATAAGGTACAAGCAGTATACAATTATTGTAAAGCTAAAGAACTTACCCTCTCATGAAGTGTAGCAGTTATTAAAACTGCAATAGAAAGATGTAATTCCTGCTCACTACAGAAAGATCTTTTTACCCAGTTACAAAAGGGCGATACTGGAAGCTAAAGCAATGCAGGCAAATTAAAGCAGGCTCTACTTCTTTGCCTTTCATTTTTGGAATGGATGTGCAACACACATGGATCAAAGCAAAGGGCTTTGTTTGTGGCTGCAGTCTCTACAATTTCTCCTTTTTTTGCCAAATCACACAAAGGCATTCCAAAACAAGTTTTGCCAAATAATCCTAATCTTAAAGGATTATGATTAGATGGACTTGTTATTCTATATAACTATTTTACTGAATCATCATTTTTATTATTTATATGTTATATTTCAGCTTGGTCAGGTATGGTGTTGAAAAGAGTGTGTTTGTACCTAAGAGCACGTTTTCTATCTTTCAGTGGCAACCTATGCATTGGTTTTGTGTCCTTCTCCCTTTGCATGAGTCACTAAAGCAAGAAATCCTTTACTTTTCAACAACTACCTTAGCAGATTAAAATCCTCCTTTGACGGAAGCACCATAGCCACCTTGTTTACAAGACAAGGAATAGAGTCACATGTAGTCTTCCAAGTAAGTCTATATGCAGCTTTACTTCCAGATCAGAACTTGTCTTGTTCTGCTTGCCGTATCTTAGAATAGTTCTCTGACTTCCTCCCTATTCACTCTCTTGCCTGATAAAGTACATACAAGCATTGCCAGGATGAGCATTATAAGTAGCTTTAGATGCTCCTTCCACCCCAGAGTTTTCTTCAAGAACACACTGAACATGCTTGCAGGAATTCAAAATTAGGGAATTTATTCAACAGACAGAACTGGGTTGCTGTGCCTCTCTTCACATCGGCTGAATGTACCTGAGCTTGGGTCAGACATCAGCTTTTCAAGGAGCTCTGTGCTATGTTTATGTACCTTTTTACTTTATGAACCTTTTTTATATCTTTTTTTTTTTTCTGACTGTGTTTAAGTGTTCCATAATGAAGGATATTTCTGACCTTGTTTATTCCAGAGTTTGTTGGATCCTGATTTCAGTCATACTGGATTACATCAGAAGTAATCGGAATGCAGTAACTCCAAATCTGTTCTGGTGTCGCTAAGATCAGGTCTGACTCACTTCTCCTGTACCTAGTCTTTAAAATCAAATCTGTTTTTTTCTCTTTAAAACTGTCATTTTGTTCTGCTGTACTTTAAATTGTAGTATTACTTCGAAAAAAAAGAGCATAAAAATGACATTTCAGGGTTCTATATTTGTCTGACAGTTGTTTCTGTTGCAGAAGTGCTCATTTTGTAAGTTAAAAAGCTGCCTTTCCTCATACTTAGCCCAGAATGCACAGGGTGTTATGATTCGAGTTATTGACACACCGTCATCATATTCTGCAACCAGTGAAGGTCATTTTACATTGTAAAGCCTCTGTTTGCTTCCACCACCCTGTCTTCTTCAAATCATGCCCCTGGTAACACTGCCAGACCTTTTGCATTGCATAAGCATGTTACAGGTCTAAAGGATCACGTTATGCAAGGCAAATATACACCTCCGAAAAAAAAGCAGCTCAGACTTCATGTTTGAATGGCAGGAATCACAATTATTAGTAACAGTAAAACTTCCCTTTTTTATCAGAAACAAATAAGGATCTATTCAAGGTTGTTCTTTGGGCACCAGGTTTGAGGCATAGAACTTTTAGCACAGAGATCTGGTCACCATTTTGCTAAATGTACCAGGAAAGCCTTAATTTGATCTCAGAGGAGAGTCTAAGAAAATGAAAACAGTACTCTTCAGTTTTGCAGAAGTGGTGGTGTGTTCAGCTGTTTTGGCAGGGAATGTGCTGCTAAGGGTGTACACGCAGGAATTGGCAGAGAAAGGGGTTAACTGAAAATTATGGATGTCGCACATTATGGCACCAAGCAAACTTCCACATCTCCTTGCAGTCAAAGGTCTGTCTTTCATTTTCTTTTATAAAATATATCAAGCAATTTGGCATTAAAAGTACAACTTTTGTCATATTGAGAATAACAACGTGTTATAACACAAAGGAACAAAGGCTGGAAGTTGAGGCAAATTTTAAAAAATGGAAGAAACAAAGAAAAAATGAAGACATGAAACAGTTGTGTTTAGTTTGGGGGGAAAAAAATAAACCAAAACAAAACCACCATCTTTCCCTTCCCTCCTTGGCTTTTTAAAAATATACTTGAAAATGCAACATTTGGAAAAATCTACACATGTCTAAATTTAGGGTCTGTGTTACTTTGCATTTCTTTATCACACTTTAGTCATCCATATATCATTTTGCAGAAAGCGTATGTGACAGGCTGATGCATGTCTTATTTTATAAATATTTATTACCCACTGGTGTGTCCCTATCTTTGAAGTTACAACCACTTCTCCTTTTCAGTCCATGTTCCCTCCTTTTTCTTATTAAAAAAAGAATCTTGTCAAACAATTTTGTTTATGTGGAAATGCTGTGAAGACTAGTTTAGTTTTGGTTTTAGCCTCATCTTTATTTTAGTTTGCCTTGCTTCCCCCCTCACTTTTCTTTTTAGAAAGTGTAGGCCTGGAATAATAATGTAAACAGCATGATCTCTGCTGCTGTTGCATGAATGCAGCAAGGCAAACCTGGCCATTCATAGGCTCATATGCCCATGGGTCTGCCTTCACAGGGATTCACTGGAACAGCTAGGAGGACTCGAGCTTGAAGGAAATATGATTGGCCTTGAAAGAAAGCTCAGAGACAATCAACACAGGCTTTAGCTGCTCAAAATGAGGCTAATACAGTTTTGTGGTTTAACAGGAAGGGATCTTAAAAACATATTTAAAAACAAAAACAAAACACAAACAAACAAAAACAACAACAACAAAACCCAAAACCACCAAGCAGTTGGCTGCATTAGAAGGATAACCAAACTGTCTGGTTTGCTGCAGCATAAATGTATTCTTGCCTTGTGATGTACAGTGAATTCTCTCTGTCCACACAGGATCAGTGTTTTCTAATAACCTGATCCACCATGTTATTCTACCAGAGAAAGTGTGGTTATTTTACTGAGGTAAAAGTGACATAACTAACTGAGAATCAGCAATTAGCTTTTCCAATCAGAAACATGATGACCTAAAATTTATGCCTTATTTTTCTTCCCTCTCTCTGTCCCTCTAAAAAAATTGCATGTGAAGAGTTTGAGTAAGCTGGACTCAGAGAGAGCAAAAGAAAGGCCTAATTGCTGTCTTGACCGACTGTTACACCCCAGTCACTTAAATCCAGGGTTAAACCAAGGTTCTTTTGCTCTGGGTAAATGCAAAGGACAAATACTGACCAGATATTCCCAAGAGGTAACAATCACAAAAAAGTTTACTGGCAAACTATGGAAAATCAAGGATCTTTGGCAAATGATTTAGTACAACATAAAACACTTATCACAGCATAGACTAAGCCCATTCAACATGAAAACCTTTAAACCAATTCGACATTACATACTGGGAAAAGAGAGTTGAAGAAGAAGAAAGGGAGAAAAACAGAAAGGACAGATACAGAAAGACAGACATAGCTACCAATTCCTGGGTTCCAGCAATGTAATGGATAGAAAACTCCAAGATGAAGGTAAGGTTAAGGAACAACATGCTTGCCTCATGATCAGGCTTCTTACAGCCTTGGCCCATCCTGGGCCTTTTTCCCAGGTGGGACTTACGGTCTCTCGGCCACTCGGGGACTGGGACTGCCTCCAGTGTGCATGACTGACACACACTGCGGGGCCAGGGGGCATGGGGGCAGGGCACTACCTCACCAGGGCAAGGTCTCAGCCACCCCCTACCAGACACTTCAAGCATCCCAAGATGTCTTGAGAGAAATTGTTCTGTTCAGTCTCTGACACCAAATAAGAGTTTCTGTTTTACCCTAATGTCTGCCATTCTCTTTTGATACCCAAAACCATGTCTGCATCTTCCAGCTATACCAACCAGTGTAACAAAATGTTCAGCTTGCTTTTCTTACTGATGATGCACATTTAGCTCACACTGGTCATTATAATGCTCAACTCCCTTTCCTGAGGAACAGTTCATTTCTATGCATGCAGCTCATTTCTATGCAAGTGTTCAAGGCCAGGTTGGATGGGGCTTTGAATAAGCTGGTCTAGTGAATGGCATTCCTGCCTATGGCAGCATCTAGGACCTAGATGATTTTTAAGGTCCCTTCCAACATGAACCATTCCTTGATTCTATGATTACTGACATTCAGCTGCTCTTTCACTATTTTGTAAAGTTCTTCAACAACTCCATGCCACCACCCTTTTTTTCATTCCCTTTTTCAGATTTTCATGCTCACAGCAGAGTCCCTAATGCAGAGCCAGACACTAATGACATCTCTCCTTTTCTTTCATCTGTTTTAATTAAAAATATTACTTGGGTGTGTCCTGTCTTTATTCTATGATGGGTTGATTTCTTTAGGAAGAGTGGGGTATCTGTAAATTCCTCCTGGAAAATCCAAGCTGACTATATCAGTGGGGGGGGGGGGGGGGGGGGGGGGGTGGGATTCCACAAATTTGTTTATTCCTTCATAGAAATGAAACACGTTTTCCACATAGTGAGCACACATTGACCCTTATTGTCGTTTTTTTATTTGATCTTTTAGCTCCTTCTTAGATATTATGGATTTTGCAGGCTGCTCTCATTCTTTTACAATTTTATCTAGTATGTTTTTAGAATTATTTACTGACATTTCTGTTCTTTTCAAATTTTTCTCAAATATGACTTTTTTCTACTGCCACATCATACTGACTTCTGGGCTGTTTTTCAGTACTGTGACTCTACTGCAGTGTCCCTAAATAGTCTGCAAGCTGCTTTGTAATAGCCAATACAAATACATCCCTTTTAGCTTCTTGAAGTCTTCATAAGATTTTGCAGTTTATTTTTCTGCTGTAAGAGAGAAAGGTAGCATGATGGACAAGTACAACTTACCTTCTTTATTTCAGAACAATATTATGATAACAGATTATTGAGCTGGGTTATGCATAGAAGTTTCTTCTTTTCTTCTTGTTTAGATGCTCCCTGAAGATGCCATTTATGGCAGCAAAAAAATTAATCTCTGCATCACGACCTGATGTGATTGTTACTGCATGGGAGTAATTGAAAACTCTCCCCTGTTGCTGCATTTTCGCTCTCTGCAGTCCCTCTACTTTTCCTTGGATGCTACAGACCCTCTCAGTACCTGGGTGGGTCACTGGCAGGGCAGGTCTGGTACTGGGCTGCTCTTGTTTGGACTTGGAGTTTCTATTCGTAGAGAATGTCTCTTATTTGTTGACATAATTAATTTATTTATCTGATCTCTCTTCTTCCTGTCCAGACATGTGGGGGTGGCATAAAGCTCCTATGCCTGAGGGTACTTTCTTAAGCTATAGAAATAGGCAAAGAGGAGCAAAGCCTGAAGCCTAAACCTAGAGACAATTTCACCACAACAGCTGTGTACATATGACCAGGCTTCCCACTGAAAGCGTGAGAAAGGAGTAGGATTTGCATGAAAAGGTATGCATCTGAAAGCATGCCAAATTTGAACCTGATTCATACTAAGGTAGTTTGCCATTGCTGAGAAGGGTCTGAATTGCTTCTGAGGGTTGTGTCATCTGCTAGAAATTAAAAAAAAAAAAAAAAAAAAGAAGTAGTATGATATGTCACTTGTTAACCAGTCTGTCTGCCCAGTCTCAGATAGATTTGTGGCCTCTGTATATTCTCCTGGTGGCAAAAGCAATGAGTGTCTGATGTCTCAAAGTGGTGCTGTATCTTCTTCTTGAATTGTGCCATCTTTGAGAATGGCATGACCCTTTGTCAGTGAAGAAGACACACCACTCAGCTGAGAACTAAGATTTAGACTTTTGAATGGGCTCCTTCAGTAGAAAGACCCTGTGAAATTGCATTCTGTAACTGGAATTTTTTTACCTCTACCCTGATTTCAGTTATCTTCACATTTTTCAAAGGTATTCAACTCTGATCACTCTCACATGCAGTTCAATGAAGTGCATGTTTCGTACCACCTTACTTACTATCTGCTCTTTTATACTCAGTGATCTTTCTTGGAAAACAGGACTTCATTATGCTTTCAGTAAGCCGCCCAGGTCTGTAACACCCATCTGCCTTCATTAAGATCAAGCCAACAGCATCCTAACTCAGCCATAAGAGGTATTCTTCTGTGTGTCTAAGTTGTGGAGGAGCAGTCTGTTCAAGAGCCCTCTAGGAATCTCTACTAGTATCTCTTGCCAACTTTCCTCTGAATGTTTTTCTTGTTTGAATAAAGCTGCTGTGTTGATTTTGTCTGCTGTTAAATGACATTCTGGAAGCCATAACTCTGTTGATATACATTTCTATCTTCTCAGAAACAGTAATTTTCTCATGTAATAGAAACTGTATGAGTGAAATATATTAAATAATGCATAGAATTGTACAATGGCCTGGGTTTGAAGGAATCCTAAAGATCATCTAGTTCCCTGTCATGGGCAGGAACACCTTTAAGTAGACCAGGGTGCTCAGAGCCCCATCCAGCCTGGCCTTGAACACTTCCAGGGATGGAACATCCACAGCTTTTCTGGGCATCCTGTGCCAGTGTCTCACCACCCTCAAAATGAAGAATTTATTTCTGTCATCTGATCTAAATCAACCCTGTTTAGTTTGAAGCCATTGCCCCTTGTCTTGTCACTACAGGCTCTTGTATAAAGTCCTCTCCAGCTCTCTTGTAGCCCCTTTTATGTACTGGAAGGCTGCTCTAAGGTCTCCCAGGAGCTTTCTTTTCTCCAGGTTGAAAAACTCCAGCTCTCTCAGCCTGTCTTTATAGGAGAGGTGCTCCATCTGTGATCATCTTTGCGACCCTCCACTGCACTTAACTCCAGCAGGTCCATGTCTTTCTTATGCTGAAGCCCCCAGAGTTGAACAAAGCACTCCAGGTGGGGTCTCACAAGAATGGATTGAATTTGCCCGTGTCCATTGTTCAAAGACAAAATAAACCCGTTCCCTCTCACAGTCCTCATAAGACAAAGACACATAGATACTGTCTAGTTATGTGGACCTTTATCCCAGCCCTTTCACTTTGGGTGCTCAGTGTCACTGGATGTTGGAGGGGAAAGGGAAAACTCATCGTTCACTTAACTCTGTCTTGCAGAGAGTATTTGGGATTCTCTAGCAGACAATGACTTTCTGCACTATTTTCCCAGTCAATGCAATTCTAGCAAAGCTGATGAGAAACAATAGTAGACAGAAGAGATGAGATCATACTGTGACATTGTGTGATACAGCTGTTTTGAAACCGTGAACCACCCAGAGGTCATAGAAGTTGGGCAGCAGGTATTTGCAAGCCATGGATTTGATCACTGTGCTATATTTCTATCAGCAGCATAAGGGAGGACAGTCACTCTGACCCCTAGGCAGTACTTAAAATCAGTCTCTGTTTGTATTTCCAGGAGACAGACAATCAGTCACTGAGGGCAGCTATAGAACTACCAAAACTTTGACTCTGTTAGCCCGGTGACAAGCATGGAAAGAATTGTGATATGCACTGAAACTAACCCAGTGACTCAATAGCCCAAGTAGCAGTGTGAAGATGCTCCTCTAAGGTAAGAAATCCACACTGAGTAAAAACTATCCATGTATCTGTTTACCAGAATAATTTGGTGTTATCCACCTTTGTATATTACTTACTTGGTCTAATTTGTTTAAGATAGTTTTTTTCAGTATAAGCAGATTGTTCCACCTGTGCAAAAGGCAGCTCTTAGTTCTCCACTGTTCTTTTCAGATGGAGCATTTCAACAAGCTTGTACAATAGCAACAGTTCTCAACAGCATTCTTAAAGGAAAAAGGAAATGTCTGGAGAAAATGGAAAACATCTGGATTGCACTATCTAGTACTGCACTCTGTGTCATGACAGAGAAAGGATAGCTCCCTGTTTTACACCTTAAGCGTAAGCTTCAGTTGTACCAGGTTAATACACTAGCAGTTGGAATCAAGTAACCCCTATGGTTTTTTTTCTCTTAGAGCAACTTCCAAATCCAGTTGGATTTGTCTTTGCTGGCAATAATAACCATAGAATCATCTACGTTGGAAAGACCTTTAAGATCATTGAGTCCAGCTGTATGAATAATGATCGTAATGAAGGGAAGAAAGCAAATATTCAAATATGTCTCAGTTCTATCCAAAACAAAGGCTTCCTCTAGCATTGATTTTTTTTAAAAAATATATTTTCAGTAAGAGGAAACCAACTCAGTTCTCCAGCCTTTGTAGAAAGGCTTTCAGCGCCTAATTATTTAAAGGCCTGCTGATAGCCATGGTAGCCCATGCTTGAGTACCGTGCAAACAATCTGTTTAACGATCAACTTTAGAATGCGTGTTTCCCAATTCTCGCCCCACTGGAATGTAGCAGAAGTCCATTTATCACCATAGGAATGCAATGACTGGTGAAAACCCTTCATAAATTCACTCTACTTTTAAATATGAGGGTATTCAGATAATTTCTCACTCAGAGCAGGAATCAGATGCTTGTAATCAGGCCTCTGATCATTTCATCTGACTACCAATCAATTTATAAACTAACCCATATGAACTGACAGACTTCCAATTTTTCATTTTTTTTCCTCAGTAATGAATATTCTCCTTTTATCTGTGTAAGCATCTAGTTCTGGATTATTTCAAGGGAACTATGGTGATAGTAGCTGAAGACCTAACGGTCTGCAGGCAAAGGAAAGTTGCAGTAGTTGGCTTTAGCTTTTGTACTCCATGTGTTTCACAAGGAGAAATGAACAACCTAAAATTCCATTACTTTTTGGGCCATGAATTCAAATGTCCATTTATCATATTCACACTGAAGAGAAAGATGTAACACTGTTCAGTCCAAAGAGGCATTATTTCCCAAGTTCCCATGAATTTCCCAACAAGGAATGCATATTAAGGAATGATCACACAAGACTTGGTGAAACTCCCTTTATTTATTTCACTTGTGTTGTTGCTGCTGTTGTATAAGAAAGAGCAAAATAACAAAAAGAACAAAGTAAAATAAAGTAATAGCTGATCCAAACATTTTTGACATGTTGAAATCCCATTCCAAATGCAAAGACTCTTTCTTTCTGCCTTTTCTTTGCATTGATTTGCACAAGCATTTTCTCTGTGAGCCAAATACATCTCTGGTATAACTTCACTGAAGTCACTGGACTTACACCAGAGGTGATTTTGGTCCTCTGTCCTGGGTAAATACAGTAGGAATAAATTGGTCACGCAGGCAGAGTGTCTGGCAATAAGTGCACTGAATGGTCCTGGCAAACCAATAGGAAAGATCTAAAATAAAAAGCCCAAATAGGTCTTTTACTTAATATAGGGCCTAAAAATCTACTGGGAGCTGCTGAATACTGCCCACTAACTGTACAAAGTATAGGTAGCATGCCTTCCAAATATCAAAATACCAGACGGAATGCCGTGAAAATAAATAACTTCTAATATAAACAAATGAGAACATATCAAACTGTTACCTCTTTAAACATAATGTAAATAAAAAAAATACCAGTCCTTCTACACAATAAATATTAAGAAACCATTGACATAGTTGAAATGTACTCATATAAATTAACAACTTTAATTACATTAGCCGAACAGACGTTGGTTAAAGCACTGTAGTATGCAAAATAATAATAATAACAATAATAATAATATCAACAACAAAACACAAAATGATAAAAACAAAATAGGCTTCATAATATCTTGGCTTTCATAATTTATATATATGTATATACATATATATATAGTTGTGTGTGTATATATATATACTGTAGACATATATATAATATGTATATATATTAGATTATATATATACATATTACTATGAAGATATGTATATATACATTATATGTAAAATATATATATAATGTATATATATATCTTCAACCCATTGTCAATGTATTGTTTTTGAAAGTATTTAAATACAAAGAAACCCACTGAGAATTAACACAGATTCATTATATCTCAAAAAATAAATAGCTATAAAACCCAGAAGTGCTGCTTGTTTCTGCCCATGAAAACCTTGCTTTGAGTTGTTCACAAAAGATCAAATTATGATTTTATTTACTCATGCTGAAAATGTTTTACTCCACATGTAATCAGTGAGAGCATATGGGGGAGTAAAACTTTTTTCAGTGTAAGGAAGGGGATTAGCATCTGGTTCTTATACTGATGCACACTATTGGCATGAGGTTTAACTTAAAGAACTTAATAATTTCCATCATATCTACCTACACTTCAGAAATAGAATTTTGCTCAATTTATTGATGCTGACTGGTAGCTTTCTAGGAAAGGAGACCCTCTGAAAATCAATGGCATTGCTTACAGAGTAAGGCACAATTCCACATAAGCAACTGTAGTCCATAAATTTTTAATTTTGCACGTAGACTTTACAGATGCCTGAACTTCTCTACCTAAGAGATATTGCTGCTAACCTCTACATGATCTTGTGGTGTCACTGTTAAATGAACTTGACCACTTAATTCTCAACTAAATACAAAAAAGGAGGTATATATAGTGGAGCCCTACTTTGCAGTGATTTGATAAGAGACTGCTTCTATTGAAGTCAATGGCAAAACTCCCATTTCATTCAGTTCAACAGTTTTGGGCACTAGACTATATGAGTGGACAATAATTACAAGCATCTGTAAAGCATTTCCTTTTGCTAAATCTGAAAAATACAAATACATTCAGCCCTCCCAAAGAAACATCTTAGCATGCACTTATGCCAGTTTCTTAGGCTTTGTATCCAGTGAGCATCTGACATGGAGATGGGGAAAGACAACCAAATGTGGTCAACTCTCAAGCAAGAAGATATGGAGGTACTAAACAAATACATTTCTGTGATTAAGTATATGTATTTTCAATATAAACAGTAAGTAGGTTATATGGAAAGGAATGTGTTAGTAGTTAAGAGCCTTTCTTTTTTTTTTGGTACAATCATACCTGAAAGGAGAAGTAATTTTTTAGGCTGCATGCCCTAGAAAACTGCTTAAATATGGTAACAATTTCTAATGCTATTTTAAGTACATGCAGATTTAATTAAATCAAATTATCAGGGATGGGGTGTTTTGCTGGAATCAGTCAGTCTTGATTAACATCCCAATTTCTTATTTTACTTTATCATACATTTTTTCATTTCCCCTTACTTTAAATAACTCTGACCACAAATCCAAACCCCATGACTGATTCTAGAGACTGGAAGGAGAAATCTTTAAAATTTGTGACCAGTATACACACACAAGTGAAAGCTAAAAAGTAGGGCTTGGGAACAGTTACTTCTTGATTTGAAAACTTTTTCTGTTTTTGGTGAAGCTATCATGAAACATGCTCACAATATCTAAAATCCTATTTTCTTTCCCTACTTGGAAGTTGTCTCAGGCTATTTTCATGTTTTTCAGGCCAGTCCCTCTTCACCACATTAAATCTTCTATCAAACACAGGATCAGAATTATTTTTTAAAGGCTCTTTCTCCTTTAGCCAGAAAAGCCATGAGCCTAACCTGCTTTGCTAGCAGCCAGTGGGAGTTTTGCCATTGTCATCTAGGGGAAGGTTCTGGGATTTCAGGTCTCCAGTACTAACTAATCACTGTTGAGAATAATTTTTATCAGTGTGAGCCATCTCATCTATTTCCCTTACCACTGTACTCAGCGATTCACCATGATGCAAACAGCCTCATTTAAATGATTGGATTAAACAGTGTTGGCTGTGGTGCCACTCATTCTGAATCCTTTCTCACCCTTGACAATGCCTATGGCAGAAGGAACCTGTGATCTGCCCTGGCACACCTTTACTCATTTAAGTAGTTTTACTGATCTTGTAAGGAGACCAGTAGACATCAAAGGGCCCATTGACCTGAGTAACCATTCTGGGACATCTGGTAATATGAATAGGAGTTCTGGGGCATCCAATTTTAAGGCCAAGTACAAAGACCAGTGAACTAAATGGTACTATCCTCAACAACTCTCACAGACTGTGTCCCTGCTCCTGCTGTTCCAAAGGCTGGCTCTGCTTCTAGAAAAATCAACAGAAATTCTGCCACATGCTTCAAACAAGCAGGGCCAGGAACTTCATTTAAGTTATAAAGATAAATTAGTTGTGCATCTTTTTTTTTTTTTTTGATAATTTTCCTACTAGCATTTGGTATCCCTCCCTTTCCCCAGGAAGAAAATACAAAAACCCCAGGAATCTTCTGCAAATAATTTAAATCAGAAAGCCTTGATATTTTACAGAGCACTTTAGTGACAAATTTAGTGTTTAACCAATTATATTTTTTTAATCTTTTTTTTTGCAAATTGCAAACAAGTCTGTAAAAAATGCATTGTATAAAAAGTACATAAATGTATAACCCATTAGCTGTACTATGCAATCTAAATATTGTGGAATAAATTAGATAGAAAACTTAGCTATAAGCATGTATGCTGATATCTATTCAACATAGGAAAGGGCTCCTTTTCTTTCTTTCTTTCTATTTTCTTTTTTTTTTATTTTCTTTTTTATCTCTATAGATACATACAAATACAGACATGCGCCCATGCGCACATACATATGCACACGCAAAGAACACACACGCACACATGCACACACAAACAGTTTTGGCTGACAAAAAATGAAGGCCCTGATTACACTGTTTAAACATGGTTCTCGCCATGAAGGTGCTAACACACTATCCCTAGCCAGTGTGACTGGGTTATATTGTGCTATCTTTTTTCTTTTTTTTCTTTTTCTTTTTTTTTTTTTTTTTTTAACAGACTGTGCTCTCAACAAGACGGGGAGCCATGTTAGTGCTTCTTTCCAGGAGAAGCATTTAGAAGCCTGCCCCATCAGAAGGTGGCTAACTGGGGCTTGGTTTGGCAAACCTGTGAGAGTCTGAAGCTTCAGGCTCAGGGTTATCAAACTCAGTGTAAACAGGGCCTAAAGGTTTCTCCCATTCCCTCTTATCATCTCCCCCTACCCAAAGACAAATGTTGTAAGTTTAACATTCTTTTAAATATGACAGTGAAAAATTTTAAAAAAACAACTATCTACCTATGCCCTACGGGTTGGACCCTTCAGGTTAGGTGTTGACACTGAAAATTAGGTCTTACAGGTAATGCGCAAACCCATTAAAAGAGTTATCATGCTAGAGGGTGGTGGTTGAGAAAGCCAGTATCTCAGCAAAGACTGTATTCCAAACAGAAATCCAACCAGAAGTGCTATTTTCTGTATATTTGCAGGAGCAATGGTGGACAGGGCACAAGACTGCTTGCAATTTTATGTCAGCACTTTTTAAGTGTATACCAGCACTTTAGGTTTCTCTTGCACAAATACCATTTTGAACATGTAGACTCCCACTTGGCAGTAAGAAACAATCAATCTTTTAACATACTGTGCTTTGCACACAAACATTCATAGTTTTAAGAACAGTAAAATGAAGCCAGAAGTGCTTATACCTTGTGTACATACATATATACATACAGAAATATATACATATATATGTATATCCCTTGGACAAAGTTGTTTCCCTACAATGCACATTTGCTGTGCATCAGGGCCAAGTTTCGTTTTGTACATACAAAACAGTACGATTATGCTCAGATGGACCTCAGATCCAAGCACCTTGGATCCAAATCCCAGGGATTTTCTGGGCTTACTTCAAATGGCAATTTTATGTTGAGGGCACTATTTGAATTTAACTGGTTAACAGATATTCTAGCCTGAATATAATCAACCCACTGACTCTTAATTCAAACCCTAACTCATTACAGCTGAATGGTACCAACCACAAACAAGACTTTTTAGAGGCTTGCACAAATGTCTTTGGTGTATGTGTCTATTCATTTTAAGGTACAAAATAATAATAATTATTATAATAATAAAAATAGCTATTTTGTGTGCTGTAGCAGTTCTTGTATAGCTCACAATAAGTGCAGCTCTCAAACCCTCCCACACCCAACCACCCTCCCTTGCAAATATTTGTTAAATAAGGATTAGACAGGTCAGACACCATTGTAGTGCAAATAGTAAACGATTAAAAATTTTTTTTACAAAATATAGAAATGTTTGAATCCAGTAACTGGACAAACATGTTCCTTTCAAGTATCTCTCACTGAAGATTTTTTTAAAACAAGTTACTTCCATTTTAAAAAAAAGTCTCTCTGGTTTTTTTTTTCTTTCTCTCACAGGTAAACAGTTTCAAACCATCTAGGTTGCATAGTTCTAACAATGTAAGCACCTTTACAGAATGTAACTTTTATTCTTTCATTCATTTTTGTTCTGTTTTTTTCTTCATTTTTCCTTTTTCCTTTTTTCTTTTTTTTTTTTTGTAAATGTAGTGCAGAAGATGAAGGTGTATACACCTGCACACTACTGTCCCTTGATCAATGTTATGTATGTGTATGTATATCGTGTCTGTATGTATAGAGACATGTATATAAATACATAGCCATATATATACAAACACAAATGCTACACACCTACTCAGTTGCTCTCTAAATGTGGGGGGTAAGTGCCAGTGACTGTAGTGATCATACACATGGTTTTTCAATGGCATTTTGGACTTTGTCCAAATTTCTTCAGGTTAGATGAGCTGCTACCATGGCTCAAACTAAGGGAGAGAACAGAACTTCCTTCCCCTAGTAGTAACTAGTGTTTAGTGTACTATGTAACAGATAAGGAGCATACTGAAAGGAAGGGGAAAT
Source organism: Corvus cornix cornix (assembly GCF_000738735.6). Classification (NCBI taxonomy): domain Eukaryota; kingdom Metazoa; phylum Chordata; class Aves; order Passeriformes; family Corvidae; genus Corvus; species Corvus cornix. The sequence continues at coordinate 26,100,219 of NC_046333.1, forward strand.
CCCCAACCCATACCACCATGCAGACCTATCTTATTCAAGCCCAGCTTCATGAAGTTTTCTTCCTTTTTTATAGCTGAAGTCTTCTCTGAGCCTCCTTAAGTCTTTTTTTTTCTTTTTCTTTTTCTCTCTCTCTCTTTTCTCTCTCTCTCTTCTGTTTTTGCTTATATTTCTGATGATTGATTCACTCAAGAAGGGTTATATCGTGTCTGGTCTTTCCTCTTCTTGGGCTTTGGATACATTTTCTTCTCAACAGGAAGGGTCTTGCTCACACCAGCATCTACGAACAGCCACACTCCTCCACAATCATATTCTGTATGTCTTTTTTAATGATGTTCTGGCCATCATCGTAGTAGAGCATGGACATAGGCCGGAGCTTGGTGGGCACACAACATGATTTGAGGTTGGCAAAGGGGCTATGGCCCCGCATGCGGTAGTGGTTGATGACGGTGGAGTGGAAAGATAATGATGAACCAGATGTGCCTGCTATGTGGCTGGGACACTCTCCTTCGCAGTAGTTGGCATGATAACCTGTAGGAGCAATGATCCAGTCACTCCATCCTATGTCCTTGAAGCTGACAAAGAACTGCTTCTTGCAGCAGATGTTGACTTTGCCATCACACTCCAGGCCTCGTCTCCGCCTCCTGTGCTGGCGGTCCTCTGAGTGCCGGGCAAGCATCATCAAGAAGGGCCGATGTGATTGCTCCTTCTCCTCTTCTCCTGTGAATTCTCCAGCTTCCTTTTCTTTCCCTTCCCCATCATCTTCCTTTTTCTTCTTCTTGCCCAGTAGCACCAGGTTGGCTCCAGTCTCTTGACACAGGTCACAGGCAATCCGCACATCCAAAGAGTTCTTGCCTTGGTCCAGGAGTCTCTGGACACTGCTGGAGACAGGGAAGATGTGCCAAGTGCTCTTACGGGTGTCCACTGCCTTCTCTGAAATCAAAATCTCACTCTTTTCACCTTTCACTCCCCCATCCTCCATATCTTCTGCTCCTTCGGAATTGCCTTTTGGCTGCCGCTGCTGTTGAAACAGGCGGATGGTGACTTTTGTCCTGCTCCGGTTGGCTTTGGAGACCTTCAGGAAGAGCCACACTTCAGCATGCTCCACTACCGATAATTCACTGCCTTCCTTGGAAATCTCAAAGTGCAACATTTTCTTGGCTGTGCCTGATTTGATAAATGGAAATAGACAGGAAGAACTTGTTAGTATGTCTGCTTGCATTCTATTAAAGAGACTCTGTTACTTTTTCCACAGGCATAAAGTGCCCTACGTTACCTATTTAGCTCTTTAAATTTTATGGTTCTTCTGTTCTAACCTGCCTTTACCCCCTCCTTAGTTTGTATTTTGTGAAAATTCTCTTTTCAGAAAAGTATGTATTTTTTTCCTGCCTGTTTTCCAGCATAATATTTTAACCAGGGCATTTTTCATACTAACAATACAGTCATTAATGTAAAGCATCTCACGGCAAATAAGCATCAGTGGCTGCTAAGAGTTCATTTGCTTAAGCTGTCTTTGTGATCACTGTTAGCTGAAAGGCAAAAGTGCTTTATGATGGAAATCCATATGTACCATATGCATAAAAATCTGCACCTAATAGCTCGTTAGGGAATGAGGTCCACTCCTGCCAATTCTTTAGCCATACTTTGGAAATTATGTGGGAAAGAGGTTTACACTTTCTCCCTCTGTAAAAAGACATCCTTCATTTGCATCTTAAAAGGAGTCGTAAATGTCAATTGTTTCAAAAACAAACACATGCTAAAATATGAACCTCAGCTTTAAGAAGTTTGCAGAGTTATATTGTAAAGAATTCAAGAATTCTTTACGGATTGCAGCAGGCAGACTTTTCATCCTGTGAGATGTTAGCTGTAGATCCTGTTCCTAATTTAACACACTGTACTTGCTGTGATTATAGTAATGGTGAATACACTGAGAAATGAGCTAAAGAACTGTATAATTATGGGGATGGTTCTCTGGCATAATTGTATCAACTTGCTGAGATGTCATGATGATGATTGTGATGGTGAGGAGGTGTTTCTCGGATACAGAGCTCATATCCCTGGCAGAAGCTGGAATGAATAATGACGGCTGTTTAATGATTTGATCACTAGAGCATGAAGAAGTTAAGAGAGAATGAATTAGTTGGGGGGTGGTGGTGATATTATTTTTTCAAGAGAGGTACTTTTCTATTCTCTTGACAAAGAAAAGAGCCCTGATGATGTCTTTTGTTCCTTCTCAGCATGGAGGCCAGGATGGACTGGGGTCACAGATTTGCAATGTACAGATATCTGGCCGTAGTGAGAAAGAAACAGTATTGATAATTATCAGTTTGTCATTAATATTGTTCTTGAGCTACCCATAGTTGTTTACCAGATTTTCTGTGCAGTAATTCTTCTTATCAGTGAGCCAGAACTTTGCACCCTAAAAACAGCAAGTGGTGATCAAAACAGAAGTACTCAGACACATACAGGAAGAATTGCCCTCATTGTAGCAAGGCTCTTCTCCTTGCTTCCTACTACAACTGAATTCACAAGTACGGGCTTCCTGACCATTTCCCTGCTCACCCATTCTCAGGTGAGACAGAAGTAGAGCAAAATCACGAGAGACATCTACCTTGTGTTCACTTGCAAATTCAAGGGTTGCTGATATCTGAAGTTTGTAGGCAGGCTGTGCTGCCCTTTGAGCTACCTGTAGCTTTTATTCTCTCTGAAGTACTGGCACTGACACATTCAGCTTTCCCTCGTGGCATTCCCAGGTCCAAGAGAGACACATTTCAGAATTACAGTGTCCAAAGGGCAGAGTGTTTTGTTTTTGTTTTCCCTCTAAGTGAGGGTGTGAAACTGTAGACTTTAACTGTCACTGAGATATGGAAACACATGGTTTGTGTTAACTGCTTCTCACAGATGGCTGATGCCAGTCTCCAGAGTGAGTTACATTTACTTCTCAGGGAGCTACGTGAACCAGCGGGACTGTGCTTTAGAAAAGGAAGTAGCTTATAAAAAAGACAGAGCAAGCTGACCAGTACCATGAGGCATGATGGAGTTACACTTTTTCTATTATTTTTTAATTGATTCATTCAATAATGACTGAATGGATAATGCTGGGTTTTTTCCATTCTGGAAATCAAATGATGTCAAATCTGCCAGCTGTGTTGGGACAGAGGTCAGGTTATAGACACTAATCTCACTCCTGACTCAGTTTCAGAGCATGAAGAGCTGTACAATGATGTTCCTCCAGTCCAAAGAAGTCTGGTCCAAAAGGCTGGTTGCCTTGTATGCGTTCTCTATGAGAAGTGATATGTCTTAGGCCTGTGAGGACCAGCCAGCCTGTGGCTTTATTCCTTCTGATTCTTTCTTCTAAAGCAAGCTTCTAACTTGTGGTTATCCCTTTTCAGTCCTGATAAATCCTTTCTGAGGGGGACCTGGGCTTCAAGGGAACCTGAAGGCAGGTGGTGTGCCAAGGATGGGTTGCTGCCAACCAAGACTCTCCATCCAACCCATTCTGCTTGCTCTCTCTACCCAACCAAACCTTGGTGGAAAAAAGGTGGGTTAGATCAAGTTGCAGAAGGTGTTCTGGCAACCAGCAGCCTCTTCCCAGCTGCTCTCTTTCCCCCAAGCTCACAGACTGGTGTGTGGAATAAGCATGTATTGCTGGGAATTACCGTACTTATTTTCTATTCTTGAGAAACCAAGCTAGGCACAGACAGCAGTTCTGAACTAGCAGGGGTCCTGTGCATGAGCAAATCAACTGTGCTGGGTGCATGAGCAGATCAGCTGTGATGGATATGGACAAAAAACCCTAATCTGGTAATCTGCTCTGGAGAAAGCAGGCAAGGTGTGCAGACGTGGCTCAACAGTGGAAGAAGCTGTATGACCCATCTAATCCAAAAAGCCAGGCAGCCCTGCATTACAGAATAACCTAATGCTGTTAAGTGATAGTGCATGGTATTTCACATTCTGCTATTTCCATGCTAGTGAGAGTTGAAAATAGTTACGAAGTGACATATCTGCAACAGCAAATATTCATATTACTTTATGCACTGGCCAGAAGCACAGTGATGCAAGCACTCTTTTTGACAAATATTACATGAAAGAAACAGGACCTCAAGAGCCCTCTTAAATAGCTTTTCAAATGCTCCTCTATGTGTGAAAGTAGAATTCGTCCTCATTACTAAAAATATTTGAACAGTATAGTAAAAGTACATGAGTGCTTTAATTTTCTTTACTTGAGGGAAGTGAGCTTGAGCAAGGTAGCCTAAGAGATGTCCTTATACAGGAATAACAGCCTCCTCGTAGGTTGTTAGCTACAATAACAGCCTCTCTGGATGTGTTTAGCTATATTTTCAGAAACAAATGGTAGATTAAGATTTTAAAGAAAAAAGATGCAGGAAGCTTATCTGGGCCTAATATTTCTGAATGAAACAAAATCCTGAAACCTGCATAGCTAATAAAAGGTTTTATAGCAATTAAAAAACACTTTCCCTTTCATAGGTCTTTTTAGAAGGAGACTGGGAATGGTGCAAGGTTGAGGATAAAAAGCATGCTTTCACATTAGGAAAAAATGAAGCTTTTCTGAATTCTCTCCACATTCACAACTAGTTTGTTACGATCACACAGCACAAATGGTATGAATCCTGCAGTTTTTAAGAGGTCACTGTTCTCAGACAAGCTCATTTTGAAATTAGAGTTTGGCCTGTGCTAAAACCAATTGAGACCCTAGGATCTGGCTTATTGTGGTTATACATTCACTTTATAACAGCATCTTTGTTTCCAAATGGTTCAGTGCTACAATAAAATAAATTCTTCAAGTGTTCTGAGACAAAAAAAAAAAAAAAAAAAAAAAAAAAAAAATCTGTATTTAGTTTTCTCCAGATATTTCTTAGGGATGTAGCAGTCTTTCCTTTTAGGTCTGAATTAATGGTCAGGATCAAAGCTTTGGAAATATATACTGTTCATCAAACTGAAGGTAAAAGGGAGATTCCTGAAATATGGGGGTGGTATCACTTTCATAATTACATTTCATTTACCCTTCTGTCCTGCCTTTACATTTGCCACAGCTGATCTGCAAGGGTCTTTTTCCATTTCTAATCATCCTGCTCCTCCTGCCTGACTACTGTGGAAAGACCCACAGCCCGACAGTGATAATACCTTCATCACTTCCATGCTCATATAAACAGCAATGTCAACAGTCTGGATTGTTATCATAGCAGAAAGCAGCTGAAAAAGGAGACAAGGGATTACTTTGGGCCCCTTTTGATTGCTTTTCCGCGTTTCCTTTTCCCAAAACTTTGGAGAGGCCACCTCTCTGCTTTACCGCTGAGCAAATTCCCTTCCAGGAGGAGGGCTGTGATGCCAAAGGAGCAGTCTAGCAGGGCGAGTGACACCAGCAAATGATGTGAGAAATGGTTAAAAATACAAGCTCTAAGAAGTAGTGCATATATGGTAAAAGGTTTAATGGAAGGAGTTACTGAATGGAAAGAAAGTGTAGCAGTATATATAGCATGGGAGTTTGCTCATATCTGGTTTTCTCTTCACTAGTGCTCGCGCACCTTTTTAGGAGAGAAACCTGAACATGCAAGCAGAGGGGAGCCTGCACAGGTACCCTCCTCTCCACCTCTGGAAGGGCTGGCCAGGGCTCATGCACAGGACTCTGCGGTCAGCACCTGCTCCCAAGCAGCACATGGGTGATGACCATGGCACAGGAGCTGGTGGAGAGACTGGCAGAACCCTTGAGGGCCCAGGCACAGGGGAACTGGAGGGACAGCCCTGCATGAGGTAGCTCATGCTGTGCTCAAGCAGGAATCTGCAGCTCCAGCGTGCTCTTCCTCTGAGGCTAAGGATCCTTCCTTCAGTATGGCTGGCTTTAACTATGCAGTTGAAGTTCCTTTATTTTCAATTTGCAGCAGGATTCAAGATCAAGCCCTGTTAGTTCAAGCTGTATATGTATACTAGGTAGGGTTGAAGCTGTACAATTGAGAGTATCTTCTTTTGAGTAAAATGCAAAGATATTAAAATTTTTTTAACCATATTAACCTGTAAAATTATTAAGGCTTTTTTTTCCATAATGAAAGTGATTATCCTTTCTGACATTATAACGTGGCTTATTCTTAATTTCTCTTAATACACAGGATTTATTTTCCTTTGAAAAATGCTCATTGTGTAAGAAGGTGCTGTCTCTTTAAATTTCTATGCTTCACCGGTGCTTAATTTTGAAACGTTTTTACATTATACTGTAAGTGAACTGTTTTTCCATACAAAGCAAGCTTTTTTTTCCTTTTTTAGTTGCTAACTTTACTACTGCCTATGTTTAGATTTGGGGGAATTTGTACTGCGTGCCAATCTGTAATTACATTCAAAAGCATCCTTCCCTTCACTTCTCATTTCCGTTCCCCAGGAGACAGAAAAAAATAGGTTACTAGAAAGGTTCCTCTAAAGAGAGTGAAGAGAAGAGCATGGTTATTGAGAGATAATTGCTCAAAATGTTTACTAATGAGTGACCACTGGAGTTAGATGAATTCTTTGCAGCGTAGAATTTATTCAGTGAATTTAGTGTTATTGTCTGGCAATTATCCCCTAGGCAGACTGATTATTACAAATGTCCTATTGCCACAATTAGACAGTGGCCATTTCTGTGAATGCATTTCAGCCTATGGATTACTGGCGAATGATTTATTCTGATTATTCATTACCCAGCATATGTGACTGTTCCTCCAGGTTGCATACTTTCATTACTGCTCCCCTACTCTTATCTCTTACAGTGGGAGGAGAAATTATGGCACAATTAACAAATACCTTATCTTTATGCTCACCTACCATTAGCTGCCAGAAAAGGGAGATTTTGTTGTAAGAGAAAAATAAACCGAAAAAGAAAATCAGGAGAAGAACTATTCCCCAAGCATTCGTGGGGGGAAGAAAGCAGCAGCGGCTTTATTTAAATACTTTTTCTTGAAAAGTTAACCCAAAGAGGCATTGACAAGGTCATTCAGAATGTGAAATAATTCAGTTCTGGCGAACCTTGACTCTTCTCTGCTATTTTGTTAGGAGGGAAGCACTTTACATCCACAGCTTTGAGTTCTTTCCAAATTGAAAGCCCTTCCCCCACATGGCTTTAAATATTTAGAAACAAAAAAGGTGTTTGTTTGGTTGAAGGTTTTTTTTTTTTCCACTTGATTTCTTCATTTACGTCTAAAATAACTCAAGCAAAGTTTAGGGTCATTTGCACCAGTAAAATATTCCAAGGTAAAAACAATACCAAGTCTTTGTCTTTTTTTGAGAGGGCAATTTTTTTGTGCATACTTGTAATAATTTGCTGTAAATTCTAAAATTAAGTGGATCAGAGGCTGCCAGTCTGTTTTCATTAAAATATTTAATTTCTGTGCATTAAGGCCCAAATCCCAAGCCCACTGAAATGAGTAACAGAACTTCCAGTTGCTTCCAGTAAACTAAGCTTCAATCCTAAATCAATGTTGCAAAGCTCTGCTGTATTAAATGAGATTGCCTTCTTACAGGCATACCTCTATATATAGATATAGATATAGATAAAAGAACTCCTCAGATGAATCACTTACATGTATGAAAGGTAGATATATCCTGCACAGAGGAAAATACATGAATGCACATTCTTATCTGCAGGAATAGTATGGGTACCGGCACAGGTATATAAGCATGTCTGCCCTGGCATACCTGTATGTAAGGACATAACTGTGCTTATACACACATACAGGCAAATACATATTCAGATATTCCCTACTGTACTTGCATACAAAACTGTGGGCCTGGCTACACACAGAGATGGACACATACAGTATTTTCCGTCTCTCAGGTATGTTTTTCTAAACTGGTTTCCACCTTCCTAGATTAATCTGTGCTTTCTCAGGTTGTTCTTTAAACCAACCTACCCCCCTGAATTCTCACATTTTCATACAATGAAACAGATTAATACAGAATGGCTTTCCTCTTCTGGAAGTAACTTGCTTTGATTTGCAAAACTTGAAATCTTTGATTTGGTATGCCAAAGGGAAAAAAAGAAAAGAACAACAAGAAAAAACAGGCTTGTTTTCTAAAAGCTGAGGAGACTGTATTTTAAAAAAAAGATGTGAACAAATCATCTCAGATGATGATTCACGGTCACATTTCTCAGTATCTTGTAAAAAAATAATATAATTTCTGGTCTCTCTATATTTCCAGCACTTCTAGCATTCCTTGGTTTATCTTTTATCCCTCTGCCTATTTCCTTCCTGCATTATTTTCCTTGCAGATTTTCACTCCAGTGAATCCCTGCCTTTTAAATAAACTAGAAGAGAGAAACCAGCCCCACTCAGAGCAGCTACAGATAAGCATAAAGATCTCTGGGATTCAGAATCCAATTAGGTAAAATAAGAGTTTGCAGGAAGGTTGCCTCGTGTGCAGCAAAAAGCCTTTGGAGTGTGCCCTCTCGTGGCCATTCTTTATTCAGCATGAATACCTGTACCCTTAAATACAATTATTTTCAAAAGACAATTGTTTACATTATTCAAAATATATAAACGATACATCCTTTGTTTTTTTCTCCTGAACTGCCAGCTTGGTTGTATAGGGTAGGTATCTTCTGGGAAAAGACATGAATATGTACATACATGTATCCATCTGCACATGCATGTAGGCATCACATGATCAAGTCAGTTCACCTTGAATTCTGTATGAAGTGGTACAAAACAGTAGAAGTGGTCTAAATATCTGGCAGATGTCTCTTTTTCTTTTTTTTTCCTGGCTTTTCTCCTGATGATAAACCTTTAGATTTCAGTATTTCCATCCCGTAATTCCTATCACCTTCTCAAGAGGCTGATGTTAGCAACCCATTTCATTGGTAGTTTAGTTGCCAGGATCAAATTCAGTTGGCAAAATCCCAGATTTGCCTAATAAGCTGTCTACATAAAATAATGAATAAGTTAGTAGCCAATCATATTTATAAGTAATGAGTATCTCTGTTATTGAACCTGTTGGATTTGCTTGTCACAAAATTATATGACCCCTCTCCTCAAAAAACTGGTTTTAAGACCTTGAAGTAACACAGAGAACTCTGGCACAGCTACCCTCACAGCAGAACTAATCAAGGTTAGTAACTTAGTTTGATATGCAAGTAGAAAGTAATTTTCATGTTTTACTTGTAAAAGTGCCAAAGAACAGTAGGGTGCATTTGTAACTTTTGCCCAATACTCACAGTCATTAGTTTTGCAGAGATCTGTCTGGATTTGTTAGCTGTGAAAACTACCTGGCAACTATTTTGCTGATTTCCTGGACATAACTACACCTGTGCTTCAGACAAGTTTACTGCATTTATTTCCCCTCTAACTGTCTGAAGTCTGTGCTTGTTTGAATTTTGGTCTATTTTAGAAAATAGCAGTCTCAAGCCAGAGCCACATGCACAGGGCACTGTTTGTTCATTCACTCCATTTCTTTGTGTGTTTGACAATATGGCTGATGAAAGATGGAAATACTAATTTTTTACAAAGGCTAGTAGTAAATGTGGCTTCTGAAAGGCATGGGGAAAGGCTGGTTTATGTCAAGCCATACCCAAAGAAACAAGAAGCCTAAAGTCTTATTTTGCTTTTTATAGACATTTATTTGATACAATATGAGATGTTTTCATTAATTTTCATTGATTTCTTATTGCCCTCTATCGAGGCAGAGTGAGTTTGACTTTAAAAGCAGGAAACCTGGCTGTGAGTGGAACATGTTTGTTCTCCTGCTTGGTGTTTAAACTTCTTCATGCTATTCCCAGTTCCCACAGAATGAGTGGAGACTGTCCCTGTGGCTATATTCTATTCCTATCTTTTTAATTCATACTTCCTATATGACACACTTGCCTTTGTTTTGGCCTCACTTTCCTTTTCACGAAAAGATCAGTTTAATATTTGACAGGCAAAACTACCAGTGCATGAGAGCACAGGATCTCAGGTAGAGTTCACTTAAGTTGTTGCAGCATTGGCACCTGTAAAATGTGGTAGATCCTCTGATGTTAGCAAGTCACCAGATATGAATGGCTGTAGATGAAGAATACGCTTAAGTTATCTGAAATTACTCCACAGAGTGGATTTATCATTTCCATTATAAGCCCAAACCAGAGCTTGGTTTCTAGGTTGCTAATTGTCCCTCCCTTGTCCCAAATCAAAGACTAGCAGGTATGGAAAAAAGGAACAGAGCAGCCCTCCCGCCTGGGCTTTCAGGATCATCTTAGTATGAAGGAAGAGAACTGCAGCAGGGAGGAGAAGGCATGAGAACACAGTGGATGCCCTTGTCCTGCAGCTCCATAGTGTAAGTCCTCTTCAAGTAATTTGTCTAGCAGCAGTAGGACAACGCTATGTAAATCATGCCGAGTGACGTGTCAGTGTTGGTTGCTGGTGGCGGGGATCCGTGGCAGGATGATTGGCCAGTGTGTGGGCAATGGCATGATTTTTGCTGCTCACATGACCCTAAGAGCCAATGGCTTCGGGAGCCGCTGTTGGAGGGTGTTGTACAGAGTAGGCATATATCAAATTCCAAATTCCTTTGTGTCAGAGCTCAGGAGAGACAATAATGTGTTTACAAATGATTGCAACTCACACAGTGAAGAGAAACCACTGTTCATGCCATATGTGTTCCACTGTGCTCAGAGCGAGCTGCTGAAAACCAGGTGGGGAATCTGACTCATAGACAGCTTAGAGGTTTCCTTGCTTTTATAAATTCATTTCTAAACTAATGTTGAGCTACCCCTGCTTCTAATGACCTCTGGCATTGACACCTTCTCCCTGCTTTCTGAAGAGGAGGGGATGGAAAAAGTGAAAAGCCTGAGCTCTCATGCTGAAAGAACTGATAGTGTGTATATTGACAAGGATTCCAAAGGGAAGGGCTCCTTGTACAGTTGGAAATCAGACAGCCAGCAGGAATGTCTGCACTTAAAAGCATGCACACTTCTTGTGCATGGCTTCCCTGCAATCAGAACGTCTGAGTCAACAGGTTTTCAGGACTGGAAACTCTGAGTGTTGTCTTAATTGTTTATACTGCTGCAGCAAACTTTTAAACAAAAATGCTTGGAGTTCCTTTGCATACTTTGCCTACCATATGCTGTACCAAACAAAACAATGACATTCTTTTAAAACCGTCTTGGCAACAGGAAAAATGCTTTGGCTAGACAGCATCATAAAAAGTTGCTGTTAGTTAGATGATAGACTTATTGCAAGTAACTGCTATTGATGCATGCATTAACATACTCATGTACACTAACAGATATATATGCAGATATATATACATTGAATTAAGATGGGTTCTGGTCCTATTCATGTAGGAACAAGATAGCAAAGTACAACTTTAGAGCTGTTTCCTATAGGCAGTTGATGTGAGTCTTAAGACTTTACTTAGTAAATATACATATATTCTGAGCTCCTACTGCCTAAGAGTTAGGGGAAAAGAACTGTGAGAGAGTTCAAAATACACCCTACCAAGGTTGCATTTTTTGGCACAAGTGTTTTTAGGAGCAGAATCTTTTTTCCAGTATGCAGAAGTCTGCATTACAAATTGGATCAGCTACAGCAACTTGTCCAGTTCTATTGAAGTCATCTGACAGTCTCTGCAACTCTTTATTGCCGAAGATGCTGTGTTAAATTAAAAAAAAAAAAAAAAGACAAAAAAAAAGAAGGAAAAAACCCAAAAAAAACCCCTCTCACTTCTAAAACTTAAAGCTGCTTCATCTGATTTTATAACTTCCGCTATAATTTTTACATGAAAGGGTTGTTTCTGAAGTAGTTTGCAGTTCACTTTCTGTCTTGATAACTCCCCAAAAGGCTACAGCCTTTTTTCTTTCACCATCAACTCTGCAATCCAGCCCTTAACTGCAAGTACTCTGGATTTGCAGGCACAGTTTGGAGGACCCTGCTGCAGCCTGACTTTATGTTCAAGATTGGTTGAGAGCTTCCTCCCTGTGTGACTGACTGTGCTTAGCAAGTGTAATCTGTAGCCAAGACTGTCAGAAAAATCAATTCCTTCAGAGTCCTACCCCCCCATCCCATTCCTCCTTCTCCCTTCCCCCAAGTCTCATCCTACAACCTTGCAGAAAACATTACTGCCGAGGAGAAGAAAATAAGTTAATTGCAGTTTTTGCACAAAGAATATTTTTCAGTTTGGGCACAAAAGATATTTTACAGTTTTGTTTTTCAAGCACTCACCTGATTCTGCAAAAGTGATGATTTCTGAGGTTTGCTCCACAACTTCATTCATTTCAGCTCTTCTTCCAACATCATCCTCTATTTCCACATAACCATCCTCTCCCACCTTTCCCACGTGGAGTTTTTTGATGGCATTTAAAAGTGCTGCCTTGGGCACTGGCTGGGTGATATTAGGTCTGTCCCTCAAGTGCAACATGTTCAGTATGTGTTTCTTTACTGCTTCCACCATCTCAGGCTGTGAGCTGGGCACATCCTTTGAGAGCGTGGCGAGGGCACATGATGGACAGTCAGTGACTGAACTGTGCCCCTCGGATCCTGGGGTTGGGGAACTCCTCACTATAATCCAGCAAAGCACCAACAGAAATCCTCTCTTCCAAAGCAAAGGCATCCTGGCAGCAAAAGTTGTTGTGATTCCCTTTTTAAAAGGCCCTGCTTTTCCTCCCCCTTCACGAACAGTTTTTTGGGGGCTGGTTTAGTTTGTTTGTTTGTTTGTTTTTCCTTCTCTTCAGCAAATTCTCTGGAACAAGAACCAAAAGTTTTCTGTGAAGTTTTGTTTGCAGGTTCCCTCTCTGAATGCAGTAAGTGCTGTAGATGTTTGTGGCTGTCAGGGAGAAGAGTTCTGACTCTGTCTCAGAGTAGGAGAGAGACACAGAGAGAGGGAGAGAGAGAGAGAGGACGGATTGGCCTAAAGTGAGTGAGTGAATGAGAGAGGGAGGGAGTTTTGTCTGTGAGTAAAGGCTATGATTAGGAAGGGGGAGGAACAGGCAGGCTGGCTTCCTTATGCTCATTGCTCCCCTAACACACACCTCTCTTCAAATATCACTACTCGTGGTTCCTTCCCTTCCCCCTTTCTAAAATATCTTCTCATTTCTGTAAATTTACTCTTTTTTTTCCCCTTTTTTTTCCCTCTCTGTTTGACCCTCCTCCCCCTCCCCCCCCCCAGCTGTCATTCCCCCCTTTTTTTCCCTTTCTTTTTGTTTTGTTTTGTTTGTTTTATTCCTTCAACAGTATCACTGGCTTAACTAAACAGAGGAAACATGAATGAATGAAAAGAGTGAAATCTCTAACGAGCACCTTGCTCTTGGTCCTGCCTGGTATTGTTAGGGATAGCAGGAGATGTTAAATAGCTTGTGAATGAGACGGGAATGAGGGCAGGGGCTCTGAATATTTTGGACAGAACATTATTTTGCCTGGAGTAGAAGAAAAAAATCTTTTCTGCTCATTTCTGAGTGCTGGGGGTTATCAACACTGGCAAGAGATCTGACAGGCACAAAATAACACTGTTGTTTGGAGGGCTCTGTAGTACATGATACACTCCCCAGCTGCAATATGCAGTCAGGCACTGAAAGCCTAAGCAGGAGCTGGTACAGCACATATATGTGACATGCTATGGTAGTGCCATGTAATATCCCTACTTCTATGCTAGTCTGTGCCTGGAAGTTCTCGGGTAGATATATTTAGGTTTGGGGTTAATCAAGCAATGCCTGAAAAATGCTTTGAAGGTGAAAAGTGTTACATGTCATCTGGCCAAATCATACTTGCTTCTGACTCAGGCAAATCCCTCATCGATGCCAATAATAATTCCGTCTGAGTGAAGGCTGAGTAAGATCTTCTACATTTGGCCCATTGTTATTAGAAGGTACTTATTACTTCATTCATTTAAATCACACAGAGCAATCATAATATTAGAATAAGACACTGGAAATCAAAAGAAATCTAAAGCACTACAAGAAGCAGGAGTTTCAACCAGTGTTGGTAGCCCCTTGTCATTTTATGTCTAGGAGGACTTTGCTCTGCAGTGAAAACGCATTCCCTGTGCCACTGCCATGGCTTCAGGTTGCCCTTACATTCTGTATCCTCTCTGTTCTGTTCCTTACCCAGCAAAGTTGAAGTTTGCAAACTCACATTTGAATTTGGTAATGGAAAAATGACAGCTGTAACTATAACTTTTGAGATTCTTCCCCTCCAGGCATTAACTTGTACAGATTTTCTTAGAGCAGCTTCTTCTTTTTTAGTGTTTACCCTCTTTCATTTAATTCCTTTCATTCTCTCTCTCATACACCTCTGTCTTCTCAGATGGGCTTACCTCCTACCCAGCAAATATTCCACTCCCAGTATATTACTGTCAACCATTGTATTTCGCTGTGGAAAGGAGTAATTTATAAATATAAGCATTGAAAGGTCTGTAATTTCCATGAGATGACTACAGGCACATGGGCTAAGAGACAGGCAAGGAATTATAGTTAGAGCAAATGAAACATACAGAAGTAATTGAACAACAAACCAAAGTCTTACAAATGTTATATATTGCAAGTCCTTTTCAATTAAGCTCTTTTATAAGTCTTTTACTGTTATAAGGCATCCACAGTACCCCCTCATCTGTGTTTTACTGACCTCAGTTGCTATACTGTTATATACTGTTACACTTACAGGTCTGTCAGCATTATAAACCCTGCAGCCATTCTTATAAACACATCTTTGTAACACAAACCTCACTATAATACATCGAATTTTCTTGGATCTTGTGAACAGCCCAAAGTCTGTTGTAATTATACGAAGTCTGAAAGTCAGCTTGAAATAGAACTAAAAGTTTAATTGGATGAAAAAATAATTTCAGATGAAAATATGCATTCATGATTAGATGTACTAACAGATGACATAATTAAAGGAGTTATATATAGTTCTAATATAGCACCTATCCCAACAGTGTCTGATGAAAAGTAAGGGATAGGCATAAATCAAAATAAAATACAGATAAGTATGTCTGGGTTATTGCTGTGGGGTATACGTTGCTTGCCATATACTACAGGTACAGTTATCGCATACAATCTCTATTACATAGGGGTACAGCATATTTTACTTGCATGCCATGATGATGACAGATTTCATGTTAAAGCATAACTTTCTAAAAACCACTGTTTTCTAAAAGCGAGTCTTCCAATACCGCTAATATATAGTTCATTTGTACTTACATGGATATACATATATGTACAAAAATACATACAGAAATGTGTTTGAATACATACAGAAATGGTGGTTCAGACTCTTTCTACAAATTACCTGAGCTGCAAAGCTCTGTATATGCATTCATTCAATATAACCCTAACAGTATGCAACAGCATGCACAGGAATTAAAAGTTTAGTTTTTAAAAGAAAAAAGCTGATTGAAAGTTTTACCTCTCTAGTCCTGACTCTTAGAAGGAGACTGCTGTATTGTGCTTTAAGAACTGCTGAAGTTCCTCTTGGTGGTATTTATAATGCGAAGCTTTATACTGTACTTCAGAGATGTGTACACTCACATATAACGTCTGTCAAAAGTAAGTGGGCCGGATCACTGTGCTGGATTGGTTAATCCTGTTACATCAGCAATTGACTGTTTTTCCTGTATGAGACATACTTCTGGTAATTATCTAATGGAAATTCCTAATTGTCTAGCATGACAAAATATCGTGGATTCAACTTGTGGTGGTGATTTCTGTATCCATTTAAAGAATAGAACTTAAAATCAGACAAAGCAAACATTATGAGTCAGGAAGACACACTCCAACTTGTTGTATTGCATAGCTAGATATAGATATTATTAGATGTAGATAACACTGATTTAGTTCAAATACAGTATTTGCCAGATACTTAATTACTATTTTGCAAATTGTTTTCTTCTTCTTACATACTTAAGGATATACCAGATAATCTTTCTGCAAATTTGGATTCTTTTCAAATTCAGGAAAATGCAGTAAGAATCCTTTTGCTTTGGGTGATTTTTTTTTTTAATTCAATCTCTGAATAAATATGTCCTTCTGTTTAAATTAGGGATCCCTTTAAAGCTCTTTAAAAAATGAATCATATTGCTCCTGTCCAAGTATCCTGGCTCCTTGACGTGCAGATTGCATCACACTATTAAAAACTGTTTAGACATCTAAAAATAAATTACAATGAATGACAGGTCACATTTTTTGCAAGTGTGGTATTAACACTCGCGGAATAAAATAAAAAGCAATTTTCATTTCAATTTACATTAATGAAAATCAGAAATAACTATGCCAATTAGGCAGTACAGAAGGAATACATAAAAGGTCAAAAGTAAATCCAAAATCCATCTCCTTTCTTAAACACATATAATAACTGGCTTTATGTGGTACCGTTTATGACAAATGGCATGATCATGCAGTCTTTACTCATTCATAACACCCACTGATTACCAGAAAATCCCCATCCTTCAGATTTTTTTTTTTGGCCTGAATCGTACTTATAATTGTATTTTTATGTCCTGTTGGTAATATGTCTTGGAATATGGCTGATCTGGATCAGAGAAGAAAGGTTTTAAACTTTCATTTTACAGTGATACCAGGGAGTCCTTATAGCAGTGTTGATCCTAACTGGTGTGTGTGCTGTATTCACACAACAGCTTTGGTAGAATGAGAAAAAAATCAGAGGTTAATAGGAAACATGACCAGATAGGTTGTTTTGTTTGTTCCCCATTTTTAATACACATATAATAGTGAAACAGGTTTCAGTAGCTTTCTTGCAATTTGAGTTTGGTGGTTCCAGCTGTTACAAAGAATAGCGCTTTTTTTGTGGGTTTTTTTTTTGTGTGTGTGTGTGGTGTTTTTTACTTTTTTTGCTTTTTTTCCCCCCCCTCATTTTTTTCCTTCAGGGACAGTGAGACACTTGCTTCAAAAAACAGATAATGAGCATGTATATACCTAGTTAGTCGCAGGACCCTATTTTTAGTGGGGATCCTAAACCCAAGTTTTGCCAAACGGCTTTTCCACCTTGCAATCCTGTTTTTCTCAGGACCAGGCTGAGTTTGGTTTTAACTGACATCCTAAAAATCTTTGAAATTGGTTGCATACTGGTAGTGCAGTGCCTGCTGCAATTTGGCAGCAGACATATTCTCAGCAAGAGACCTTACATAGCATTGGTTTTACGGAGAATAGAAAACTTGCCCTGGGAGTAGCGGAGCTACCTTCTCCTTGGAATCAGAGCGGTGCAGTGCCGGCTGTGACCGTCATACCCCTCTCCTAGAGCAGCACCCAGCCGGGACGGGGCTTCTCCCACTGCGGCGGCAGGGCAGAGGATTCCCGGTGCGGAAGTGTGTGGTCTGTGACAAAATGAGAAAGCCACCGAGTGAAGCACAGCAAGCATGTATCTGATTTATAGTGCAGGATAACTTCTGAAAGGAGTTTAGGAGAAGTGAAAAGCATTATTCATTTCAGAGCATGCTCCTTATTGCCTCGGGGAGTTTGTGTATAGCTTTACCAAAGGCCTAATGAAAGCTTTACTCGGTGACTAATTTTTTTTCACACCTATTTCTCTCTTTATAAATATTTTTCTCCCCATCCCCCCCGCACTCCTTTTCATTTTGTTGAACACAGCAACACCTGCTGGCAGTGGTCCGGGAGTACTGCTGGAAAGACCCACTGATCTAACTCTTCAGACCAGCTGCCATTAAGCACTGCCAAGCCATATTAATGAGCTGCCTCTATTTTTACCCCTTCCTGCCAGAAAGGGCAATTGCTCTTGGGAAAGACTGTAGCTGGGTTTGGGTTTTTTTCTGATTTTTTTTTTCTGTCAGCCTCAGCACCCAGATAATCATTGTTCATTTAGTGAAGTTGGGATTTCTAATTTAAATTCTGATACCACCAACTGACACCACATAAAACATTGGAGTGATGCTGAGCCTATCTTGCTGGCTCACAGGCATATTTTAGTTCCCTGCTGGATCGGAAATAACTAAAGGAATGGAACTGAGAAAGAAAGGTTAGTACTCCAGCAACCTGTCTCCCTCTTTTTTTTTTTTCCCTAATTGTGGATTTTACCTTAAAAAACAATTTTTAAAAATGACCCAATGCCACTGCATTATTCACCCCCTGGATATATACTGTGTGATTTACTGACTATTTTGGAATCCCGAATTGCATACAACAGTATCTGTACATCTCCATCCCTGCTTTGAAGAGCAGCCACTAGAAAACACATTGGCACAGATTTCTGTGCAAAGCAGCTGGAATTTCACTCTGTTGTACCTTATTTTCCTGTAACAATAAGAAAAGATATGCCATAAACTTATATTTAGAAGTTTTCTATTTCTACTTTTATGTAAGTGGACCAATTAAGGCTGGTCTTGCTGTTGCTACTAACGTGAATGCTTATGTGCTGTTTAGAGGGGTCAGTGATTTCAGTAATAATTAGTGAGCTGGTCAAAAAATAAAGTTCATCTGAGGATAAGAACTTGGTCTAGAGGGTAGGATAAATAATAGCTTTCAAGTTCTTGCCTTTTTTTTTAAATATTGATGGATGGCACTTTTTACAGGCGGGCAGGGTAAGTATAAGTTCTGTTTTACAAGAACCTTATGTAAAGTCAATCTGACTAACAGAAGCAAGTATGTTAATTTTCTTTTTAAACTATACCTATGTCTTCTGACATGTCACTCATTGATATTTTTTCTTGCCAGCTAGTGGAACAGTGAGCTTTAACAAAGATATTTCATGTCCATGTTACTTTAGCATATGTGTTGCCTTGTTACACTTAAAAATAAAAGCCAAGATATATGAATAAATAAGCCAGGTGATACAGATGATGTTGTTAGTGTGATGTGATATGACACAAATATGTGTTATGATCAGAGCTTGTTCAAAACTTCTCATTTTGGGAAAAACCTATTTACAAAGAGAATTTTCTTGAATTTATAGAGCGAGTATGGAGTTAAGTTGTAACTGGAGAGAGTAGTCCAATGAACCAAAATTGTTCACACAGCTTGTTCATTTGACAGGTGACTTTTCAGTACATTACTGCAAAAGTAATCTTTTTCCTTGAGAAACAGTTCTGTAATGTGTAAAATATCTTGAGTGATGCTGTCTTCAAAGATATTTTGAGGTTATGATTAGAGTCACATCAATGATTTAAACCCCAAAGGGAAGGACCACCAGGTGACAGATCCTATTTGGCTCCAAGCAGGGTGAAAAATTTATGGCTAAAGTTGGAGCAGCATGTAACATTTATAGGTGAATTAAAGCTATTATTGAAAGTCCACTAAATTAATTTGCATGCTGTTGAAAACTCTGACTGCTGCTCAAAGCATACATCAAAATAATTTCTTATGTAATTGTACTTCAGTCAGCGGAGTTTTATCAAGGATATCTTTGGACCAACTTCAGAATAATAGGAAATGGTCTTATTTCTCTGACAAGTCCTGAATTCTCTGTTCTGTGTTCCTTTTACTACAGTTAATCAAATCACAACACACACAACCGTGTAAGTTACAGACTCCTGTTAGCTTTTAGGGCCAACTCTTGATGCCACTGAAGTTAGTGCTGACTTTGGGAGCAGAAGTCAGTTGAATCAAGCTTTGACTCTAAGTATAAACCATTGGTGGATGGGAAGAGAAACAAAAAGTCATATCTTAAGTAAAAGCTGTTCAGATTATTATTCACTGATGTACTTCCCAAAGTAATATTGCCTGTGGATTTTAGAAATATTTACAACTGTTTGCAAGAGGAACACTGGACCCTTAGTTAATATGAACTGGGGTAGCTCTTCTGACTTCAGAGATTGAGTTACATCAGTAGAAGATCTGATGTAAAGTCTACTTGCCTAATTTAACTTCTACATATTAAGGTTTAGGTTTTGGCTTTTCCTTTTAAAAACAGATCCCAGTTTTTTGTCTTGTTTGAAAGGTCCAATTTCATCTTGGTTTAGCTTCCTCAATGATGGAGATAACATTTTGCATATTAAGTTTTGATTACTTATAAATCTGCTGATGTGTGGGAGGGAATTGAATGAAGCTCATAAGCTTTCCCCTTTTGTTGAGCTGAACTCAACAATACACTGGCAAATCTTCGAAGGTAGTCATCACGTACAGGCATTGGGAAAAGTTGCAGTGTCACACATCAGCAGATAGTCCCATCTGTGAGAGTAACCAGCAGAGAACTGACATAAGTTGCATACTGAGGACACCAGCAAGCGAATTAAAAAGTATATATTGGTCTTCTGCATGGTTGCTGCTTTGTCATTGTGAATCCCCTGTGGAGCAAATCACTGTGGATGAAGTAAATACATTCTGCAGTGAAAATATTTTTAAGAGGAAACCTGACTACTTACAACTGTTTACTGAATAGAGTGTTAAATGGGGGCCCAGGAAATCTGGCTTCTATGGCTCTACCATCAACTGCTGAGGACAAGTACCTCATGTCCCCATCTGTAAAGTTGAAAGAATCAGTATTTCTTCTGAGATCTGTGGGTCAAAAATGACAAACAAGTCCTTGCTGCTGTTTTGTTTCTCGTGGTCCCTCGTTTTCATGTGGGTTATTTAAAGTAATATTTATTGACATAATGCATACACCCCCCCTGCCCCAACACTGTTTTAACAAGCATTGGAGATTACCCTGAGATTCCAGGTTCAAATGTAAACCTACCTACATTTTGAGAATTTATCTCAGATTTTTCCACATATCTGGTGTTATAGCACTTGAGATTTGACTTGGTAGCATGAAGTTGAACTTTTGGAATGGGTATGAGATCCTCAGATCTGGATTTAATTTCAGTTGTTAAATTTTCTCATGTGACTTCACATTTTATGGTTGAAATTTTATGCTTGTAGTTCAGTGCAGGTGGGACATGTAACACGTAGACAATTAAATACCTACTTGCCTGATGTCTGCTTACAGACTACAATGTGCAGGAACAACTAGGTTTAAGCCTGTTTATCGGTAAGGACAAAATAGTACCTGCCAAGGTCATAGGTTTTGGGGAAGTGCTTTTAAAGTGAGCTTTATAATACCCAGTAACAGTTGGGGGAACAGAGGGTTGATAGGCAGCAGCGATGGCCAGTTGCCTAGAATATCAGTTCCTCTTCAATAACTTTTGTATGCCAACTATGAACTTATAAACAGTTATTTTCTTTATTCATTGTCTGCTTATTGGTGTCATGCCCTCATGATGACTCCTCTGAAAGGGGTGACATAAGGTAGCTCAGAATAAAGTTTTTGTGTGCAAACAGGGCTCAACTGTGCATCTATGCACACATTTTTTAATTGCTCCTTTGAAGCTGCCATTCAGGGACAGTAACCAAGCATCTAGGAAGTATAAAAACAACAAAGAAGTGTTCAGATGTTTCTCATAAAGCAGATTCTTTTTTGAGGGGATAGTTCTGGTTCTTTTTTTGCTTCTTAAACTGAATTTATCTCACGTGACCAGAGTCAAATTGACAGGTTTGAACAATAATTTAATCTGCTCTCTCACAGGAGAGAACAGCAGGGACAGCCACGGGACAATCTTCCTCACCCTCGTTCCTAGGTACACAGAGACTTGCTCATGCCCTCGGTTCAACAAGTTCTGGAGACGTTCAGCAGAGCTGCCTGTTGTAGCGTCTTGCTTTGAGTGGGAGCTGAGCTGAAAGAAGTGAATCCTTTCATACAAATCAGCAAATAGCCAATGTAGAAGTGACATTCAGTAAGTATTCATGAGGGGTATCTGCAGACTAGGGAGAGATTAGTCTTGGATGTATCATTTAGACATCTCCAAACTTAAAAATATAATGTGCAGTCACAGTTCAAAAAGCTAATAAAAAATTGGGTGTTGTTAGGAATAGTGTGAGAGCAAGACAGAAGGCACCATTTTGCCATTATATATTTGGTGCAGCCACAAAGGGGATGTTGTCTGCAGTTCTGGCCTCTGCATCTCAAGCAGGACATAGCAGAGTTAGAGAAGAGGCACTAAAACTACTAAGGTTTTGGAGCAGCTGATTAATCAAGAAACTGAAAGGCAGCTTGGAGAAGGGCAGGCTGAAAGAGCATGTGCTTGGGGATTAGAAAACCATGAAGATGGTAGATAAGGTGAATGCCAAACTGTTATCCACCAAATCCTGCAGTACTAGGGGGAATGCGTTGAAACTAGTAGAAGATTTAAAACAGATACAGTGCTTACACAATGGAGACTAAGCTTCTGGGATTTGTTGCCACAGGACGCTGTGGAGGCAGACAGTATCAGAAGACTCAAGAAGGTCCATTAAAACCTACCAGAGGAATAGGCAGGTACATATCCTTTAACATCCTTAATACAACAATTGCGTATGCTGGGGATCTTGAAGGGTTAGGCCTGCAGAGAGCGGCCAGGCTCACATTCTCTCTCCAAATAGCATCTACTGTTGCCAGTGTTGGAATGAGAAAAGGAGTTAGATGGACCACCAGTGGGACTATTCAGGAAGTGTCCTTACGTGGTAGCGAGGCACTGCTGTCTCCGTGCTGTGGAAAGAACAAGAAAGCTCCTGAAGGTGATTCAGAGCAAGATATAACTGTTCCTGCCCTGAGTCACCTTCAGAAAAGCCCCTCTTTTGCCACCAATTTCAAAGGAAACCTACCATAGACAAAAGGAAGTCTTGTGAATAACCATGTTTAATCACAACTGACACAGGTTGGGTTTGAACTGCTGCTCTAGAATGGAGAAAAGTGTCAGATACAAAAACTCAATCCAGACACCTCACAGTCATTTTGGTGAGTGATTTTAAGACCAAAAACACTGTATCAGATTATTGGTTAACTTTGATCATAGGCAATTGGAAACATTTCCTCAGCCAGTGATGTTGAAGTAGCACGTCAAGCTCTGGTTAAGATGAAAAGTTAAGAAAACATCTTCTGTATACATTAGACTGCTCTCTCACAGTCTCAAAGCTGAATCACTGGGAAAGACTGCCTCTGCTGTCTAGTTGCAAAGCTGGTCTGAATTGCCCAGGTATGGCCGGATGTCCTAATGTTTATGGGAAGTCTGCAGCATGTCAGCATCTGTAAATGGAAACAGGCTGTGAGGCTGGAATTGCAGAACGACATCTGACTCAGAAAGAGGGGTGAAAGTCAGGAGGTGATTCTTTTGTGTAAAAGCCACCCCAGTAGATTCATTTGAGCTCTCCAGCTCACAGACATGAAATAACTGCTTAAGGAACAGTTAGGTATTTGGATACCTGATCTCTACATACAATGAGCTATTTGGACATGCAAATATAGACATACTTGGACATAAATTACAAGAATTACAAATGTAAGACATTTTTTATGCATGTGCTGAAAATCTGGTCATCCCAGAAAAAAAAATTAGTTGTTCCCAGGCATATTCTGAGATTCAGTAATAGGCTAACATGCAGTATGAACTGCACAAAGTCTAAAATTGTCTTTTAAATGTGTTCTAACTGAAAAATGAAGCTAAATATAAGGGATAAAAATCACTGATCTCTGGTAGCATGAATACTTGGTATAAATATTTTTTTAAAGAAATCAGCTGATCAATCCTTTGAAATAGGTATGTCACTTTTTAAACTTTGAAGATAAGAGGTGGGAGTTTGCTGTTCAGGGCTACCAAAGAAGTCTGTGGTCAGGATTAAAATGGGAACCTACGGTGGTTCCCAAACTTTTCTTCCTACTTGCTAAAATATGTTGCTACCTACTTATGAACTGTAAAAACAAACCAAGATGCACAAAGCCTAAGACAGAAAATGGTTAGAATACAGTTAACTGGTCTGTGGTTGGCCATTTCAGTATCTGTAGTACTTCTCAGCTCATCTTCTGCATGAGTTTCTAGATACTACCCCTGGGATCATTTATTCACTGATTCAGTTTAGAAAATTCTGTTTGTTTCCCTCTCAAGAAGTCTTCGTGAAAATGAGAAGTACTACATTAGTACTGTTTGGACAAGAAAATGGTTAGCTTTCATACTTTATCTTTTGTTTAATAACGTTCAGAACACTTGGGGATGAAATGCTTGCGGAACATTTTGGTAATGTAATGTCTAGCCTCTGCAGCTCCCCCTTGGAACTGTTGTCTTAGTGTCTGTGGGACAGAGAAGCTGAAAGTAATGTCATATGCCCTTTATATTATCAGAGTAAAAGCTGTACACTTTACACAAGAAAGTTAGTTTGAGGTAAAGAGCTCAAAGTATCTGACCGTCTCCCAGAGCACCTTGTAGTTACATCCTGGGCTGCACTGCGTAAGTGCTGTTACTCCATAAGGGTAAGAATTCAATTTACACTGGTAGTCTTTTCACATGAGCATTTCAGTTCCATTGGTAAATATTTCCAGCTGGCCAAGTATAATTTTAGTGAGGGCAAATTTGCAGAGGTTAAATAGCAAACAGGACTGTTATAAGTCTCTATCAGTGTGAAAAAAGAAAATTTAATTAAACACAGCACTCTCCCACAGATGAACCAGAGGCTCAGCGTTCTCCATAATATATCTAACTTTCTTGTGTTGTTGCTGGTAAAATCCATGCCCCAAAGATGCGTAAGCTGATTGTAAAGATTGTTCTGTAATTTGCAATGAAGAAAAAAGTTATCATAATACCAGGAGATGAGGCAGAAAATGTGGACCATGCAGCTTTATGTTGGAAAGACCATTGGGTAGCTTTTCACCAGTTTTGAGTCTGAGTGTTTGTGCACTGAATTAACAGAGAAAGGGAAGAGCTTGCTGCAGGCCAAAAGAAACATGTTGCTACTATAAAATGAGGCAGAAGAGTTAAAAGGGTGGCTCCTATTCAGAAGTTCCACCAGAAGTGTCCTTCATTTCAAGGGCCCTTTGTGCTGTCAGATGCTGTTAGCCCCTTGTTAGTCATTGCTAGAGAAAAAATCCCTCAGCAACACACAACGAAGTTTGGTCAGTTTGCTCAGCTGCTGTTGATGTCACCCTTGCCCACTAAGAGTAAGTTACTATAATAATCCTCCCCTTTTATTAATCATAACTTTATAGAAAGCAAGAACAGAGTGACATCATTGTTGAAGAGGACTGCTCAGCTTTAGTCAGCTTTGCTATAACATCTCTTGTGTGTCACATGAAAATAATTACCAGCTCTCACTTTCCATGTCTGACCAATCATCCCCTTTTCCCCCTTTATGAGGCTACAAGTCTCTGCCTATTTCAAACACCTGCTGAAGGTGTAATCTATTTAGAGATGAAAGAGAATATCTTTAACTGGAAGTTGGGACATTCCAGGGGATCCATATAAGATGAAGTCACTTGCCATATAAAACGTTAGTGGTATTTATTATAGTAAAACATCATCATCCATAGAACAATATATTAAAGTGTTTCAGATACAGGCTATCTCATACTCTTTATGTGATTTCAGCATTGGTAAGTTCCAGTATACATTTTCTACACACTTTTGTTTAGGATAACATAAAATATTTGTCTGCTTGTACATCTAGCTATATAAAAAAGACAAATAAGCTAAATTTCAAGGGCATTTTTTTCATTGTTGATTTTTTGAAGGATACTGAATTAGTTATTTGCTAAGAGGTCAGTGTTCGCTGATCTACTGCCTAAGACCAAGGAAGAGACAGATTCTACCCTTCACTTTTGTCTCCATATTTCAGTCATTTTCAAGCCAAAAATGCCTTCAAGAGAAGTGCAGCTGAGAAGAGGAATTTAGACAGTAAGCAAGGGTTATTTCACTAGGGCAAGTGATTCTTTCACACCAGAGAAGGAAACGCACCAGGACTTTGAGTTAGACAGCACGTCATGTTTGTCTGTTAGTTAGAGATGTTTTTACTATCTGATGCCTTCTCTTACTGTAGAGACTTGGAAAACATGATTAAAATTGCATATTAACATTCTTTTTGGAAGGTTAATCGTTTGAGTTTCGTAAGTTTTTCGCCAATGAAGAGTCTCTCTAGGTTAAATTATTCTTGTATTTTTCCCGAAACCTTTATGATTTTGTGTTCCTGCTTGAAAACCTTCAAAAAACCCCCCCAAAAACCAAAATACAACAAACACCCCCCCCAGCCCAACAAACAAAAAGTGATAGTTTGATAGACAGAAAAAGCACCAGTTTGTTAGTCTTTTGCAATACAATACAAAGAGCTTTACTCATTTTGTTAATTAATGGGACCTCTTAATTTTTTCCCCTGGGGCAAAATGCCACATACTGTGAGTATTGACAAATATTCTCTCTTGAAAGGTGTATTGCATTGGTCTCCACGGTGCGAAGACACCTGTAATGCACTTGAGCAGAACTTACATAGTTTGGGCAGCAATTAAGACAGATCACTTGCACAGTTCATTGTCAATTGGGCACTCTGCCTAAGTAATCTATATTATTACTATTACTTCTATTGATACCTTTTCCTGGTCTTAAAATCAAGAGTCAAACATGGTTAGAAGGGAAAAAGAGATTTTACCTTTCTATTTATTTTAAGGATCCTCAGGTGCACTACGTCCAGGTCGAATCCACCACAATGCACACCACAATGCACACCCACAAAAGATCTGGTATAACATTATAGGTCTTACTAATTAGCATATGCATCAAAAAATTCCCCAACGAGAGGCTCGAGTGACACCCTCTCGCCAAGAACTTTCCCCTGGCTTGCCGTGGCGCCGTTGCCAGCTAGCACGCTGCCCCCGGGCTCTGGGCATCTTCTGCCTGCCCTGAAGGGGAGGACAGAGGCCAATCACAGCGCAGGAGGGCAGGCGATGCTCCGGGTCGGGTTCGCCTTGCCCACCCATGGCGAGGGTGCGCGACGGAGGCAGGAAAAAAGCCGAGGGACTTCTTCGTGGGGGAAAGAGCTAATTGGAGTACTCAGGAAAACCACAGAGAAACTGAAAAAATGGGACTGACATGGGTTCTTACACCCCTACAGAGTGGGTGTGGGGAACACGCAGTAACCAATAACACTTCAGTTAGGGGACGCTACAAAGGCAGGGTAGCAAGTGGGAGAAGGAGTAGGCGGGGGGGAGTAGCAAGGGCCAATCAACTACCGAAGAACATAGAACTCTCTGGAAAGACAACCAAATATGAGAAATAAGGGGAGGGGAGGGCAGCGGCCAATGGTAAGGCACGGATGTACATATTTTTCACAGCCTTTTGGGTGCTGCCTGTGACTTCAAGGCTTTTGGGCTGTGGAGGCCTCAAACCAATGGTCCACTTGATCCGGCTGACCGTGGGGTTAGCTGTGGTTCACCGCAACACTGGGTGGTTCTATCTTAGTTTACAAAATGTGTTCTGGAGAGGACCTTGGTGTCTGGGGCATATTGACCCCTAACTACAAAGCTTCTAAAATGTTTCATCTGCTATCTTGACTAAAGTCCAAGAAAGTAGGCAAAAAGCACTAAGAATACAGAAGTTGTAAAAGGGTATAAAAGAAAAGGCAAAAAATCATCACGGCATCACTATGACACCAAACTTTCACTGCCTTTAGCAGTTACCATAATGATTAAAATTTATATTCCATGTAATGTATTCAGATTTTAATAGTGAGACACTGGAAGGTTTGGTGGAATTAAAAAGGTTTGCACTGTTCTGAGCAGTTCCCAATGTGCAATAAATTCTTATCTTCTGTACCTGTTTTCAGCTTAGGAAAGGTTGTTTGGCATAACTGAATCTTTAGGAATCGGAGTGTAACAAAACTAAGTGGGTTTTTTCTAATAGTCTGATTTTTCTCTTTATCTCATGAATATTAAAAACCAGCACTTGAGTGATAACAGAGCACTGAAGTCAGCTCCTTTAAAATGTTTGAAAAAATGCATTTGACCTGGGTTTTTTTAACATAAGTACATAATGGCAAGTGACATTTGTAGTTACTGCCAAACTTGAAAGTAATCCATTATAAAGCATGTGTACAGTCTCCCATTTTCTTTCTTACAGAAAAAATACAGAACAGAAGTAGCTATAATGCATGTTTGCTCTTTTTCTTTCATTATTGCTGACATAAAAATTCCAAATAGAATTTGACCTGATGTATTGCTGGTGTTCCTTTTATACCTGATTTATAAGCTAATTGGGACAAGAAGTATTTATTTCTGCAATTAACACCTATTGATCATGGAATTTCATTAATACTTTTTGCTTCCCTTACCAATTATTTGCACTTCTCTGCTTCTAATTTATATTCATTGAAATAGCATGCTGTTCAATATTTCAGCAGAGTCTCAAGTTTTAACAGGTAGTAAGGGCTTTAGGAAAAATGGAAAAATCATATCACCCGTAAAAAAAGATGATTTGGAGAAATACACATTACTATAGATAAGGGCCACTAAACCTTATGTCAGCTGATCATGCTTAATCTTCCAGTTAACTTAGGTTAACTGTAAGTTGCCATAATGTTTAAAATACCCATCTTTCTCAAAGGTATTTTATTAATATTTAACATCATAATATTTGTCATATATACCACTTTGCCTGATTCACTCCGGTCTGTCTTGAAATGATTCTGTGTGATTCTGTGAAATATGCTATAACCCTCAAAAAGCAGTTGACCATGTTTGAACAGTGTTACTGGAAGAATGAAGAGAACTTGCACTGCTTCTGCCTGTAACATACTATGTTCTGTGCATAAAGGGGATTTTGGCCTCCAGGCCACCAATCTGGCATCTTTCATGAGAGTAAAATTCACAGCCATAAAGGTTTAGCCTAGGAAATAAAGAACTCTGCATCCGTTTCAAATCTCAAGGAAAATACAGGCAGTTGGAAGAGAATTAGCCAGCTTCTAATTTGACTGGAATTACTTCATGTGCTTATTCATAAAATTCAATGTGCCTAGATTTGATAACTTGCTCTGTATGACCTCACTTCAGTATTTGCATTTTCACATTATAGTATACTTGAATCTGCACTAGCATCATGATGCAAAGCATAATGCACTACCCAGCAACATTATAAGAAATTTTATGTTCTTTAGGATTTGCTTGAGTTTCTGTATGTTCATTTATGAGTATATCTGCATACATATATACATAAATCAATAGGTGAGCATGATTTTTTTGTGTGTGTGAATCCATGTGCTTCACTAGCCAATTGTTAGGAAGTAACAGAAAGGAGGTGGACTTTTCAAGCATGTCTGTATGGATTGTCCTGACTGTTTACACTTTTTAAGCACAATTTCCTTGTTCTGTATATGCACCACAGATATCATGTCTCATTCTCTCCAACCACATAGCAGGGGCAAATTTAGGGAGATAGCACTCTACATCGTCCTAATGGTTGTGATAGTAGAGCAAAGCAGTAAGAAACATTGCATTATAGTATTCAAGTAGATGAGACCCAGTGTTGATGTCTTAACTTCCTTTAATTATCTTACAGAGTTAATAGATGACTGAGGCTGACTTTTTTCACATTAAGGTGCACCAGGCCAGTCTAGTAGCCCTCAGCTCATATGGTGTCTTGCTAAATGTTTTCTTGTCACTTTTCTTGTGAAAGCTCTCTTGTCAAGGGCTTTGCATCTTATTTTGATTTCTGACTGACATTCATTTTTTATTTTTGAGCCCTTGTGGAGTCTTCTGTCCAGAGACGCTTGTTTGAAAATAGGTGTCTGCTCTTCTTGAAACTAATCTCTCTTCTAGTGCTACAAGGCAGATTGCACAGGAGGAATATCATGCTTCTTAGAGCTTACAGGGTGACCCAGCCTGTTGCAGCTCCTGAGATGCTAGAGAGAAAAGTGCACCGACCACTGGGATGACTGGATGCTGGTCCCCATCTCTCATGCCAGGGGTGAAGGGATTTCTGAATTTGTCTGAAGGATTGACAGTGTCACCATAGATCTGTGAGATCCACCAGCTGTGGTCATACGTCACGTATTTCCATTTCAGGGGCTGTGTGCTCATTGCCATCAGACCTGGCATGTTTGGTACAGTGCAATAGATACATAACTCCTCCACCTGTTGCACTTACCTATCAGGACAGAGTTTTTCAACTCTGGTGCATTTGTAATGTTTGCCAAGCTGGGTATCACTCCTGATTGGCATCTTTGTCCCTGGATATTTCTTCTTTGTACTCAGGATTTAAAGTCTCTTCTGATGATAGGTTAGATTGCCAGTAATATAAATATCATTCCAACCATCATCTCTGGTCTTTGTAGCTGTCTTTCAAAGTTTTTTTTCTAAAAGTCATATTAGTCCTAACTTATCACAGGTCCCATTTTCAACCATCTCTGCACTATATTCTCTTGGATATCCTGAAAATTTATTTAAAATATCCAGATTTTGTTTCTGAGTAAATCACTGGGAAAGAAGTCCTACTCACCACAGAGGAGAATATTTGAAAATATCAAAAGTTCTCCGTACTCTGTTCGGGGACATGACCGAGCTTTAAAGTATGATTCCTCTTAAAATTCCTAATAATTTCTGTTGTAGCATCATAACAAATGTTTTCTTGAATACAAACTGCCTTACTTTGCTAAGAAATTGTTGTCAAAATCAAAGAAAGATTTGTGGATGTTCTGTCACACAGTACCTCTGAAGAAAGTGTTCCCTTTTTATTACTCAGCTGCATGTAGCTGCATGCCCTCAATTACTCTTTAAAGTCCTTATGAGATCACTCAAATGTCCTTTTTTTGCCTGGATCACACTTCCCCCTGTTATCTCTGGCAGCCACATTCAAACTTTGCCAGTAATTCAGTGCTCCCACAGCTTGACAGATTGATCAACAGATTGTTACCAGGCTTACTGTTTAACAGGCCAATTTAAAAAAAAAAAAAATTGGGGTGGCAGTTACCCTGCGATTTGAGCATGCTTGTATGTTTCAGTTTTGGTTTTGCTTCAGAGGTGTCCGTTACAAAATCTCATTTGCATTCACTCTATAACCTTGCCATTTAGGCTCTACATCTGCATCTTTGCTTGAAAACTGAAGTAACACATTCAGATCATTGTTGAAGCCACATCTGGACTCCTGTCCCACCCTTTCTCCACAGCAGTAATTCTTGTTATTGTATTATTTGTATCGAACAAAGGACCTTTTGCTGTTTTCTTCAAAAAGAGTCAGGAAAGTCTGCGTGACTCAATATAACTTCACACTTCTTTATCTCCAAAAGGCAGTCTTGTTCGTGCATACTTAGTTCCTTTTCTATGAAAGCTTCTCTACATAATCCTAGTTTTCGTCTCGTATCCTTGTCTGCCCAGTTAGATCTGGACCTTTTTTCAAATTACTTTTTGTCTTTTATGGTGTATAAGTCCCTGGTAAAAGAAAAGCATCATTTGGGTCTATGGAAGTCCTCAGGACTAGCAGAAAAGAATAAAGAATGAAAGCTGTTAGAATATTTTAAAATTTCCCCAGCAGCAACAGAATAAAAAAATCAAAACCTAAGTAAAGAAAAAAACCCACAAACCTGGATAAAATATTCAAGACATATTTATGAAATTTTCTATTACTTCAACCATTTTTATTTTTTCTATATGTTCATACTATCATTATGAATGTAATTTGAAAAATATTTTCAAACCCCATTTGTCAATTTCTGAATGATTGGCACTTCTACTGGTGCAGAAATTGCAGGTACTTTTTCTGTCTTTATTTCCTAGGGAAGGTATAAAGAAAAGCTGTCCTTTTCTACTAAGCTTCAGAACAGCCAAGGCAACATTTTTTCTGGAAAAGAACTTGCATATGATCGAACATTTTCCGTCCAAATAAATTCAATTGAATTTTATTCTCCAGAACTGCATTATAATGCAGTGTCATATTAAGCCACTGCCTTCTGTCACTTGGCTGTCCCTTTCATTTTACAAGATGCAAGTTCATTATATGCTGTAGTATTCTGATTCTGAGAGATTTAATCATATAAGCTAAGCTATAAAAAGTTCTGGCAGTGCCACCATTCTTTACTGCATCCAGTTGAAGTGATATGGATGGGTCAGCATTAGATGAAAGGTATCTCTGTGAATGGGGGAGGCTGGTGGAAAAGAGGTTCTTTCTCTTGACAGGACATGTACCAGTGTGTCAGAAGCTGAAATGATTAATACTGGGATAGGCATAATGCCTTTGGGAGAAAAAGCAAGGCCAAATTTCTGCTCAGTTGCAGTCATTATGGTTCCCAGCCTAAGCATACTTTCAACAAACTGTTTTCTTCAGTCTTGCCTCTTTGATCAGTTCTCGCTTGACAGTTACATCCTGCTGATCTAACTTTCCATCACAGCTCTACCTGCATAGTATTCTTCCCAAAGTCCTTCTGCACAGCAGAGATGTGATGTTTAGAAGTTGTCACCCTTCAATTCTGAGCTATTTGTGTCCAACTAGAAAAGGGAGATCATAGATGATCCTGATGCATCCCAGGACACAGTTGGCCCTCCTGGCTGCCAGGGTATTGCTGACTGATAATTCAGCTTTCCACCAAGCAGGACGCATTCCAGCATCTCATTCCCTAGTCTGTCCATACATCCAGTTTTGCCCTGTCCAAGGTGCAGAGTCTGTCACTTGTCTTTGTTCAACTTCATACGGTTGCTGTTTCCCAGCCCTCTGATTTGTTCAGGTGTCTCTGCAGGGCCTCTCTGCCTTACAGGGAGTCAACAGCTCCTGCCAATTTAGTATGATTGTCAAACTTGTTTGGTATTCCTTCCAATCCTGTGTCCAAGTCATTTATGAAGATGTTGAAGAGCACAGGGCTGAGGATGGAGCCCTGCAGACCCCCACTAGTAACAGTTTGTCAGTCTGATATCACCCCATTCACTGTAACCCTTTGTGTCTGACCCGTGAGCCAGTTGTTCACGCATTGCATGATGTATTTATCCAGATGTGGCCTGGACATTTTGTCCAGAATGATCCTATGAGAGATGGTATCAAAAGAGGTCCAGAAAGATTACAAGTGGCTTGCCTTGGTCAGCTCAGTGGGTAACCTTGTCATAAAAAGAAATTAAGTTTGACAAGCAAGACTTTGCCTTCATGAAGCCATGCTGGCTGTGACCACTTACTTCAAGTGTTTTTCAATAACTTCCAGAATTATTTTCTCCATAATTTTACCAGGCACTGAAGTGAGACTGACA
This sequence comes from Corvus cornix cornix, assembly GCF_000738735.6. NCBI lineage: Eukaryota > Metazoa > Chordata > Aves > Passeriformes > Corvidae > Corvus > Corvus cornix. The sequence continues at coordinate 26,133,119 of NC_046333.1, forward strand.
GGTCTATAGTTACCAGGATCATCCCTCTTGCTCTTCTTGAAAATCGGAGCACTTAGCAGCTTCCAGTTGACTGAGACCTCTCCAGATTCCCAAGACCACTGAAAAACCATTGAGAGAGGTCTTGTGATGGCACCAGCCAGCTCTTTGAGCACCCTGGGATTAATACCATCAGGCCACACAGTCTATAAAGGATCAGGTTAGTGCATAATGGTGCACTAGGATCTAGTGCATAAAGGATCAGGAAGTGCATAATGCTGGGTTTCATTTGTGATTTTAGAAGGATCAGATAGCTTCAAAACTGTCTTCCTAACTTCCACAAATTTGAGTTGATTTCTACAACTTGTGTGCTTAGTTTCACCTTGAGCTCTATATACAAAAAGTGAAATTTCAGTGAAATTTAAGATGTCTCTATTCTTTGCATGCTCCACAGATCAGTGATTAATTCAATGCAAAAGTTCTAGTATAGTGTGGAGTCAATGTAACTAGGTTCTTCTTTTCCAGACTTTCTCAATTGGAGCTGGAAGTCTCCTGAGAACAGTGGCACAGCAGATAGAGTATCCTTTTTCTTTTACCATAGTTAACTCCAAATAAAATTCATTTATAACTCTTTCTTCCTAACAGACAGTAATTTGTATCTTGAAACCTGACCACTAGCTTGTAATTTGCAGAAATTGACCATTTCTAGTCAGGAAAGTCTCAAGTGTGAACTCACACAGAGGCTGAATTATCTCTGGCCTCTGTCCCTCCAGGTCATCGCTGAGGTCATTTATTAGAGTGTTTTCTAAAGGCTTGTCAGTATTCTTGCGGGACTTAACTCTGCAAAGTGCTGAGCAGTTCTGATAGATGCTGAGCACCATCAGCTTTCATTTGGATTCAAATAAAACTGAGAACACTCAATCTTGTCTTGAAAATGTTTAGTGTTTTGTAAGATTGAAACTTGACCAATTTTTTTTTTCACTTTACAGTCCCTAAAGAATCTTAAATTTAATTACAAAAATTCTGCTGAAGCTCAGGCAGAATGGACACTAGTACATGCCAATGGTATTTGAAACTGTCTGTCAGTGGAGTATTGAATTGCTCTGTCTGGGTTTTAATAGCTTTTTCTAAAGGAGTACAAAAATATTATTTAAATCCCATGTAATGTGAAAGTAATTAAGACGTACCTTTAATGCAAGACAGTACTTGTAGAAATTTTTGGATATGTCTCCTTTACTTAGGAGGGAAAAGAGATGTTGGGCTTTGGAGCACTTTTTAGAAATCTAGTGAAGGCTTAACATTTCTCCATTAACTCCTTGAAATCAGAAATAACCAAATGATAAGTGAATAGCTCCTTTTTTGGTTTTTTTTTTGTTTTTTCTTAATTTGGTGAAGGCCTCCCAGTGCATATTCTGTTGGAGTTGATGAATAGCCCCTTTGGGATACTGTAAGCTCCACTCAATGTATTTATGGAACGTCTTCCATTTACACAGACAACATATTTCTTCATCGGCCCATAGGATGAGGGGAGAGAAAAAGAAGCTAAGAAGCTGTAGACTGCTTTTTCTTTTTTCTTTTTTTTTTTTTCAATTTCTCATCAGTCGTCTTAAGCTCTGTTTTATGATTGTGGCAAACTGAAACTGCTGGAATTCAGTCTGGCCTTAACCCTAGAAGATACCCTCCCAAACCTGAAAGCCATCCAGCTAAAGAATCCATTAGTCATTACTTTTCGTTTTTAGACTAAAAAGTGACACTCTCTGAGGAAGACTTACTGGGAATGAATGTGAAGAAAGGCCTTTTTTCAGCCCAGCCCACAAAACAGCAGCATTTCTGATGCACTGTCTTTTTAAGCTATACCTTTAAGACAGCCTCAAATACTTCTTGTATTTGCCTTACAATGCCACTGGCAGCAGATCAGTGCACTCCAACAACACCCTTAGATCTTTGTAGTACAGGTGCAGGTCCGGTGAATTGGCGCAGGGTTGCAGTTCTGCTGCATGGGCTTCTCTAGCTTTTACAGACACTCCTGATAGCTAAAATACAGTGACTGTAGTTCTCTTGATGGGGGAAATGAAAAGGAGATGAATTACATGCAGTAACACATGCTTCCATCACAAACTCCTCTCTTGTAAGTGAGTGGGAGGTGAATCTGATTCACAGACTCCAAGCTAAATGGATGTCTTGGGGTGACTGCAATAGGGGATATAGCATCATAAAGTCACCCCAAGACAATAGATTGCAGAGTTTTGAAGTAGAGAAAAAATAGTCCTCTGGGTCAGTGTAGTGGATGCTGGGATGTTTTTGGGTTTCCCTTCTTACAGCAGAATTCATGCTTTATTTCTCAAAATCATTTTACCCTAAAATGATGATATCTCCCAGGAGTTAGATGCTGATGATGCTTGATGCTGTATTCTTTCTATGGCACATTATAGTTCTGGATGCTCATTATTATTCATCATCTTTCTTAATTGTGTTACATAGGAACTGTTTCATGGCCTGTGACATGTGCAATAGATGTTCTATGCACTGTTTGTAATTAAACATCTAATTCATAGTAGCCTACAGTGCGAGGAAGAGTTCACAGATGGTTCCAGATGGTCCTTTCCAGTTCTGTGTTCTCACATTTTTATTACAGTTAAAGGGTACCAGCAGCAAAAGGTAACTGGCAATCTGTAACAGAGATTCTCTGGATTTACAATGCTCTTTGATCTCCATTTCCTTTGAAAGAAAGAAGGAAAAATATGTTACTTGAAATCAAATGCAGAAATGAAGAGTGAAATACGAGGTTAAAAATTAATAGCATGAGAAATTATTTTGTCATGCTTGCTTAGAAGGTTTTCACAACTATATTTTATTCATTTTAAGTTGAATAGCAGTGCTCTGCTGCAGCTACCAAACCAAGCACTCACCAACTGTTTTCATCCCTCAAACACCATCTAAGAACAATGTCTTGCCTCATCTCTGGTATTAGTAGATTTAAAATGCATTACCCACTGCGGAGGAAGGTGTCAACATTTTCCAAAACTATACAGATGCTTATCTATATCTACGTCTTTATCCATATCTGTATCTTGCTGATAACTTGCATATGAAGCACTCCATATCTTGAAAAACAGACATATGACACTTTTGCTGCTGCATGAAGTCTCCACACTAATGTTCCCACATGCTTTACGTAACACACACATGCACCTGACGCAGAGGAATGAAGCAACCTGGTAAGGGGAAGCCCCAGACCAAAGGGGTTCACTGAAGTGCAGAAGTGGGAGAACAACAAATCTGCTACAGGAAAGGTCTCAGATCTCCTCTGCAGCAAGTAGCTCATGTAGAATTGCCTCAGTAATCCATTTCACTGAGTGTACAGCTTGCCCACATCAGACAGGCACACACACAAAATATTCCCTAGTTAGCATGGCTGAGGCAGTACTGAAGAGCTCATTTTACACAGAGTGCAACACTGAGTTTCATGCTCCTTCAGTCATTAGTTATGGGGATAAGGATCCAATTAAGCCCATACATGTTTGAAAGTTCCCACTCGGAGAAGTGCATATCTCTATGTTTCTGTGACTGTGTCTGTGACTCTTTGTATTAGAACTGTGGCTGAACAAAATTCTAAATCCAGAATTAGGGAGACATGGGGTAGACTTTGGATTCAGACCAGAATCTTGTTGTTCAGGCCCATCCTTGTTGTAAGAGGCTGTGGATGAGTGGTAGTGCTTATTGGTGTCTGTACAAGCAGCTGCATTTCTAAAACTGGCACAAGAGAATGAGTTGGCAATAGGACCAGTATTGCACTTCTGCTGGATCAAAATTTCCTTGTGATTGAAAGGCTCTGCTAGTGTCACTTCAGCATATTTTAAAACAAGAATTTCCTGTGGGCCAACACTTGGGAGGAAAATCTCTAGCCAGGGGTTAAAAGTTAGCCAATCTTGTAGTTTATCAGTTTGTACTAGACCAAGATCTGAGAACTGAGAAGGAGAGAGTAAATCATGAGACGGTTGTCTCCTGACACTCCAGCAGTTTATGGCAGTGCTTGTTAACTGATTTTTACCCAAAGAGTAAGTATTCTGGACCAAATATATGCCCCAGACCTGTTCCTTAAGGCATTATACAAAAGATAAATTTGGCCTGTTATGTACAAACTCATTAGTGTTTCGACCTGCAGGAGAATTCAGCTGGAGATAAACCACTGGATTTACCTCTGCATTTGAATAAGTAATGGGAAAAGAAGCTTTAAACTGATGTCTTTTTTACGGTCATGGATTTCATATGCTTGATTTTTTTTGTTGTTTTCTCCTCAGTCTGTCAAAAGTCTCAAAAGTGACCTTGACAAATGATTTCTCTCACTTCTTTTGAGTGTGAATAATCCAAATTATTTCAGTGCTGATGGTTTGTTTTTATTATGGATTTCCTTGAGACTAAGAAGCTTGAAATAGCATCTTTTATCTTAAAATGTTTAGACTTGTTTGAGTCACAGTAAGTCTGTAGCTGTCTGAATATATAGATAGATATCTGTTCATGGCACCTATATGGCCTTCACTGATGTAGTCTTGCTCATCTTGCAATCCTAGCAGGGTTTTAGTCCCACTGCCCCTGACAGGCAGAGAACTGTTAGCTGCATTTTACAGATGGAAAACCAAAGTGTGGCACACAGCCTACCCAGGGACTCCTGGGAAGTCCAAGTGCAAGTTCACAGCAGCATCCACTAGGTCAAGCCTATCTTCTCACCATATTATCAGAGCAATTGCTGGAACAAAGTAAAACCAACCTTCTTTATCATATGCTAACGCACTTTTGAGTTAAATTTGGCCCCTCAAAATAGTCACAATAATTAAAAATAAGTTTAAGCACGGAGAATGTACTTTTTAAAATATATACTTATATAATCAAATCAAATTGATAGCTATGGGCAAGTTCTCTTACCAGGCTGCAATAAAAGCAAACTGATTAAGACTCAGGAGCTTCAATTAAACCAGTTCTGGCTTTGTGGTGGTGGAATGTGAAAGAGTGAGTGAGCCAGCAGACTCACTAGTGAGCAGCTGTAATGACAAAATGTGACAATCCTTTGCCTGCTAGCATTGAAAGAATCTTCTTGATGATTACAAATTAGACATTTTTCAGTTGGCCCATCAGTTAATGTCCTATCTTCCTACAGGATGAATATCCACCATCAATTAAGTTGATGTTCATATGCACAGTGAATCCAGGAGTGTAACCCATATGTAATCTAATGTAACCCATCCCACACACTGTTTACAGAGTTTGTAAAAGAAATGTGAACAGGACAGTGTAGAGAGGAAAGCAGTGATGTGCTGAGGCAATCACCTTACAGGGTTTGCTATGGCTGAAGCTTTCCTAGTCCTTGTATGACCAGGTCAAAATTGATTTACCCATCTCTATATTTTGCTTCTGCAGCGTCAAATGGGAATAAGGATAATTTAGCTGTACTTATCCAGCTCTGACAATCACAGAACCATTTGATTTGGGAGGGACCTTTGGAGGTCACCGCCCAGCGTCCTATGGAAAGCAAGGGCAGCTTTGGAGTTATACCTGGCTGCAGGGTTAGACCAGGGGGGCAAAGGATGTCACCATTTCTGTCTGGTATGTGAGACCTCATGGAACAGATGAGGGGGTTAAGAGGGAAGAAGAACCTCGTGGGGCAGGGTCTTCTGCACATTAGGTCCTGATGCGGGCATTAGAGGGATGGTTCTGGCATCCTGAGCATCATGGGCGGCCAAAGCTTGACACAACAGGTGGGTGGGATGTGGGTTCTGTACTCCAGAAGCCCCATGGCTGCTTCATCACCGTTTAGGATACATGCCAGGCCTAATGAATAGGTGGGATGTGAGAGGGTAGTAAGAGGACAGAAGCCAGCATGCAGGAGCAGCTCTGGCTTCACAGTGTGTCCGTCCGTGTAGCTACTGCACGCTGGGAAAGGAGCAGCAGTGGATTCCATGAGGAATCGCACAGCCCCTAGGAATATCACAGAGTAAGGAATGGCCTTACGGCTCCCCTGCCTTGGGGAACAATTTGGCGAGCATAGTGAAAAAGGAAAGCAAAAAGAGAAGCTTCTGCAGATGGACTGCAGTCTCTGCAGTCCAGCACGCCTGTGACCCGCGCCCTGGCCACTGCGGTCCTGCTTGCGGCCGGCTGTGCGTACGAGCAAGCTAATCCCGCGGAACGGGAGCCGGCACCACAGCGCTAATTAGCCGGAAGCGCTCGTTAGAGCAACTCCCGCGTTTGGTTGGTGTCCGAGCGCCCTCTCCTGGTGCGGGCCGGCCGTGCGGGGGCAACATCCCGGGAAGGCGGGGAAGGGGGAAGGGGAAGGGAAGCTACCTTTATCCTACGCCTTGGTGTATGTAGGTAGAATCTTGTACTGCCTGCGGGATGTTGCTGAGCACTCAAAACTTGGCCTGGTCAAGTTTCCCAGACTCTCTCCCTCCCCACTTCCCCACCCACTAAAATTCTTCCGTTTTTTAGCTATGTTATTTAGTGTACAGGAGAAATACTGGATTATCTAGCATCTTTTCCATTGACGGCTTCTCTGATGGTCTGTGGAGATAGGCATTAGCACAGGTTTGCCTCTTAGTTCTTGTTCTGCTTCTGTGAAGAAAGAATCGTTTCAAACTATCATCTCTTCCAAGCACCTGATTCTAACAGTCTGTGTTGCTGCAGAGAGGCCCCAGATCAGTTCATCTGAGGAATTTAATGCAGGTTGCATATTGGTATATACGGAAGATTGTTCAAGAGCAGCTTTATAATTGATTGCGTGTATCTCACTGTTTGGGTACCATGACCATCATTAGAGGACACATAACTTACAACAGCACAGTAGCTAGATTAATGATCTTGCAGTGAAAATAATTATCTTGCAGAAAAGTCTGGATTTAAGTATAATTTTCATTCATTTAAATAACTTCTGCTACATTCAATGAGCTTTAATCCAATGGAGACATTTTTTTCTCCCTTCAAACTGTTCCACAAGGAATTTTTCAGCCTCTTGTAAGGGATGAATTCCAGTAAAAAAGGAACTGCATGAACAACCACAGTCATTTGACACAGGGACCAGGAAAGACCAAGAACATGAGTAAAAAGGAACAAATTCTACATAGCTGTGAAAAAGTACCTGGATTGCCAGAAAAGGGAATTGCTCTGTTCTTGGACACAGCTTGCTGTCACGTGTGCAGGAGGTTCAAGGAAGCTGGTTTGAATGAGGCAGAAGCATTCTTCAGAGTCAGAGAAGCTCACAGACTGAATGTTTAACATACTGTCTGCTCCTATCTGTAGTCTGCCCTCAACTTCATTTCTTTCACCCAAAGATCCAGGGAGAAGTCAGTAATTGTGTAAGGCTGGAGATGCCATGTGGTATGCAAGGGAGTGGGAAAAAAAGCAAACCTTTGGCTTACAGGCCACAGAGTTGACATAGACTGAGGTTGTGGGCCAGCCACAATTGTCTCGGGACTGCTGTTCTCTTCTGCTGGCACGTCATCTGCCTGCAACAATGTGCTGACTGAGCCTGCTTGTCTGTTGTAGCGCTTATCCTACCACTCCTTTGCCCTGTAGAGCATTTCTGTATTTCAGTTGCAGATCATAGCAACTAGTCTCTTGTTCTGTCCCTCTTCACAAAAGACAGGAGCAGAAGCAGGAAATTTTCCTGTGAGCACAGATACCTCCCTAGGATGTGGGAATAGGCTCCTCAGATTTGTTTTTGCTTTTACCAACCTGTGAATCTCTCTTTTGTTTTCATGAAGTTCATGTCAGCACTTTGAACTTTAGATGTGGTATAATAGCACAGAAGAATGTCACAGAGACAGCCCTCCTCTCTCAAGAGCTGGACTACACAACGTGTGCTGTGATGCTGTGGGTAGTACCCCACATACCCTCATAGCCTGCAGAAGGTAGGAGTAATATGTATTCCTAGAAAAGACCATAAGGAGAATTTAGAGATAATCATGTTTTATTCAGCAAGCTCTCTGCAAACAGAGATTTCAGAAGAAGCATCCTTAGAGAAGTGTTCCAAAGTGCTTGTGGAACTAGCAAGTGCAGCCAGCAACCAAGATGCCTGTGGGTAAAATGTGTATCAAAAGAAAAATAAAAATAATAGCTTAGAAGAGTTAAAACTTTGGCTCGCCTTTCTGTCCTTCCTCAGGAAAGGATATAAACTAGCAGCAAAATGTTCTCAGCATCAGCAAAAATTCTAGTGCTGTCAAAAAGATCTGAGATGTGTTAAACTTCTGCAGATGCGAATTGAAGTCGTATCAGATGTGATCGCTGAAGGAACTGTGTGCCCTGAAATTTCATAAGAAGTCATGCCCAGCAGCTCTTTGAATGCCCATTGGGACACAAGGTTCTACTTATGGTCTAAAATGCAGGGGGGTCTTAAGCATTCTTCTTTCAGAAGTAATTTTCTTGCCATTGTAGGGAATATGGACGGTTGTATTGACAGCATGGGATGAAGAAGTTTAACAGTGCATGTGGCCCCTAGAAGGACCTGTGGGAATAGCTGGTGCCGCTGTTTAACAAAACAGTACCCAAATACTGGAAATTAGCTGAGAGCTACGATTCCCAGCTGACAGCCCAAAAGGAACAGACAGGACTAGAGGCACCTCTTTTGGAGGGATAGACTTTCAGAAGGGTCGAGGGACTAAGTGACTGTTGCTAAGTGAAAGAGTTTTTATTCCCCCCTAGATTAATTTTAAAGGGCATTTCTGTCCAGCTTGCTCAAAGAAATGTTTATCACATAGCTATGGCTTTTGTTATCCTTGGCTAACAGAAAGCAAAACCAACTTCAAATGTGTATTCAGAAACAAAATTGTGCTAAACGTACACTTTCCCTCATTATCCCTCTGCCGTTTCTCTAACCTGCTTTGGAGGAGGATTATCTGGAGGTGACCTTAGATAATGTTGTTGGTTTTTAAATACTTGACCTCCCTACCAGGTGTAGCCAGAGGGTTTCAGTGGTGCTTTTCATGGAGATTTCTGTGCTGTGTGAACAGGACTGCAATCACTAAACTTATTTTAGTCAGATCAGGGATACAGAAAATAGATGGCAACAACTTCAAGTCATTAATGCAATATTTGACACATGACTTTTTTTCTGTTTCACTGTCACAGATGTTGCTTATTGCAACACTTGAGTCTGAATTTTCATCAAAACGATGCTTGTAAGAGGAACAGATTTTACCTGGAAAATCCAAAAAACACAACTACATCACAACAGATAATCCCATTCCTCCTGGCATTTTCCCACTTCCACACAGAATTTATTCCAGAGCATTCAAGCAGAGAATTTAACAAAACTTTTTGAAATAAATGAAAATGATGGTTCAGATCTCAGCATTTCTGTCCGAGTGGTAAAGACAGGAACTTACTTATATGAGCTGTTTTCTCCATTGCTAGTAAAACTTAGTCTCCTGATAGTTGCCAGCACCTCTTGAGATTCAGCTGGGTGTGGGAAACAGGTATGTGCAGGAGAACGCAGATGTGTCCATGGCGCTCTTCTCACACCCTCTTACCTATTAGATCTTCTATTAGAGCTGCTATTACCTGTTTTATAGTAGCAAATCTAGGTTTCAGCAAACTCAGTATTGTATTATGCTTCTGCTTAAATAGGAATTAACTCCTTTCTATCTGCTCAATTGTACTTTACTGTCCTCATTATATATGATCCCCTCAAACTGCAATGAGAGACCAGTTTCACCTCTTGCTTTGCACTGCTCTCTATTTGGGATGCCACAAGTACCCCACACTGGCAGCTGGGACAGCCATGCCCACTGTCTGTGGCTGAAAGCCTAACCCCGTCGTGACATTTCTTTCTGACTTGAGACATATTTGGTCTGTTCTCAGGTGGATAGTCTGGCTTGGCATTGTGGCTGTGGCCATCAAGCTGGGGAATAGTTTTCTATGTGTCCTTCTTCACAGGTGTTTTTTTTCCTTTGCTCTTTAACGCAACTGTAAATACACTATTGTACTTACATATTTATGACCTTCTGAGCAGCAATGCCCATATTCATACTTTCGGTGTTATCAACAGTCCTGTTCAGGGGGTGCACTCCAAAGATCCAGTTGGACCCAGTTACACATCTTTACTGGCCTTTTGTGCTGTGTTTAAGAGAGTGAGTTTGCTGCAGCCTTTCTCACCCATCTCATTGCCCCATTAATGTTTTGAGCAACTGATACACCTCATTGGGTGTTCACTTAGTAACTTGAACTGCTGATATTCTTCGCCTCACACATCATGATTTAATATGCATAAGCATTGACACTGTATAATTGTTTATTAGTTTTGGCTTGTCTTTGAATTTTAGAGTAGGAATCATTCTAAGAAATAGGTTTTTAGGTCAAATTCTCTCTTGCTTTTCCCATAGTCTGTCATTTCACGAACTTGAATCACTTTTTTTTTCATTTGTGTTCTTTGGAACTATCATGTCATTTATCTAAGCATATATCCCAGGCCATAACAAAACTTGTCTTGCCCTTTGCTAACTTTTTTCAATACCTATAATACTGTGTTTTTCTCAAACTGCTGAAATCATCATATTTCTCCCTCTGACACTACAGGGTTCTGTTCATTCTTTTCTTTCTCAAATGCCAAGGTTGTGGCAAATGCCCTTTGTTTACTCCGTCCTTATAAAACAGTGGATTTTGATTAGTGCAAAGCTAAAGGGGAGAAATATATCTCTGTGATAGTTTTCTTGCTCTGTGGAATGAAAAGGAATGTGTTTTACTTTTAGCTGGTGTAGATCTGTTTAGTGACTTGTGAAGCACAGGAATTCTGAAGTTGAATTGTTTTCCATATCTGTGTTGCATTTGCAGCTCAGGGCAAAAAAAAGTTCATAAAATACATTTTTCAGTTGGAAAGTCATTAATTTATATAAGGAAAGTATTATCCTGCTTCAATAAATCTTGAAACAACTTGCCAAAATTCTCTGTATCAATACAAGTATAGTATTTGCATTCCAGTTAGGAGCAAAAGGTGGCTACAGAGTTGTTGAGAGATGTTGGAATAAATAAATCACTGCCTTTTCTGCAATAAGTACCTGTTATTTTGATAGATGCATAAATAATAAGGTAGATTGGTCAAACAAAAAATATTTTAAAATAAATGAACAGAATTCTTAGTGGTTGAATTGTTTGTCTGTAAGTGTCCCTTAATGCAATACAATTACTTTTTACAAGAATATCTTCAGTAAGGTGCAGAACGTTCTTCTGTACCTTACCATGGTGGAAGTCACCCACAGACGTTAGTGAGAATTACAGTCATTCTCAAAGTGGTGTATTTGCTTCAGCTTTTCTCCTCATCATAGCAGATGCTGCAGGGCAGTGCCAGCCATTGACTTGAGAGCTTTTCAAGCATGGCTTGCATGAATGACCTCATTCACATGATCCCAGGATGTGAGCACAGACCAGGGAACGGCAGACTGGGCAATTGTGACTGTGGGAAGAGGTACTCCAGCAGCGATTGTTGAGGCTGGAGTCAGCATACTCCCATAGGAATGAGATACGGGCATTATAAAGAGCATGCTGAAACAAGAAGATGCCTGAACTCGTAAAAAAAATTGCTGTTGTACATCAACTCTTTCTGCTTGGTTTTGACTCCTGGGTAGTTGGTGTGTATTCAACCAGCATATGTTTCTCTGTCTGCGTCTTTCAGTATGATCTAACTAAAAACTCTTTTGTAAGCTAAATCATCAGCTGTTATAAATCCATCACTTCATTACTGAGGGATCTCTGATACTGATTTTGAGGGTGCTTAGAGGAGGATTAATACTGACTTAACTCAGCAGACTTTATTTTAAATACCTTATAATTTCTATGAGTGTACATAATTCTTTCTTGAAGAAAGTGCATGAATGAGTTTTTTAAATGTCTCTGCAGCAGATCAGTCAGAAGATATGAATGATCTGGTTGACATTGGGTATGGCACATGTGTGGTTTTGCTCCTCTTCCATAATATGCACAAGTATTGCTGTGCCATGGTCCAGATTGTAAGAAGAAGTTTATGAATCTGCAAATATTCTTGGTGTTGGGCTTCATCCATATTACCAGGCTGAATTTTTATAGAAGTGCTTAGCCAGTGGAATTTCTTTTGGCAGATGGATCATTATTGATTTGCATCTCTTTGTGAGACTTTTTTTTCCATATCACATAGATCTGACGGTTGTGCTGGTTAGCCTCACTGTACGTGATCCACAGCAAGAATCTTTTAAACTAATGTCAAAGCTGAGCAAGTATTATCCTAACATCAGAGATACAGCTGTATTTCTGACCTAGAGGATCATTGTTTCATTAGGCCTGGTTAACTACAGCATTATTCCAGTTTGCTCTGTGTGGATTTATATCAGTGTACAACTTCAGTAATGTAATAAATTAAAACCATTGTGCCAAACCCTGATTCAGCTAAAGTCAATACCAGTAGTACTGCTGACCGCATATAGCAGAGTGGCCTGTTTGAAAGCAGTTGTAATGTCCTTGTATCTCAACTTTCTCGTGGCTTTTTATGGCTGAAAGTAAAAAAGAGCCAGAATTTTTGTTTGTTTGTTTTAGTTTTCTGTATGCTCTCTGCAGCATGCTATTGTGCTGCTTTTGCAAAACACAGTATATATCTGTTACAGAGTCGAGTTCAAAGGATGCAGCTCTGCTGCCGTTGTCTATTTAGTTATTGTTTGCCCTGCATTCACTAGGCCTACAAAGAGATCTGATTTACAGCCTTACTGTTACCCAACCAAGTGACATTCTTGTAGCTTTAACTGCTTCATGTATCCTTAAGAATGGTTTTAATTTGATTTTTAAAACATAATTGATCAAATAAAGGGAAGTTTACTGTCCATACGCTTGACCCTTACTTAATAAATAGGAGCTTTTCCTGCTCTGCAAACCAATTGTTCTTCTTGAGCTTCCTATCTGCATTTTTATACTTTAAAGTCTTTTATTGATAATGTAACGTGCGCTGTCCCATTTGATAGTGGGGATTTAACACCATTTACTTCAGTGCTGCTCTGACAGTTTTACCAGCTGAGGATTTGGTCCTGATCTCTGCTGCCTTAATTCACACAAGCTCCCTTCCATCATCTCTGGTCAAGGTTAAATCAGCTTTTCACAGCAGTGAATCAACGTCATTGATTCATTCTATGTTCTACAAATGAGCCTTGATATTATTCCTGTCCGTTTCAAGATGTCTGTGTCAAGTCCAAGCAGCTATCTAAACATTGAATATCTCCTCGTAATAGAGTTACATGGTTCCCTTAAAGTCATGTTTTGAATTCCAAGTTTTTAAGGCAGTCACATGAATCAGCCATACCACAGTGCCCATGGTGACAAATGAAAGAAGATGTGTCAGATATGTGACATGGTTCTTAAGATTACTTTGCTGCTTACGTGGTCTTAATTCTTTTCTTGTGTGAAAGTGCTGTGTATGTACCAGGAGAAGTGCCATCACGTGAAGAAATGTCACTATGTACATGGGAGGAGCCTTCTGTGTGAGGAAGGGTATATAAACTGCCACATTAAATCCTGCTTTCCTGCTCTAGTTTCTTCCAACTGTAGTGAACTTTGACTAGATTGATAGCTCCACCCTTGCCAGAATAAAATATCTGCCCCCTCAAAAGAGTCAGGAGTGCTGTACCTCATAGAAGGTACATCATATTTATTTAAGGGAAAAGCACTCAGCTTAAATGTATTCTGTCTAGCTTCTGGAAACCTGCAGCTTATGCTGGGCACTCTTATTAACTTACTTTGAACTTCTTGTCACTGATTTAATAGCATAAAAATTCTGTTCTAGTATCATGGTACCTATATTTACAGAGTTCACACCATGTCATATATATCATCTTCAGAGGCATCCGCTGAATATGGGAAAGTCAGATAACTCCAGCTGTTGTTACTGCATTTAACCCTGTGAGCTTTTGGTAATTACTCCTGTTGTCTCTTACGTTGTAATAGTGCAGTGCAATGCACTATCTTTATTTTATTATAACTAATACAGAGTCCATAATCTAGCAAAAGAAAGTTTGGATCTGATATATAAAAGAGTAAGAGACAAGTGGAGAAAGAATGTTAAAAATTTTAGAGATTTTTGTATTCTTTGGCAATGGTGGTTGTAGATCTGTTCTACTCAGACTAACCCCGCATGAAAATGAGATTGGCCTCATGCATACCCTAGCTTGTCTTGAAACGGATGTCCATCTCACTCCCATTGGTAGATCCATGATAGGGAAATATTTGGATATGCTGCTAAACTAGTTTTGCAGCCACAGCCTGGACCAAGATCTGGACTTACTTTCCAGTTTCCCATATGAGAAACTCTATAGTATGTGAAAAATAGAGCAGACACCTGCTTCCGTACAAATTACGTGAAACTTCTGCTGGGTTATGTGAAAAACAAAATGTTCAGTACTCCATCCTGGACCAGTCTAGAGGTTGTGTTTTTGTGTCCTATTGCACAGCAGGAATGATAATCCAGCCACATCATTTTCAAATGCTGTTTCATTTTCCACCTGCCTTAAATCTATTTTGCCGCACACCAGCATCTCAGCAAAGACCAATTTGCAAGAACCGTGTCTACCAGTTTCCTGCCATAACCACCAAACCACACATGAAGAATTCTTCCCAGTACATGGTGTATTCATTTGGCCTTCCAAACATAGCCCTGTTGCTGGATCATTTTATGACAAAGTCTCTCAACTCACAAAGAGACAGATAAATTTGTCATGAAGAAAACTATAGTGTTCCTCTGTTTAAATCTTATGGGCAGATCAGGAGTATATTTTTCCTATGCAGAGCAGCAAGGGAATGACATTTTCTTTGCTGTTGCAAATGGAGAGTTCTTTACACTGGAAGGGCAGGAGGGAAAAACCTCAGATAAGTCTCTTTTCAAACATCTTTATCTTACAGTTTAGATTTTCTTCTTCCTTTGAAAACCTGTTATTTTTACCTTGCCAAACTTCTCAGACTAACTATAGTGGTTCCAAAGTGTTGTATCCATACCTCTGCATAGGCACCTGGTTCTTGAAGGGGGAAGCTATGGTGTGTGGCCTGCAGCTTTCCCTGGTTACAGGTTTCAGGCAGGAGGGTGGGTAGTTCTGTGAGGCTGAGGCAGCGTAGCTAATCCTGAAAGAACCAAATCAGCAGCAGGAAAGATTTTGTATGCCCAGCATGGAGTTGGGCAATTGCTGTCCCAGCAATGTATATGGGATACCTCATAGCTGAAATATTTTGCTCTAACAGTATTTTTTTCTCTTCATCTTAATAACAATTTTCTTCCTGCAGCTGTTTGCACTGCAGAATGCCTAGATCAATGCAACTTAATCTGAAACAACCAGTAAAAATCTGAATAATGAAAATGATTGGGGCTTCTGGAAGGATAATTAGTTTTAAGATAATTTCGTATGTTTAATGTGTTTGCTTCTTGATGTTTTATTTCCATATCAAACCTCCCACTTTTCCATTTTGCTCTGCAACAGAACATGGGGAAAATTTGTTCTGTGAATCTGAATACCCTCAGTTCTTGAGTTCCTGAACTTTAGTTGCTAGGAGTATCAAAGTCTAAGCCAAGCTGAAATACAGCCCATTTCTGCAGTGGTCAGAATAAAACCCTTGATCTCAAACTGAAAATGTTTGAGATCCGAGAACCAAACCCTGGCCCAAGCTTCACAGCTTTAGCCCATCTCTCATCGTGACACTAACATTCTGCTTTTACCCAGAGGGTGCTACCAAGAAACCGCTTGTAATGTCATTAATCCCAAGATGTGTTTGTAATTGTAACAAAAACTAAGCGTTGCTGGAGCTAAATAGAAGATACCACACGGAATATTCTGGGAGACTTTGTGGTTTTGCTAGACTCGTCTCTAAGGCTCAGCTCCTCACCTCAGCTCCAGACAGAGGCTGCACATCTGGTTTCTAGCAGAGAAGGGACATGCTGCACTAGCTTGCTGCTGAATGAAGAAAGTGGTTAACTTTGTCTGTGTCTGCACTGCCATGTCTGTACTGTGTGCTTGCTGTTGAACTGGACAGCTATCATGGAAAGACCAAAGATTTTCTTCCCGTGTTCTTTAACTGTAGTCACATGTGGCCAAGCTAAACCCCTTCAGTGCAACTGTTTTTTCCTATTTACACGTGTTACTAAGAAACATCAGCTAAGGATATGTTATTACAAGTTTGTGAATGACCCCATTCTTGGCACAGGGCCAAGCCAAACATTTTAGTTCATTTGGAAAAGCAAAATGTGATAGAGTCAGTAGTTATGATTGACAAGCAGAGGTGGAGTGCTACTATGAAACAGAGAGACAGGAAATTCCAATAATCGAAATTAATAAGCAGAGTCATTAATTCCATCAGTGGGGTTATAAAACAGAAATGTCATTCTGTCTTAAGAGCAGTTTAGCCAGGAAAGAGCACAGGAGAAAAACTGTGAAAAAAAGACTGATTCACTGATCAAGGCACCTTGGTATGATAAAGATGTTAACATTGAGATATTTTTTAAAGCTTGTTTTTGTTAGATTCATTAAGCTTCAAGTCTATAATAAAAAAAAATCAACAAAACAAAACAAAAAAACCCAACCCAACTGAAAAAACAAACAAACAAACAAAAATAACCAACCCAGAAATATAATTTAAATAGCAATGAAACAGACAGGGGTAAAAAATGATGGGATGGTCTAATGAAACCGACAAAGAAGAATCTAAAAAACGTTTCATTGTCTCTAAGTGCAACACATACTGCTTACACAGCAGTACTGTTGTAAGCAATTTCTTACTCCTCTTCTCCTGTTTACATATACCAGAAGGAATATGTTGCTTTCTCTTTGACAGTCTTGTTAGAACATATGAACCACTAATAACATTCTAGTAACAAAATTACCCTGTTTCTGTGGTTATTTTCTGAAGAAGGACAGTAATTCAGAAATTACTATTTTCCCCTCTTTGTACTGGTTATTTCGTTGTGGACTCTAAATGCTGGCATAAGACACACTGCACTGGAGTAGAATTTGGAGGCGATGTTACTGGCGCACCCACCTGCACCACTCTTCTTGAGAGTTTTTCAGTTTTTCAATTGCAAACTGCTCCTTGCACAGATTTATAACTAGGTCATAAAAGTTTCCTCCCAGCTAAAATTTGCACTTCTTTTAAGTTTTATGGCACAAGCACAAAATAGAAGTTGGATTTTTTTCATGGGATATATTTCATCATAAGGCATAAAGATTTACATACTTAAATCCCATTCTTTTTTGGGAGAGTTACACATCTGACTCTATCTGCAGGCATCAGCATAGGGTTCTAGAGGCAAATCATCACCTGATTGTCCCTAACCTCAGTGAATCCCACAGAACAAAGCCAATTAACACCAGCCAATCCAGCTCATAGTCAGTGTTCTTCACCTGCTGGCTGTGGCCAAATTGTTTTTGTCAGCCCTTTGATCAATGTAATTTCAGTATGCTTTCTGAACTATTGGTGTAGGAGAGGGAGACTCCATTTCAATGTACCTTATCAAGCTGGAGTCAGAACGAAACCGAATGGACATTAGAGAAAAAAATACACTTTTTTCCTTCTATCAGAACTAACAGCCTGAATCCAAGCTAATTGAACCTAATGATGTCCATTGGCCCCATTGTCTGTTGTCAAAAACTACAGAAAGCAACAGCTGGAAAAGCATCCACAATATCCACAGCCCCCTTTCACAGGAGGAGCTCCACTGTTGTGCCAGGTACAAGGTATATTACAAACTCTGAAAAAATGACCATTTATTTGTTTAGGAGTTATATTTCATGTCAGATATAAGAATTGAGGCACTGTTTTCCTGTCTGTTACTATTTGTGCACAAGAACTATGTATGCTTCAGTTCATGAGCGCTATTCACCAACTTTGCATGGAGCTGGCTGCAAGAGAAGCATAAGGGCTGTTGTATCAAAGGTTCACTTCCTTCCTGAAGCTTTAACAGACCTACCAGAGTTTTATGTATCTTTCCCTAGAGTACTGACTGTTCTTCCACAGTCCTTCCACAGGAAGATTGGATTCCACAGGAACAGTGGATTCTTGGAAGATCTTCCCATTCATCCAAAAGACAAATCTTCAGGTAGTTTTGATGAAAGCTGTGGGCTAGACAAATAAAGGACAGTGCAGTTGAAATGGCACCAAATCCATCCTAAGTGCAGGCTTTTTGCAAAAACACCACAAAAATACTTAGGCTGTCATTTCACATTAAACTTTTTCTAATACTGTTGCTATTTTACCAATCCAGTTTTCAGGGATTTAGTTCTCTTTTGTAGACACAGCCATACTGTATTTCCTTATCCAATAACTAGGACCATGTGATATACTCTGTCAAATCCCAAACCACCAAGCACTGTCTTGGTTTCAGCTTTCATTATGACCTCAAAATTCAGACCAGGATAGTCTATTGGGAAAATGGTTTGTTAAGGTTCACAAACCTTGCAAACACACTTTGGGCCTATTTTGATTAACTGTACTTCTAATGGTTGGAGGCATGTTTGAAAACCAGGCTGAAGATGGCTCCTCGTGATGCATTTCCCAGGTCTTTTGGCTAAGCCAACCAGACAAACTGAGCCCCCACTTAGCCACTGCTTCTGAACAAAATCTGTAGTGCAGTCTGGCACTCTTTACCTCTCAGGTGGTTAACCTGTGTTGGAACACAGCATTGAAAGGGCCATTTCAAATTATTATGAAACTTGCCTTATTCTCAGTGCAGACATGGAACTAGCTAATCAGAGCTGCATGGATATGGTGTTCAGGCTTCTTGGTCTTCATCCAAAGCTATGCAGAGCTCAAGGTTTTAAGTTACTCAGTTAGTTATACATTCTGAATAGAATGACAATTTAAACTCCTAAATAAAGTCATTAGAAAAGAAAGCCCCCCTTCACCCTCAGTTTTAACTCCCTGAAACAACTCCCACCACTACAACAGGGGTGTGTAATCATGACAGAGACATTCAACTTTTGCATTTTTGTCTTTCCTGGTGTTATATTCCTGAAAGACTGTTTTATCATCAGATGAAAGTGTTGGAATTGAAATATTGGCCTGTGGCTTACATTAGTGATAGTAATAGTCTGCTCCAAAATTACCCACCCCACATGCCTTTGAATTTGTTTGATTGAATTGACCCACCAAGGGCTCAGACATGGCTAATCTTTGTTCTCTGGCAGATTTTCTTCATTAGGACATTGCAGGATTCTGCAGAAGCGGCATTCTACTGGAATAGTGTCATTTCACAGTATGCAGAGCCTATGGAGAGTAGGTTTATTACCTCACACTTAAATCAGTATTGGGTTTTTTGTGGTTTATGTTTTTTGTTTTTTCCCTATGCATACTAGCTTCAAAGCTGGGGTTCCTCATACCAACTCCTACTAAAAGAGATGCCAAAATAGGCAGATTGTACATAAAGGGAAACCCTGTGTCTGGGAGAGGCACTAAATCAAGTATAGGTTGTGGCACTGTTGAAACTAATTCTGGATAGCAAGTATGAATGAGTCTGAGTAATGCTGCAATCTATCACATCTCACCCTAGCTAGTGTGACAGCACTTGCAAGGCACCCCATGTAAAAATAAAGCATTTCTTAAAAAGTGTTAGAAACTGGTATGAGGTGACCTATTTGATATGAAACATGGAGTTATCAAATAAAACAGCTGTTTGTCAGATCAGGTGTAACCATGGAACAGCAGTCACTTTGAGGAGTGCTGTGGGTTTGTAAACTGTCCATTTAAAATATTTTCCTCCCTTTCTCTTGCAATACCTTAGTTTCTCTCTATATTTAGATGTCCAACTTTCCATTCTTGATGTTCTGTTTATTTCACTGTATTCACATAAGAGAAGTAAAAAAAAAAATTTCCTGTGTGGCTAAGAGGCTGAGCTATTTCCATCTCAGTGAATAGGGGGAGAAAGGAAGGGGAGATGCATTTAAAGGAAAGTAGAGGATTTCATGCACATTTGTCTAACACCAAGTATTACAAGATTATCTGAAGATTGGGACATATACTGAGCATAAAAGGAAAACCTCTAAAATTTAAAAGAAAAATTTTGATCTTGGATGTGTAAATTGATCTGTCATAATCACTGCCACAAGCTGTTCTTGAAATTAAGAAGAAAATGTCAAAGTATCTGGGGAAAGGGACAGTGCTTCAAGCAGAAGAATGATGAGGAGACTGCAAGAACCAACAGGAGGAAGAAGGAAAGTGATAGCGGATGAGAAAATGGATGAACCTAGTGCTGGCTGGAAAATGAAAATAGAATTAGAATATACCTGGGCAGGGGGAGGGAGAGAGGGAGGGAGCAGTGTGCTGAAGAGGACTCTAGATCATGAAGCAGAGAAAACAAGAACTAGCTGACTGGGTAAAGATTTGAGGGCAAACAGTTAATTACAAGGTAATTACAAAGACTGTGTATGTACTATGTGTTGGAACAGGGGAAAGAGAGACAAAGAAAGGTAGGTGGTATGGGGCAGTTGACACAGAGCAGCAAAAATGAATAGATGAATTTAAATTGTAAACCTACAATTTAAAATGGGAGTTGAGATTTTCTGGACAGTAAGACTAGGATTGGGAGAATAAAAGGGACTGTGCACAAGCACCCAGGGGACTCAGACTTGTTAGACAAGGGAAGAGATGTGCTGAGAGCAGCGACTGGAAAGGTTTCATGAGAAAGATGAAATTTGGATCCTGAGGCAGAGATTTGGATCCCTGAGGGAAGGGATTAATGAAGGCAAAGCTGTGTCAGAGAAGGTGAGACAGGAGGGGTAATGCTGACATGGCATAGACAAATAGCTGAGGAACATGGAATAGTACATGTGATATTTAGGTCTGCTCCCAGTTTCTCTGCTGTCAGCAAAAGTCTGTTTAAATGCTAGCAGGGTGTGTGTCATCCCACTTCAGTGTTGCCAGTAAAGAGATCAACAACCTATTGCTATAAACTACTCCATTAAATTAAATTACCTAGACCTGTGTGGAAAATTCATACAGTTGACAGTGCAGTGCTCACAAGTAGTTTCATGATGGAACTTCTGTTTTTTCACTTTTCTTTCAAAAAAACATAAAAATAAGAAAAAAAAATAACCAAAAAAACCCAACCACATGTTGATAGTACTATTAAAGTTTAATTTAAGCATCTGGAATTTTTTTAATTTCCAAAGCACTCTGAACTTTGCCATCATGATTATGTTTCCCTGCCCATTCCCATTAATTTGCTCTCTGATACCATCTTTAATTGCAAGCACACTGGGGATTTTTTGTTATGTTGGGTATTTTTTCTCCACAGGCCATTTGCACACTGACCTGCTTTGGGTGTGAATCAGGAATGAGTACTGGGGCAAGATAATGTCTTTAGTACTCTTTCTTCATTTGTTACAAAAACCTGTGAGATGTACAGTGATGTAAGGTGGCTGTAGGAAGAAAAAGAACAAGTCATACGGCTGCGCTAATTGACTACTGGCTCACAAAGTTGGATTCTCTTCCTTTCCTGTTACCATTCGGTCCCTGTGCTTTGCCAGGCATCACACTTTTCCACAGGTGGTCACTAATTGTGTTTTCCTCATTTCTGGGGTCCTGACAGGAGACTCCAGGGTCTGGTTTGCAAAAGTGCTGAGCATTCACAGCTGCAACTGAAGTTCGTGGTACTTGTATTTTTAACACATAAAGGACTATGTAACATTAGATACTCTGAAATATCCATATGACAAATTTTAAGTGAACTGGTTAGTGAAGTCAACTGGCATGAAAAATACAGGGATTTAAATGTGGGGGAAGTTTGGGATTTCTCAAGTCAAAAGTAAAAAACTTTCTGTAATTTGGATCCCAACAAAGTGGGTGGAAACGACTTACCTAGAGGGCCCCAGCTCCAACTGAATGCATAACCATCTCGAAAGGGATATTAAGACTAAGCAGGGAGCTTACCAGGGATGGAAAAAAGAATCAACCAGCAAAGAAAGCTATGTCTTCAGTGTCAGAAAGTATACAAAGTGAGAACTGCCAGGAGTCAGAGAGCTGAACCTTGAAAAGAAAATTAAAGCAATCAACAAGAAGTTCTTTGGCTGTAGAAATAAAAAGAGAACAAGAGAAGAAAGGAGATGAAATTGGAATGCTCTATAAACAAAGGATATGGCAGGGATTTGATTCTCAAAGTATAACCAAAAAAAGTGAGTAAATACCTCAGTTTTCAAGTATGGGTGATGGTGGGCAGGTTTACATGAAGGATGACCTGGAGAAACCAAAATGATGTGAAGCAAAATTCAAAATCATTGCTACAATCAAGTGAGGAAAGTGGATAATCTCCATTTCTGAATGCTGGCACATAAAATTACAGGTCACAGGCAAAGTAATTCAATAAATCTATAAAAAGAAAAGTACCAGGTAACTAACAAGAGTAAATTACACTGCACTGTAAAATTATATTTAATATTTCTAGTAAAATAAAAGTTTAGTGCTACTGAAAGGAAGGAAATCTGATTTGGAGAATTTACATGCCTTCTAGACTAACCTCCCCCATATGCAGCGTTTTAGTCTATATTTTAAAGATATGAACAATTAGAAATGGTGTGGGAAAGAACTAAATTGCATCCAGGTGTATCATGCCAGGACAACATTAGATCTGTGTTTGGTATTTTGTATTGTATTGCATTTCACTGAAAATTTCTCCTCCATTATGTACGGATTAAGAAGAAACAGACAGGGTTTAACAAGGTGATAAAGGGGTACACAGGAATGGCTGGTGAAAGACTGCTGGCAAGAGAACACACATAAATATTTGCAAAGATGATTTTGGTCCTTAGTTATTTGAATACTTTCATTAATGATGCTGGCTCAGAATTAATTGTATGCTAATAAAATCTGCTCTTGACTTGATGCAAAGCACTGTCAAAAAAAGGAGAGATCCAAATATCTTATGCAAAGAATCATATGACACTCAGGACTGGACTGTTTGTGAGATCATGCACATAAAGAGCTAAAGCCAGAAATTTCTGCTCTAGGCTGAGAACTCATCAATTTCCCTATGCATGAGGAGGAAAAAGGCCTGGTGACTTGGGTTTCATGGTGACAACAAATTTTCATGTCATATGAAGGAGCCCAGGAAGGAGCAAATTAAAGCCTTGAACTATGTCAAAGATAACTTCAGTAAAATGGAGAAGAATTAAAACTATGTTACAAGTCACAGGTGAGATCCAAGAAGAGTATACCATGTACAGTTCTGGCCTTGTATGGTAAAGAAGGATGTTTTTAAACTGGAACCTTTGTCTGTCTTATGGGAGAAAATAAAAACAGCTTTGCCTGCTTTTTCTGGTAGAAAAAAAAGGCTGCAGCAGGAAATTGTTAATCTCTATAAATACATGTGAAGAGATGGAGCTGGTTTGAAGGTATGGGGGCAGTGAAAAATGAGAGCAGACAATACTGGATTTCGAGGAAGTGTTCTCTAAGCTAAAGAAAATTAAGGACAAAAGAATTCACTGATAAGAAGTACGTGTATGTATTAGCCTAGGAACTGGGATGAGCTTTTTGAGCATCAGAAGTCTACTGAAAAGCTTCTGGCAGAAGAGAGATGAGCATAAAGGCTGTACCAAAGCTGTAGCTAGCATCCCTCCTGTGCACACTGACTTTCCCATTGCTTTCTCTCCCTCTGACCGGCAGCAGTCTGGATTTCTCCTTCCAAGCTCCATGCGGGTTGCTACATGTTCCCTTTTAAATACGTTTGTTGTTGCCATGTTCTTTGTGCCAGTACTTGCTGATTTTCTGAGGTCAGACATTACAAGCACATAAGTCACAGAAGAGACAAGGAATCTTGTCTTGCCAGCCCATTACAGCGTCATAGGTCTCACAGATGTTCAAATATATTGGTTTTGAAATGAAACTCCCACTATGTGGTTGAATTATTGCTTCTAGTGAAGGACCTGCTTCCATCCAATCTGACCTCCGTTTATTGTTTGGTGGTGTTTTGATGGTTGTTTGCATGTACTGGCATATCTTATTTCCAGTGATGGCTAAAGCTCTGCATTTCCAAATACTGGGCTTTGTTCCAATTATTGTAACACATAGACTTTCTGCTTTTATCCCATAGCAATATTGTTGTTTTTCTCTACCTCTTGCATTTTGCCCACAGAAATGGGCTGGTTAAGCCTGAAGGTATCCCTAACTCAGTATTTCATTTCTGAGGATGGTCAAGGCCAGATGTCTGAAGAAGGCTGTGGGAAGAGGGAAACGTAGTGAGACTTCCTCAAAATACTCTTCAGGCTCCAGGAATTTGTGGCTCGGGTAATTCCGGAGCCAGAGATGGGGCCTTTGTTTTTAATAGCTCTGATGGATTTTTCTTCTGTGAACTCGTTCACGAACTTTTAAATGCAAGTTAACTTGTGGTATCCCACAACATCCTGTGGCAAGGGGTTAGCTGGCTTTACTGTGAGTTAAAAGCTACCTTTTTATTTGTTTGAAAAATGCTTCCTGCTTTTCATTTGATGCCCTCTGGCTTGTATTCTATAAGTAGTGTGTAGTTATTACCTATTTACCATGCTTATGCCACTTGTGATTTTACAGACATCTATCATATTGTCTCCTAGGCTGTAGGGTCTTACCATATTTAATCATTCCTTAGATGGAAGCCAGTCCACAACTTCTGTCAGCCTGCTCTGTATGTTTACCAGATTTCCTGTTTGGGCATAGTGGACAGTAGTTCCTCTTGTGGCAATTTGTACTGGGATTTCATATCCAGCTAGTATTGAATGGTGAACTGATAGCATCCTTTAATTCCAAGGAGCTCATTCAGATGGTGTTTTGGTTTTGAGCCTTTAATATGGCTCTGTCCAGTGCTTAGAGCAATGCTCTGAGATGGCAGCTTTGCAGACTTCTTCAAGGTATGTAACATTGTCCCTGTTCCTCCTGTACTAATTTCTGCCACTCCTTTGTCATTGTCAGTATGCATACAGCCTCTCTCGTCTTCTGCAGACCCTTTCACCCCATCTTGAGTGGCCCCATCTCAAGAATAACATAGCTCTAAAAAGTAAATATCTTCTGCTGTACAACTTCAATTGCCAGCTGATCAGTGCCTGTCCAGTTTACCTCTCCCCCACCTTCCTAACCTGGTTGCTTGCCAGCTCCTGCTATCACTTCCTACCTATTTCTCTGTATTTCTATTCCCAAAGCCATAGGGTGTCTCTTCCTCACTGTCTCCTGCCCTTGTATCCCCTACCTATGCTAAATCCTCTGGCATAGCCATCATAGCTATTCCCCAAAGCAGCCTTCTTTGAGCTATCTTTGAAAACATTCCAAAAGAAGAAATTTAGACCTAACCATGCTGTCAAACCAAGAGCCAGAGCTTATCCCCACAGCCCCACTCAGCTTACCATTGCACAGGGAAAAGCAGGCATGGGAAGGAGCAGGCAGCCATCTGGTATCCGCATGCACAAGAGAGACCTTCAGCCTGCCCACAGCCTTTGGTCCTGTCAGCTGCTTATCCCCATGCCACCACTGGATCAAACTGAATGCCCTCATTTCAAGTGCCTGTAAGAGAAGGAGAGAAAACTTTCAGGAAGGAAGAAAAACTGCAAGAAAATGAGAGAAAAATTTAAATTGCCCCTTTCCCTCCTTTCTTGCAATTGTCCTGAAGCCATACAGGTGAGATGCTCCCGTCTCAAAGCTGCTGCCTTCTCTGCCTCACAGACTGAAGCATTTCAGGATATTCTTACTATTTTTCCAGGTCCATATGGGACCTGGTATCTTTGTATGTTAGTTGTCTAAGGCAGAGCTTGGAGGAAGCAAGAGCCAGAAACCCAAAGGGCCATGCGTGTAAATCCGTGGATTTCCCCTTTCATCTCCTGGTGTAGGCGTGGCTTTTATCTCTCTCTTTGTCAGGTCTGACCAGTATCTCTCAGAGATCAGAAGATGTCTGGCTTCCTCTTGTCTGCATTCAGATACATTAAACTCTTGGTACTTCCTTGGGAACTGGCTGTGACTGCTATCGTGTAATTCACTAAAGATCCTGTTCTTGTTACCTTTGGCTACTGCAGCAAGACTGTGGTGAACTACACGCTTGGTGCTCCTCAGTCTCTCTAGTTAGTGACAGGTTTAGTTCTTGTCAGAAAACTTGGGTAGCTACATTTGAGCCAATGAAATTGAGACTAATGATAAATGCCAAATGTGATGGCAAATAATCAGGTGATGGGCAATATGTTCAGCAGCTCAAGCCAACACTGACATCAAGGACACTGAGCCCTTTTGCCCAAAGCAATTTTGGTAATAACCCCATACCTTAGTGGGGTAGTGGAAATCTTTTCAGGATTCTACTGTGTAGCACCCTTACACATTCCTTTGCAGGCTTTCTCTTGATTACTAGATCACTGGTTTATTTTTTACTGGGTTTTGGCTATAATGGGTAATGTCATTCGTAGAACTACTGTTAGTGACTTTATCATGGCTAGTTTTTGAGCTGCACAGGGAGGAGTAATTTCTGGCTTCAGCAGGTCTTGTGTCTTCTGGAAATGTGGCTTTCTATGCTGGAGAATATTGAACAAGGTGATTATTCTTGTTCTTGTCTCAAACTGAGAAAAAAAGCCTGATTTAATTGCATGATTTTTGCTGACCTGCTGTTAGTGGGTTGGCCTGTCGGTGACACCAAGCTTTGCATTCTAAAATGTTCCTATTTATATGGCTGTATTTTTTTCTTCCTGATTATTTGCACTGAATAAGAATTAGTAAACTGGTAAATTAATTGTATTATATTACTTACTTAACAGTGTTGTATTTCCGACAGACTGGAAGTCTGATAAGTTTTTTAATCTAATACATTCATAAAAACCTTTTTTGGTGATAGGTTAATTAAATGTAAAAGACACTTTAACTTGTGATTTGCTTGCTACCAGTCCAAATCTTCGCTGAGGCCAGAACTGGCATCTGTGCGAACCGTTTGCTACATTATTCCCATGGCCTACTCATGCCTAACTGCCCCAAACCACAAATCATTTTCTCATTCTTGTTCAAGCCATCAGTCTAGCCCTCTGGGCTTTGCAGAATCCAGCAATAAATCTAGCTCTGATGACCCAGATCTTCTGAACCCTAACCTTAAAATTAGAGTTAATAGGCCAGAGACCCCTAAAAGTAAGAGAATTAATCACAAGCCATTTGTCTCTGTTAGTCTAGCTGCTAGTCCTACAGGTCATGCAGTATCCAACAATAAAACTACCTCTTAAGTCCTCGCTGTCCCAAAAGTAATCTGAACCCTAACTTTTAACATAACCCAAAAATCTAGTCCTGAATTAACAAAGGATCTTTAGTCTGTGGTACAAGTAAGAGATATCATTGGTTAGAGTTGATGTAGATGGCATCAGAAAGTGAAAAATAATTACTTACAGTTACCTGCCATAAATTTCCATGCTAGCCCACAGACAGCAAGTCTGAATGCGTAAGGATAATTTCTGATGTTATTAAGGTTAGAAGTGCAACTGAAACTAGCTGGCAGGAATGCTTAGTCTTGTGGCTGTAATAAATTGGTAGGTTACAGTTAGGAGTAGATCTGGGTATAGAAAATGAGGAACTTATGAATTAGCTTTTGAACTGAATCATTTCCTCTTCAATGAGGCAAAGAAAAGATCTGGAGCAAGAATCATCCAGGGCTGGAAACAAAGAAAAGATGTAGAGGCAGCCTGGGCAGATGCTGCCATATTCTTTAGATCTGAAAGTACTGGCCTGAAAAATCTAATCTGAAATACCTAATGTTTACATTAACCTTATTCTAGTACCTACATAGAAACAATCCTCTTCAGCCTTGCAATATACAGAAAAACAGTTTGTCTTCAAAACCCTAGACCTAACCTACACTATTTCTAAGTGTCCAAGAACACTGAACTACATGCTCTTGCTAAGCTTCCACCATCTTTTGTCTGGAGCACTTGCAAGCTAATAATAAAAAGATTCTCTCATAGTGTCTCCTGCTTGGAAACTTTCCCTATTCCAAATGCTACTGTTGTCTTAGTGTTAGTATGGAGGCCAAGAACAGGTAAAGACTCTCCTGGTACTTTCTCTAGTATTTTGTCTTTGAGCATGGCAAATCTTCCATCCTGTAATAGGACCTGCTAGATAATAGCAACGTAAAATACTCATCCATGCTACTGTCAATGCCAAATCTAACCCAGCAGTTTCCCTATGCTGGCAAGGGGAAAGGACACCTTCTCATTTGGGTTTGAACATAAGTAGTCCTGAATGCTGGAAATCAGTTAATCTTACAAGTAACTGCAGAAAGTGAGGAAATCTGTGGCTAAACTCTACAGAGAAATTCTACTTGCCTAGAATTAAGAGAATGCTTTGCTATCTGTCAGGTTGAATATTGAACAAACGAAAAAACGTAAGTTCCAGAATATTAAATTTTTTCCTCCTTATAAAACATGAAGATAAATACCAGTCTTCATACAGGGGAGGTTAAAATCTCATGTGCTGGAAGGCTTACAGGTAGACATCTGGCACTGAGGAGGGAGTGGAAGCTCTTCAGCTATGGTCGGTTCTCGTTATCACTCTTTATATCCCTTCCAGTTTGAAGAAAGGCAGCCAAGGAAGGGACTGTCAACAAAGTACACTGAATATTTTTCAGCTTAGCTGAGATCTTGCACCTTGGAAGCTGGGAACTGAGACAACAAAGGAAAGGTGCATGCAGTGTTGATTTTTTTGGAGGAAAAGCCTATGGGTTTGGGATGTTTTGAGCCTCTCTTTCCTGATGGGGAGCACAGCTTCAGGGAGATCTCACCAAAAATGAACTTGTGTGTCAGTGACACTCTGAACAGGCAAATCAGCTGACTTCGGCTGGCAGCAGAGGAATGGGCACTTCGTGGTCTGCTGCAGTGGTGGCCTTGGGTGATCATGGACGACACTGCAGGTGCAGCTTGTTCTCAGTCCACAGGAAGCCTGCTTTTAATTTAATCACACATACTATGCTGGGAACAGCTGCAGAGAAAAACAGATATTTTATCTATTGCATGTGCTTAAAAAAAGTTTGCCATCCTCTATATCCTCTTCAGTACTGACTCCCATTTTGTCCACTATTGTTTAACTTGTTCGTCAGTGACTTGGATGAAGGGGCAGCAAGTTCAGTGATGACACAAAACTGGAATAAGTGGCTGGTACCACAGAGGACTGTGCTGACATTCATCAAGACCTGGCCAGGCTGGAGAGCTGGGCAGAGAAACCTAGTGAAGTTCAGCAAAGGACGATGCAGGGTCCTGCACCTGGGGAAGAATAATCCCCTGCACCAGTACAGTCTGGGGGCCAAACTGCTGGAAAGCAGCTCTGTGGGGAAGGACCTGTGGGTCCATGAGCCAGCAGTGCCCTTCTGGACAAGAAGGCCAATGGTATCTGGGGTGCATTAGGAAGAACATTGCCAGCAGGTGGAGGGAGGTGATCCTGCCCCTCTACTCAGCTCTGGTGAGGCCACATCTGGAGAGCTGTGTCCAGTTCTGGGCTCCTCAGGACAAGAGAGACATGGAGTTCCTGGAGTGAATCCATCAGAGGGGTATGAATATTAAGGGACTGGAGCATCTCTCTTACAAGCAAAGGCTGAGGGAGCTGGACCTGTTCGGTTGCAAGAAAAGATGACTGAGAGGGAACCTTATCAATGTCTATCAGTACTGAAGTGGAGGTGTCAAGAGGATGGATTCAGGGTCTTCTTGGAAGTGCCAAGCAGTAGGGTAGGAGGCAACGGGCAGAAACTGATGCACAGGGAGTTCCACCTGAACATGAGGGAAAACTTCTTTGCTGTGCAGTGACCATGCACTGGAACAGATTTCCCAGAGAGGTTGTGGAGTCCTCTGGGTTGGAGATATTCAAGAACCATCTGGACACAATCCTGTGCTATGTGCTCTAGGATTATGACCCTGCTTGAGCAGGAAGTTTGGACCAGATGACCCGCTGTGATCCCTTCCAACTTTACCCTGTGATTCTGTGATTCTGTGATGAATGTGATTCTTGTCATGGGCTTCAGGACTCTCCATTAGGGTGGGGTTTAGGCAGTGAAAACAGCCACTAAGAGGGTAAGATGTTGCATGAAGTTAGTAGGGGGAAAGATGTTATGACAAATTTCTTATGCCTCATCAGATGGGACTAGATTAAAACAGACTAGGACTAAACAATCTGCAACTCATGTGAGCCATAAAATTAATCATAAACTATTTGACCTGGAGGCTATTTACCTCATGTTGGTCCCGTTGGCTAGTTCCCAGAAGAAAGTCCCTGAAGTTCTAGACTTCCTCTTCCCCACCTTACTTCTGCTCCAAAAGACAGGTTCTTGAAGTGCTGAAATTACTCATTACTTATTTTTTCTCTGCTATCTGTGTCCTTCATCTTACTTGTTACGATTTTCAGGGCAGGAGCATAAAAATATTTAGAGACTTTCTTCCCCTCAGCTTCAACCTTGAAAGGGAGGTTTGCCTCCTTGCAGAGAGAAAACTTATATAATTTCTGTCAAATGAACGCATGACTCTGGCACAATTTGTAAGATTCTAGATTAATATTTTCACTCCTTTTCTGAAAGAAATTCTATCAATATACCTAAACTTATGTCCTGAAACAGAAATCACAAACCATTAGAGAAAAAAGGAGTTAGTTGTGAACTAATTTTTCCTGCTAACTGCATCACTCCAGCTTTATCATAGCAAGACTTGCAAGACTGAGAAATTAACCTCGATGTATATTTTTCTTGTCTTGTCCTACAAATCCTAAGCAACTGAAAGAGATGCTGAAAGCTCAAAAGAAGTTATTTGAAAATGCAAGGGTTTACATTAAGAACTAGCTCGATTGGTTTTCTTTTCTTTGTGTTCCTAACTATAGTATTAATGCTGAGCTCAGTCAGAGGCGAGGCAGAAAAACTCAATCACACATCCTTTCTCCACAGCAACGACTGCTGTCTTTATACTTCTTTACCAGCACCTGCAAGACTGAGGCTTGTGTTTCATTCTAGTTTTCCTTGTACTAAATTGCAACCCTTGAGCTAACCTAAACCCTAGCCTGACGGCAGTAATCCAAGACAGCTTACAATGGAAGCATATTATATTTTACATGGCAAACTCACATTTTTAAGCTGTATCCTTCACATATTTTTTGAAAATCCGAGATTCAAGAAGGAAAGCAGAATCTTTGTTCCTAATCCCAACTCTTGCCAGAAACACACTGGCTATGCTGCTACTCTGTGCCTTGTTGTCCCTAGGCATCCCCACAAGTGCTTGGGCAAGGCAGTGGGAGAGCAGACAGGAGAAGAAGTTTACTAAAGCAACCCATAGGCACATGTCTGGCTAAGTAGAAATACCTGCCAGGGCTGATTTTTATAGGGAGAAACATATAACTGGCTGCTGCAGCTGCTCCTTCAGCATACAGTAGGGAGTAAAGATATCCTTCCTAGCTAGTTCCTAGTTTGATCTGTTGTCATGGGAGACCATTTTTTCAGGGAGTAACAAATTAATTCCTTCTCCAGGGCACACCATCTTATTCTTGTTATTGTCCTTTGCTGTAAGATGCCCAAACACACCTCTGTTTCCCCTGTCCCCTGGCAGCAGGAAGCGTGGAAACTCATTAGAGGTTTGGCTTTGAGATTTAGGTTTGCGAAGTTCACAGGGACAGAGGTTGTCATGGCCAAGGGTTTTCTTGGTCTCTGTACCTCAGGTCTCGGGGTGGCATGAGGGCTGAAGTAGCACATTATCCTCTTATTCCAGAGCAGACTCAGCCTAACTCTTCCTTTCTTTCTGGAAAGCTGAAGAGCTCTTACCTAATTTGATACTGCCTGTTGGCTCATGAATAAAAATGTAAAAGAACTGTGCCATACAAGGTCCAGTCATAAGTAAGTTAGGCATTTCTATTCTGGAAAGGAGAAAGGATAGGGACAGTATGATAAGTATTTATAAAATCTTTGGCAGAATGGAAAGGATCAATAGTGATTGTTTGTTCACTGTCTTATTCAATACAAACCTAGGGTAATCAAATGAAATCAGAAAGATGCATGTTTCAGAATGCTGAGGGAGTTGGTTATTTTCAGCTCAGATAACTAAGGCATCTAATCCTTCACTGGATGAGCTGTGGATACCGTTTACATGTGCTCACAATGAGGTATGATCATGAAAATTAAATTAATGGCTGAATATTGAGGGTGTATTATTAGGCTTACTCTGGTTTATGCTCTAGGCATCTCCCTATGATCATTCTCAGAGCCATGAGGACTGTTGATTTGATCTTCTAAGGCCAATTCATGTTCCTAAGTCCAAGCTCTGCATGTCTTTATCAACTGTGATCACTGATCTGAAACAGC
Organism: Corvus cornix cornix; assembly: GCF_000738735.6. NCBI lineage: Eukaryota > Metazoa > Chordata > Aves > Passeriformes > Corvidae > Corvus > Corvus cornix. The sequence continues at coordinate 26,165,358 of NC_046333.1, forward strand.
CACAGATCCAGCCATAGCCACAAGCCACTTTTACTTGTCATATCAAATCAATTTCCTTGCCAAGCTGAGCTCACAGTCAAGGAGCAAATAAAACTGGCCAGTCCCTGCTGTCCCAGTCCCTAATCCTGAGCTTAATATTACCTTTGAACCTGGGACACTAACTACAATTCACTTTTCTTTGAAGGACATGCAATAAAGGATTGAGCACAGCTTCTCAGACACTGTCATTTTGAAGTTTAAGCTGATACTGTAGTTGAAGCCAAAACTAAAGGGGCCTCAGTAATAATCTTCATCTTTCACCCTTCTTTGCTCTATTCCTGCAAGTCTTGAAGGCTGTAGCAATAATGACACTCTTTTGCATCTCTTCTTGTCACATCTCTAACACTCTCCTGAAGCTGTACTGTAGCTTTTGACCCATTAACTCCCAAGCAATAAGCCTTTTGCCAGTGCTCGTGGTGCAAACTCCCGCTAGTTCTATGAGTCTTGTAAGATGTGGCAATGAAACTCACCACTTTTACAAATCCTAATCCTTTTACAAATTCAAAGCTGTCACCAACTTTAATGCTAGTTTTCCCAGTCTTTCCTTAAATCCCACCACTTCTAGTGCCCTTACAATCTCTTTATCTGCTGAAAGCTGTTCTTCCTTCTCAGCTGTCTGTACGCTGGGTAAGATTTGTTACACCCTACACTTGTATTCAGTGGCTGAGAATGTTAATTTCTGCCTTTCATATTCTTCCCACAGTATGTACACTGAGCCATGATTTTCAGTCTGGCTATGTCCTGAGTCATTGGCTTCTTTATCTTGCATCTACATACTTGTTCTGCACACTAATGGCTGTCACAGTTCTGATTTTTCCCTTGGACAGCTCCTGTGCTATTGACATTTGTATGCATTTCCCCAGGGTTGAAATTACTCTCTTGACGTTTTCTCCTGCAAACTGAAGTCACATGTCTCACCAATAATGCTGTTTCTGATCAGAGAACCTTTTTGGTCTCCAGAGTTACATGTGGATACCAGAACTCTCCATTGTGTAACTCACATATCTAACTTACACTCTTAATTCCAGGCAAAATACTTTCCCAACCTTCATCCCAAACCCAACACCTGTCCACAGTATCCTTCTGCCTAAAATCATGACAATTATTATTCCTCTATTTCCCAGCCAAAGCATGGGATATGAGAAAGAGACAAGTCTTTCCCTTATTAATCCTTACAGTCAGTTCAGTATTTTGGATCCATTTTTCCTTTGTACTGCTTTAATGATTATGCAATTCTATTTGTCTAGAAGTCCAGCTTTCCTGTGGAGTGAGTCATATTGCTTCTCTTCAGAAACACTGCCTTGCTCTCTTCTAAAACATGCACCTTTCTCCAGTGTGAGCATCGCTTCCCCATCACTTCTATCCTAGCTAATAAAATGGCAGAATTTCATTATCCTTTTATTAAAGAGTCTCTGTATTAGGAGAAGCCTGTTCACAGATGCTGCAAGTGAACTCCAGCTATGACTACATAATGCAAACAGACTGGTGCCTCCTCCGGACTTTCTTCTCTAGCTCACACTCCATCTACATTGCTGCATCACTAAAGAAAGATTCAAGCAATTTACACATTTATTGGTATGATTTGCACCGTTTTCAGATCGTGTTAAGACCTCAGATAGGAGAATTTTGCTTCCAAATGCCCTGATTGTTACTTGGTTTTCATGGCTATGTTCCCATGGTTAATCCAGCTCAGCAGAAGCCATTTTCAGCTATTTTCTTCAGTGACAAGATACCATTCATCTGAGTTCTCTGATTCAGCCCAGGACAGTGGGGGAGGGCAGAGGGAAAAGAAAAGAAAGCAAAACAGAGCGGTGGAGGATGTATGTCTAGAATTTAGTTCTGACTTGTATTTCATTTCTGCTGACATGAGATCATTGACTCAAACACCACTACACCCAATTTGTACAAATTCATGTAAAATTCAGACTGGCAGACTCCAACATATACTCTCTGATAAATGCATCTTTCAGTTCCTTTGAAAACAACAATACTATAGTGATGTACTTGGCCTGGTGTTTCAGGGGACTATGCTCAATTCACTGGTCCCTGAGCTGCATTGTATGACAGAGAGAGGTTTCGTTTCATGCAATCTGTGCAGAGTTCATGTAATGTGCCCTCCAATCACTCCTTCTTCCAATCAGCTCCAGTAATTTGGCATTACTAAGAAGAGGTGGACATATTTTGTTTCATTTCAAACCCACTCACACACTTTTGAAATGAGGAACAGAACTCCAAAAGGATTAGATTTGTTTTCCCTTTAAAGGGGGCAAAATGCCAATTTGGGCTGCTGTGAAGAGAAGGAAGTCCTGAATTAACAATGTATGAATTCCTAGCAGTGGCCAAACACTCTTCTCTCTGGCTGAGTTATGAAGAGGGATAAAATACCATATTATCAGTGGATCCCACTTCTTACAATTGCACCCTACAACTTTTGCAAAGGTCTTCCATTCTTTTCATTCTCTCAGGAACCAATTCTGCAATTCTTCATTTCTGAGTGGAAGAAGTAATGGCAGCTTGTCCTCACCATAACAAGACAGTTGCTACATTCATCTGCTTTGAGAGGTCTGTTTTCAGGAGTCATTAACTCCTAGTAATTTCATTTTTGGGTAGTGTAGCAGAGCAAGGCCAGTGAAAATGAGGGAAGTGGAGTGAAAGTATTATGCCCGTGTCCTGGCTGCTGTTGCTACTGCCACTGTAGCCATTGCTGCCCAGGAATATAAACTGCATGCAGTGTAAATGAAGGATGTTTACTGCTGAAAGGAGTACAGATGCCAAAATACTCAGCTGCAGCTCTGAGCTGCATGGACAGGCCAATAGTATGAAACTCTCTTGTTAGGCTCTTTGAGAAAGCAGTCTCCTTCAAAAATAGGGGCTTGGTTGCTTCAGAGCAAAGCCAGTCTGCATTTGTTTGTGGTGGTGTGTACACCTTGAGTTTTGCTGTCTTATGACACCTTGCCTTTGTGCCGTTGCTGAGGCTGAATTTCAGCAAAGTCTTCTATGACAAAGGGTGGCAAAGTCTTCTATGTAGCACAGCAAGCCTGAGTTTTTTCATTTTCTTCTCTCTGAAGAGACAAAAAATAAAGCATCCACTTGCAGAACTAGGCTGCTTTTTTTTTTCCACAGCAAATGAAGAAGAGATTTTGGAAGGATAAAGGCCTATTTATCTCCCCACGTGACAATTTACATAACTTATTTTTTGCAGCTATCCAAATTACCTCTTAAAAATGTGCATTTTTGCAATAGCCCTACACACCATTTCCCCCCTCAGTTAAAGGCCACTGCCTCTTGCCACTGTGCAGTGAAGCTGCACTAACAGCAGTGAGGTTTGCAGGTGTGACCTCAAATGAGGAGAGGTGAAACTAGGTAACAGTGGGTGAGGGCAAAGCAGCTGGCATGGTGGAGCTGTCTGCTTAGACAGCTGGATATCTCTGTACAGCAGTAACTCCCTGCCCCCAGCTGCTGCTGCTGCCAGCACAACTTCTGTGCTTCTGCTCTTGTTTTTTTCTTCTTCTGCGTGGGGCTCAAAAAGCCAAGCAAGAGCTCACAGATTTTCTGATGTGCTTATAGGTAGCATCATAATTTTATGCAGATTTGTGGTACAATCGCCATTGCAAACCTCTTGAGTGGAGAAGGCATGACTCAGGACAGCTCCTTTCAGAAGACATGGCATCTAGATTTTGGTTTAATTTCTTTATCTCTTCTTTCTTTTTTTCTAAAAGAATAAAAAGATTCCTAGGTAATAAGCCAGTTGCAGAAGGTAAGACCTTGAGAAAGAAATACCAACTATCATGATGGATGCAATAAAAACTGATGCAAAAACCTTCAGGTTTTGTTGTTATTCTCCACCCTCTGTTGAGGGAGGAGCACTCCCTCCGAGCTGCTTGGATGTGCAAGAGGCAGTGTATCAGCCTCAGTGTCCTGCAAGGTGCCCAGGATTTAGAGGCTGGAGGTGAACACCCATATTTTTATTCTCCTTGTCAGACCTACATGAGCATTGCTGTTATTCCAACAGAAGCAGTGGAGTAGGAACAGATAAAAGGAAAGTTATGAGTTTTTCAACTCTCTCCAATTTTTTTTTCCTAAGCCTAGGATTTTATAGATCTCTAACTCCAAAACACATTAAAAGCCTGAGCTGCTTACAAAACCCCTGGCTCCATAGGGTTTGCTTATCCCTAGTAATTATCACTTAATATTTGGCCCAGCACAGCTATCTTTCAGTCTTATAAGGATAAATGTATTTGTTTCACTGCTATCTGAGCTCTTTTTCACCATCAGACTGAAACCTATAGTTTATTATTCCTGGAAAGAGGCCTACACACACTATACGTTACTTCTGTTGTTCCCTCAGTCAGTGGGAAATGTTTTAGTATTATTATCATTAAATATTTTGCCAGACACTGTGGTCTTTCAGCTTTCACATAGATAGGGAGGGAAAAGTGCAGGCTAAAGAGATGGGAGACAGGAGAGTTTTTTCCTTATCTGTGCCAAAATGCTTAGAGAGAAAATTCCTCTGGTAACTAGAAAGACTAAAATGCCCCTAAGTAGCTACTATCTCCTTGTACTTAGGCTTTTAAAACCATCAAGTTAAATGAAGCATTTTGTGACCAGAGGTGCATTTAGCAGTAAGGTTCAGGCTTAATAATCTATGCAATACTTCTTTTCATCATCTTTTTTGGTATATGTAGTACAGTACAGGCTTAGTTCATATTTTTAAAGGAGAAATTAAAGGATCCTCATTGCAAAGTTGATTATTTCAGTGGGGTTTGTACCTTCTCAACAATTGGGGTTTGTTGTTGTTGTTGTTGTTGTTTCTACATGTTTAATCTAAAGGTTTAAACTGGAGCTGTAAATAATGGAGTTTAAATGCATAAGAGCCAATACCAATTTAATAATGCTCCAAAAATATAAAGTAACTAATAAATTTTAAGGTTACATCGTTCAGTGTCCTGTGGTTCTGTGTCAGAGTGGAAATGATAAGTGTTAGTTGTTTTAATACCTATGAAGACTTTAATTGATGCAGCTTTCACTATTTTAATTATATGAATATTACGTAGCATAGGGTGTTAATCTGAGAGGGCAGTGTCAGAGCTGGGTGAGGCACAATACCATGGCAAAGTATATTTGCAGTAGGAAATACACTAATTTTGGACTTCTGAATCCTCCTGTGCCAACTGCCCTCCTAATTTGTCATTCCACAACAAGGACCCAGAAGTTTGTAATATTGTTTATGAGAGTTCCCTTAGACACTACCTGAAAACTCTGTGGGCCGGTCATCTCATCTGTGCTGGTGTGTCTATAGTTTCACCAGATATTCTCCACTGCTCAAAAAAGAGAGCTTAAAGGCAAGAACCAGTGCAGTTGTATGGGAAAAAGAGCGAGAGGAAACATTAGCAAAGACCTGACTCCACAGAGAATCAGGGATCCCCAGTTCCCACAGCAGTGGTCTTACTGTGAAAGGAGGAGGGTTGAACCCACACGCTCAGAGATTCACATCCCAAAGTTTCTGTTGGACTGACTTTCAGTCCCCTGACCTCAGCCAGAGTTGCTCAACTTGGAAAATCTGGCCCCTTTAGGTACAACTGGAGCATATTGATTTCAGGGCTGAACTTGAGGAAATTCCAGTCTACTATATTACCCATCCACCTGCACTTTGGGAGACGTAACTGGACCAGGAAAAAATAGGACTCATAGTTTGGCAGAAAGACTTAATGCAGGTGGATGTAGAAGAGACATATTGCCAAATGCAATAGGATGCTGATCCTTTTCACCCGCCCCAGGAGCTGCCTGCTTTTCCCCCAGCAGCAGAGGCCATAAGGACCAGAAACTCCTGCAGTGGCAAGCAAGTTAATAGTTCTCCTAATGGCCTACATGCGCTACATGCATCAAATGAAATGAGTATGAAAATGGTTCATTAGCTTCCTGCGTTCCAAGATCAGGTTTTTCAAAGGAATTCAGGTACATAAAGTTGCAGGTGGACAGCTAGTAATGTTTTCAAAAGCACTCATGTGCCAGATTCCCATGGATTTCAGTACAGGTTATACCCATGAAGATAGAGTATGTTTAGGCATCCAAGTCTTTTGAGAGGTGAAGTATTTTGCATTTATTGCAGTGTCCTTCAGGGTGAATAAGGATTATTACTACAGAGCAGCTTGTGTGCTGTCAGTGCAACATACTGGCTTACTCTGCAGTGGCTTGTTCATCTTCCCATACCCAGTGGTATAAAATCTGTTGCATACATCCCATGTATCTACCATCCAGGGAACCATTCTTATTTGTGTTCTGGAAGCCTTCTCTTGAGTTCACTTTTCCTATTAAGAAGTGAAAAGTATGGTGGGGGGGGGGGGGGAAGGTGGGAGGTGGAGAGAGAGAGACAGGCATCAGTGTCCAGCACACAGCACATTACCAGCTACCCTGCCAATTAATGTGCCAGGATTCCCTCGCTCGCACATGTTATGTTGTTTTGATGTAACTAAATGACAGTTGCATTCAGCTGCTTCTTTCTATGGAAAAAACATCTTCAAGAGAGCAGATGAGCGTGACCCCATTACTCATTTTGTTTCCCATTACTTTAATTGTATATATATTGAATATATCATCTATCATGGAAAATTGCTTTCGTCTCTGTAACATCTGCAGGACACTATTATAGCAAACACTAGCGCATCTGCTGATGCAGCTTTTGCTCTCCCTATTTTTTATTCCATTTCATATTCACAAATTTCAAACCTGTGCTACTAGAGCTATACTATTAAACCCACTGATTTCACTGGGAACAGCAGGTGCTCAGTGACACAGCCGATCTGGTCACTTTTGTTTAGGTGTCTAAATATGCCTTCACTAGCTTAGACATTTGGACTCAATGTTTTTGCTCTGGGAACATTAATCTTGCATCTCAAGTGTACACTTAATTCCAGTTTACTTCCTCTGTCTCAGTCTGTTAAAAATTTGGTTCCATGTTTTTATTAATACCATTCAGCAGAGGGTTTTTTCTTTGTTTCACCACACTGTCAACCTGCTGCTTGCTCATTGGTAACCCCAGAATGATCTACAAGTAATGTCCCATGTATGCATACAACTTTTATTGTTAGAAGATGAATGTAACCCTTCTGCTGAGGCCAATACTTATAATTTCTTTGCATGCCAGGTTTGTGTGATTAACACTGAGGCTAATTTATTCTGTGAGTGGCTCTGCTTAATCCCGTGACTGTCTGTGTGCGGTGCATGCATATCGTCCCCGAATGCCTTGATACACATGTTAACAATGGGAAAAGTACTTGGTGGAAGAATGTAACTTTCAAACTCAGCTGCTCCAGTTGGCACAGGCTCTTCGTCCCTTCATCCACAATTTGTCTTACTTGATCTTGTGACTGCCTGTGGAAATGCCCCAAATTGTTTTTCTTGCATTTTTCACCTGCAGGACTTTAAATTAGAGACAGGAAAAGCATTTCAGCACTATTGAAATAAATGTTTTTCTAAGTGAATGCTTTACTTCTTTTTTTCTACTGAATTTTTCAAAGCATTGCTTTAAAGACAAAAATACTCTAGTTGGGAAAAAGAAGGAGGTAGGAAACTGCAAAGTTCCACATGCTGAGTTCTTTTTAATCTTATTTTTAGGGGACTAAAGACAGTTTGCTTCCCTTCAAATGAGTTGTCAGTTTACTCTCCAAAGTGAGTGGAAGTCTTTCTGAGAGCCACAGCGATACTGGGATATCTGCCAGGGATAAGGACATTCGTGACAAAGTTCAGTACCTGATCTTACTTCCTGCCTTTTTCTCTTCCACTCGGTAATATCACCACACCCCAAAGGCTGAATGCCACTTGTGAATTCAGAGCCAAGAAGCATATTTGGGACTGGGCCTACAAATCATTTTTACCCACTCCTCACAGTACCAGCAGTTTCTTCTCAAATCCCATTTGTAAGAGAACCAGCCCAGCAACAAGACCTTGCAAGACAATACTTTAGAAACATCTCAAATTTCTGTGCATGTGCGTGTGTGTGTGTGAAGGCCAGTTTTTGTGATAAATTTTTTTATGTCTATATATATATAGATATATAAAGCACCTTATATATACTTTAAAAATTAAGCATGATTTACTCTGGTTTGCTTAAATCCCAGAACACCCTAGGCAAAACAGAACCCGGGTTAGAGACAGTGAGAACATTTCCAGAAGCACTGAGCCCTGTCTTGCAGCTCCCATTCCATTGTATCCAGTTCCAGAGGCACTATAACAGTGCATGCATAAATCCTTGCAGTGTTTTGAATCACCCCTATATTGTACCTTTGATCAGATTAATTGAGATTCTTGAAAAAAAATGAGTATTTTGTAGTATGTTTGGTAAGTAATAATTATCAGGGAATTTATTAAAGAATAAATCTGGTTTTGACAAGGAATTACCCAGAATCATAAGTAAAGCTTATAGCCGAATTTTTAAAAGAACTGAACAGGTAACTTACTTTAAATGTATAAACACTGACATGTAATGTGTTCAGAAAACTTTGAGTCTTTTTACAAGAGATGCACAAGTTCCTAAGTTCCTGCAACTTTCAGTGGGAATTAGGCTTGCTAAATTTTCATCGCAAAAAACTCAGAGAAAACCCAACAAAGATTCCTGCTTCTAAGTCACTTCTGGTTCTTCGCAAACATTACATTACATTCAGCTCAGTCCTTATTTTAAGCACAAAAGCTGATATTTTCACATGAAAGCAGGTGTTCTGTTCTCTTGCTGGTCTCTTCCTTGCTTGATAGAACTGGCTTCCTCTTCTGTTTTTGAGTCACAACAGAATAGCTTTACAGTGGCCAGTAAACTATTTTTGTTTTTAAACAGACTAACACACAACTCTTGTAAATTCACCACAAGCTATAGATAAGAAAGCAGGAGCTTACATTAGAGCAAATGTAAAAACATGCATTTGGTGTTTGCTTCTATTTAAGCCATTTACACATCTATGCTTCATTCCTGTGTGCAAACTAGGAGAATAATAATATGTGCTGAAAGCTGTGGAAATAGAATTGAAAGAATCCTAGCACATTTATTAGGAAAAAACCCTACCACATTTCCTAATGTTTCCATCCCTGGATCTAGACAGTCTGCCAGGTCAGTCTTCTGTTGCAGTCAGTGGGAGTTTGCCACTAATTTCAATGGAAATAGGTTTTGGTTCTTTTACTGTATAATCCCCTCCTAAGAGAATCCTACTGATCAGTAGTGATGCATTCAGAAGCAGAGCTGTTTGAAAAAGCCCTTTTCTGTATTTAGCATTGCTTAAAATTTATTATTTAAAAATTCGTATAATGAATTAGCTCAAGAAATACAATTGAAACATTTCCTTTTAAAACCAGCCTCTTCCTCTCTTTACCCAGCTCCTCCTCCTAAAAAAGAAAAAAACAGTGAAGTATACAATAATGCCAGTAATTATGTGTTATGTGATTTTTATTGCTTTGCAATTTATTACAAATGTTTTTGTGGGTGGTACAAAGTATTCGAACAGGTTTTAAAACTAGTTAGAAATTTATTAAATATTTGTGATTGTTATTACAGGTTGTGTTTTATCATCTAAGGTTGATTTATATGCACAAAACCTGAAAGGCAATGCAGTGTAACTCTTTCAGTATTCTTCTTCAGTAATGCTCTACAATGCACAGTGAGCCTCACCAAGCTAAAGGGGCTCTACGTATGCTCAAGAGCAAAAAGTGACCATTACTGAAACAGAAACAAAAACCAGAATATTCTGCATATCCTGTTGCTTCCACTAACTTAGGAAAGGTTTCTAGATAGTATTTACAAAGAGCTTTTTGCAAATTTTAAGAAACTTGAACTTCAGATGTTGAATTAAGAACATTTTGCTAAACTAAATGTTCAAGATCACTTGAAATGCATATGTAGAAATACTTTCCAAAGGAGGAGTAAAATAATTGCCGTTATGATGTATGTATGATTAAAAATCTATATGATTGATTCAAGGAAAGGCACAAGGCACATCATGTATAACAGCTAGACTGTAAGTTTACCCAGATTATTTCATGATGCACACATTTTAAACTGTGCAGTAATGAATAACAGTCGAAAAAAGGACACATGGATGTATTTGGACAGCAGATGTCCTGCTATTTAGCTGACTTTCTCAAAAGTGCTGGTAGACCTTCCATATCCTATCCCATTTCAAATACAGATCATAACATCAACCACACCATGCAAGGATTCCCCATACATCTTCTCATTTGTTTTATTTTCTGTGTTGGTCACCCATCAGAAATGGTTTCCATCCTGACTGGTTTGAGAACAGATAATAATGAACAGCAACTAACCACAGAAAATCTTAAATGTGAACAGGATGTTTTCAGATAAATAAAAAACATGCTTCTGCCTGGGGAAAAAAAAAAAAAAGAAAAAAGAAGAGGAAATTCAAATGCAATGGCTGTTTGTATACATAGAGGCTTTCCCTTCTTTCCCCCTAGCCGCTAGAAAACTATAGATTGCTGATAAATTTAGAAGTGGATATTTGTTCCACCTTACTTTATGATGGAAAATCTTGAGGGAAAAGAGCATGGCTCTTGCAAGGACTGAGGTGGCTTCACGTTTTCTCCACAAGCCTGGCATATAAGAGCTTAGAGACAAGTATCTTGCTGGCTCAGAAACTGGGCAGTAATTTGTCTGCAACTGTCAGAGGTAGTGATGGTTGGGAAATAAGTCATATCTCCCTCTGCTTCTGTTGTTGAAGCAGAGGGACTGCCAAACTAATGACCTGCAAGACTGTCCAGGTTTCTCAAATTGTAAGGTCACAAAGGAAAAAAAAGCATGGCTTGTGCTTTGTTTGGGCCATCTCTATGTACTTGCATTGCAGCCAGCAGGAATAGGTTTCTGCTTCATTTCAGCCTTCAAAACCTATGGGATTTTTTTCTTACATCCTTGAAGGCAGTGCAAAAAGATTGGTATTCCTGAGCATAGAAAGAAGTTGTCCAAGTGACCCTCTGGACTGACAGCAGAAGGGAAAAATCCCAAGAAGACATATATTCAAATCCATGGTGGGCTGCTGAAGAATAGTCTACATTTTGATCCAAGTTCATTCTGGCCTTGAAAGCAAATCCTGTCTAAATCAAGCAATGATCCACATGAACACTTTCTCTTCAGCTCTTTCCCCCACCATACGGTGACTGTCAGCATACTCCCAAACCTTGCGTAAATTAAAACATGACACTGCACACTCAGCTCTCCCGTAAATAGCAGATGAAAGAAATGTTGTATAGCTTAAGCCACCTTTGGAAAGCATAAAAGTGTTATACTGATGTAAATAGAAGTGTCATGCTGAATGACAGTAGAAGCTTTTATTTATTCATTGGCTGTTGGAGATTTTGATTGAAAATTTCTGTAAGCTCTTAATCTTTGGCGCAAGTTTTACGTCTCTGTTGAATCCATTAAAACACTAGGTTGTAGCAAAGAGGCACATCATTCCTTCTTTAGGCACTTTACTCCTATTTATATCAATGGAAATTAGATAATTCACACATCTGGTCCTTCGTCTAACTTTTCCAACTGTGTCCTTGGGGTAATGAACTTGAGACACTGAATAGGGCCTATTTTTAATGCTAAGAAAGTCACTTGCAGCATTCTAGGTACTGTTACAGTGAGTAAAGCTTGGCATTCCAGAGTGGAGGCACCTAAAGTCCCCAATTACTTTTAATCTATTTGATACCTTTATTTGCTTTTATGTAAAGGCAGGCAAAACAATATACAGCTTCTCTAGCTATATTTGTATCTTCCTTCTTTAATTTCACAGTAACATCAAGGTCATGGGTTCAATCCCCATAGAGAATGACTTTAAGAGTTGGACTCGATGAACCTTGTGGGTCAATTCCAACTCAGAATACTCTGTGAAATCTGTCAATTTAACATACATTGATAAGTATGCCTCTTCTTAACTTTGAGGAAGGTTTTTCTTCACTATTCCTAGCTATTCCTTGATCCATCATAAATGTTACCTTTCATATTTATTATTCTGACTTTTCAAATTTCTTACTAAAAATGCACACATGCACATGTGCCAGTACACATACATTTACATCCATAATTACTGTTTAGGTGATTGCACATAAGGGCCGTGCATTTTGCTTGATATAGTAAAAAACCTCATTAAAACACAGTTTTTATTGTGCAGTATTCATAATGTCCATTTAAGCATCATTCTCATTTATGTAATATGTGCATTTCAGATGTATGTTTAAATTCAACACAGCTTAAAAGGCAAGCAATTGCTTTCCTCTAAAGAATTTATTTTTCTCTAGGTAGGTGAGACACTTGCTTTTAATTTCTCATCACAGAGCATTCTTTCGAGTCTCATGATAATTTCATTGTTTTTTGCCTAGAACACTTCCAGGCAGATAATTGGTTTCAGAAAGAAATACAAAAATTCAGATGATGTCAAAACCAGCATGAAGATCCGCATGCTGATCTTACAAAGTAATAAGTACCCTGAATGCAATCCAGAAAATATATTTATCTGTAGGCATGCCCTTGTAGTATTTGTAGCCCGTGACTGAAACTTTCAATACAGCCAAATCAAAGTGAGATCTTCCTTTCAGCTCTGTAATGCTGGGGCTCTGCCCTGCCAATCTTTAATCCCTGGGTTGTGAGCACATTGCTGTACAGCTTGGGATCCTTATATTCAGTGACCCCTGCTCTGTGACACCACACCTCATAGCAGTGCCTCACAGCGATCCTTCTCCTAGAGCACTAAGTGTGTATTTGGGTCAGATAGAATGACTTTACTTTGTGTCTTCCTGGACACACATCTAAACATCATGTAGGCAGCTTGCTGGGTTGTCTCTGCCTCAGAAATATGCTTGGTGGCCTTTCTTGGCAGTACCTGTAAGAAGCCATCATGATGCAAAATTGGGGCTAAGTATGCTAATCATATTCTAGGTACTGGTCTTTGCAAGGGACTTTTTCTTTTTTAACACAGAAGAGTGCAGACAAAAGGGCCAAGGATTCCTGGTAGGGACACTGCAGCAGACAGCAGCTGAACATGGGTAAGTCTTGTGTGAGAGTGTATAAAAACAAGGGTGGGCTCATCCCAGCCCTTGCATTCACAAGAAGCCAGACTAAGCCAGACTTTGCCCTTTTTCAGAAGTCTATGATTTTCGAATCCTTTTAAGAGTACCATGTCTGTGGTTCAGACATTCTTCTGCTTTAACTTTGATCCTTGCTTTCGCATCACGTTGTCCTGGTGGGGAGGTTAAACTGGAAGTGTGGAAACGCTCCCCTGAAGCCCTAGATCAGTTTCCAAGAAGTGTGCATGAGCCTGGGGCAGCACAGAGTGGACTGGCTGTCCACTGAAAGGAGTTGTATGAACTCTGGGTCCCCAGGGAGCACAAGGGGAGGGCATTTGCCTCAGAAATGTCTGGGTTTGAAGCAGGTGGGACCCCATGGATTGAGCCCACTCACAGCAGACTGGTGACCTTACACAATGGGACTGAGCCAGGTTGTGACAGATGGTGTCCCTGGATCTGAGACTGGGTCCTGGCTCTTACTGTTTTGTTAATTAATTGGGAGGAACATAAAAATTAGCTTGGTAAATTGTGTATACGGTATAAACCCTCTGATTTTGTAGACAGCGAATCCTGTGCTGGTGTAAAAGGATAAGTATAATCAAAGTTGTTGGTAGATTCTGATGTTTTTCTCATAGCTCTTGTCAATTGATTCCCAGAAGTAAATTTGGAAGGACATTGCTAAAAGACCTATGATCTGATGAGGTTTATTGGATAGGCAGGACTGATGGGATAGAGCCATTCCTGGTGCTCATACATACCTCAGTAGAGTTTATCTTTAGTAAGTCCTCATAGAAAAGCCGACTTGGTGGAGTGTATTTTTCCACAGCTAACAAAATCACCTAAGTGATGTATCTTACAGCAGCTAAGTGTTGAAGTCTGATTTCTGAGACTATTGCCTGAAATGTTTTACCTAGTTAAGAAGGAAAGAAAAAGAGACGAAAATATCCACCCTCTGTTGACACTGATTGACACGCCTGTGCCAGTGGGAGAAATGAGTAGATTGGGTTCCTTGCTGTGCTTTGGGATGCAGGCTGCTGCCTGGGGAAGGGCTGTGCCTATCAGATGCAAACCATCATTTTGTGTATCCAGAATGTCACAGGAAATCAGAAATGGCAAGGCAAGGGTGAGCATTGGCATGAAGCCTTTTCTTGCAGGCACGCCATCCATGCCAGCAGCTCGAGGGGAGTCAATTGTCCCAGCTAAACCCTCAGAGGAATATCTTTCCCTTTGGTGAGATTCCAGATAACACACACACACTTTAAAGCATTTTTCTATCCCAGCGATGCCAGTCTCAGGGCAAGAGACCCATCCTCTTTAGTCAGTCCTTTTGAGATGTGGGTGATGCCTCTGTGCCAAGATAGTCGTTTACCTCCAGAGTGGCTTTTTCCAGCAGGTTTCCAGGAATGAGAAGAACAGCTGGAGAAACTGAATGCTATGCTTCATTGTTGGGGGAAATTCTCTGTACTGCAATATTAGTACTCACTGCCTGTTGTGGTCACCAAGCACTGTCATCAAGGAGCTTTCAAGGGGCTGGTAAGGAAGTGGGATGTACTGAAGCTCTCACGCTTGAGCTATTCAAGTCCAGAAGGGTAATGCAGGGAGTATGTTTATCATGTAAACAGTGAACCGTCTGTAAAAAGGGAAGTTTTATGCAGTGATGGAGTTGTGGGAAATGAGAAACCACAAATTAATGAGAAACCCTACTGATGTTGAAGTTATTTACTGATTAGTTTTGATTTCACTTTGTTTGGTCAGAGTGGAAGGGGGACAAGACGTAGCGTTGCATGATAAATCTTTTATTGGCACAGATCTGAGATTATTCATAAGTGAGACTAACCCACATCAGTACTGATAGCTTATGCTGTACCATTCTGCCAGCTGGATGTGCCAGCTGAACAGCTGTTTCTGGCAAATTTTCTTAAACTTACTAGAAATTGTCTCTTCTCTGCTTACCTGTCGAGATCCAGTAGGGTTTTCTGGTATTTATTCTTTAGGGGGATTTTGAAGAAATAAATAAATCACTAAAAATACCACTGTAGTTATATTGTGGCTAGAAGCAACCCAACTTCCCAGTCTGACTTCTTGGGACCTTCCAAGTATAGTTACCAAGTTGTGTAGAAAATCAGGAATCTCCCCTTTCTATTCCGGCCATGCCTTGTCCTCAGGTCGTGCAGCAAGTTACTTCTGTCCAATATCAGGATTTAATCTGATTGCTCTTTTTGGCTACGGCAATATATTTGGGGAGTGTTTCTCCAGTTTGAGGAAAGACTGAGAATGGTGGGATGGTAGAGGATAATTTCATTTCTGGGAGCAGAGATGAGGCACAATTTTAAAGGTTGGATACTTTTTTGTTGATGCGACTTATGACAAAATGCCAGTCTCTGATTATATAGAAATCAGAGTAATAACTTGTAGCCCAGGACAGTGACATTTGAGGTGAAGGAGAGGGTTGTTTACTAAGATAGAGACAATGGTAGAAACTTACTTTGCAGCAGAGTTTCAACTGTTTATTAAACCTTTGCCTGCCAGGAAGGAAGGAATTCGGAAGGAAGGAAGGAATTCAGAAGGAATTCGGAAGGAAAGAAAGAAGGAAGGAATTCGGAAGGAAGGAAGGAATTCGGAAGGAAGGAAGGAATTCGGAAGGGAGGGAGGGAGGGAGGAAGAAAGGAAGGAAGGAAGGAAGGAAGGAAGGAAGGAAGGAAGGAAGGAAGGAAGGAAGGAAGGAAGGAAGGAAGGAAGGAAGGAAGGAAGGAAGGAAGGTCGGTCTAAATTCTAAAGCTGGTTAGGCCTAAAGAATTCAGGACATACTTATCTCACACATAATTGCCACGCATCCATTGCTTCTAGCATGCAGCTGGCTTGCATTTGACCAGCTCAACACATGGCAAAAAGTTGCTTGTTGCATCTCTCCTTTGGGTTTGGCTCAATTGCTCTTGTTTGTTGCAAAGTAAGGTAGTTTATGCAATATTGCTGTAAAAGTGTGCTTGAAAGAAATAATAAATCTTCAGGAATGTTTTTCCTGTACTGTGGTCATGTTTCACTTGTACTTTATGACCAAATTGTTAATTCCTTGAAGTTACTATATCACTATGATCTGAATGTACGAAATTATTTATTAACGAAGTAAAAGCATGTGAGAAAGAGACAATATTCCCCTCCAGGTTGCATCATATGAGAAAAAAATAGCCATTTGGGAAATTGCTGTCTCCTACACACAAGAAGTAACAGAGGGGAATTTTAAAAATGAAGTGTCTGCACAGATTGAGAGCAAAGCTTTTGAAATTATTCAGAACTCTAACAGATGAGACATGCCTACAATGCTCACAACTATCAAACTCTACATGAAAATATTTTAACTTTCCAGGTGATACAGATGTGAGTATCACTGTTTCAGAGCATCAGAATTCACAGTGTTCCATGCCTAGAACTACAGCTTTGACTTTTCGTGTATAAGCCAAAAGAATAATTTCTGAATGTAAATGCAGCTTAGGACAAGGTCAGGTCTGAGTTCAAAAAAGTCTAAGGTTTCAGTTCAGATTTGTTTGCTCTGAAATCTTGCCAGACCTCTATTGTCCGTTATGTCCTCTGTGTCTTTTAACATAGCAGTTCAGTGATGGTGATTAATACACAGGAGCCCACAAAGAGCTTCTTTGTCATGTTTTACCACCTAATTGAAAATAAAGTTGAGTCTTCTTTTTTTCTCATGATGCTGATGGAGAAGTGGTATCCCTGGGACTCATAAAAATATTCCTATCTGTATCACATTTTGCAACAATAAAACTTCTGACGGATAAAATCCATCTCCGCATTCCAACTTCTCTCCACTAATAACACCTATTGTGTAATGCTGTCATAGTTACTGGGTCTTATTAACGTAAAACCTCTGATAATCCTCGTATCTAGACCAAGAAAGAGCAAGATACTTCCTGAGATTTCTGAAAAGAAGTTCAGAAGACCTAAATAAAAAGTTTTGATTTGTGAAAATATATAACCATTTTTTCGTAAGGCAGGTCTCTCTTAGACCACTTGATAAATGACTGACAAGTCAGCAATGTGGAGGCTGCAATACTAAAGTCACACTTCTACTGATATTTCTACCATCAGGTCTCAGTATTTCACTTGATATCAAATTTGAAGCAGACTCAGTTTCCACTGAAAATTCACAGTGCCTGAATCCAATGGCCCCACTCACCTTTGGCATTTTGCATATGACTCCCTCATTATGGAGTGCTTGTGGGTTTTGATTCAGTTATCCCCCTAAGACCCCATGCACAGAAGTGCATCATGGTGTTGTATATTTGGAGTGCTATTCTCAGCATGAGCAGTTTGTCAGAGTCAGGGCCTTTCACTCTAGTTCAAATGTTCCTGAAATCCAGAAGGGCTCTGATTTCATAGGTCTAGTAGAGGTTTCTCACAAAACCAGAGGTATTTTCAAGATACCCAGAACCACAAATTCAGCCCCCACTGAATTTCAGTTTCCCTTACAGGTCATTATTATTTTCACCACTTTATAGCAGTACTGGCCAAAATCAATCTTTTACAACTCCACTTCCTACTCATACTAAAAGAAAAAGGTTGGGGCTTTTAATCAGAGCTATTTTTATTTTCAAAATGAGGAAGACATTCTGAAAAAGGAATTGTTTCTGCAGCCAATTCAGGGACCTTCTGTCTATAAAATCTGCTCTAGACACTTTCCCACCACAACTTTCTTTCCATTATTAGGAACTTACACCACTTTGTATTTAGCTTGGTATTTTGCCAAAAAAATGTTCTTTAGGTCTCTATAGTACAAAATCTGACAGAAAGCATAACACAGGGAAAAAAAGGTATTTTTAAGTCCCTACTTTTTTCCATTTTCCCATCAGAAAAAAATTTCTAAAATATTAGTAATATAAATCCATCTCTGTTCCAGTTTTTACTCTGGTTATTTATACCCTTTAAATGTGATCCATGTAGAAAATTCAAAAGTTATTAAATCCATTCAGATAGTTCTTCAATCTATTCAGAAGCTGAGTGTACCTGGCACAGGCACCAAATATTTCCTTTTTGTTTCTAAGCTAGAAAAAATACTTGAAGTAAATTATTTTCTGCTATGATAATGATGATACTACCAGACGTCCTGAGTGGAAAAGGCCAGGGAGGTTCTGATCCTGACTCTCATTCTGATATTGTGTCTTACTTTTTTCCCTGAGAACACTAATTTCAGACTCTGTCTGTGGTTTTCAGTAAGAACAGTCCTTTTCCCTTCTTCCTGCACAATTTTTCAGCCAGATTGACTGGACTTCGGAAAGGTCAAATGACTTACTTGAAGGGTAAAACATGAGTCAGTAGCACAGCTAGCACTGAATCAAATCCTTTCCTGTCTTCCCATCCAACCACTAGACAACACACAATTGCTTTCATTGACCAGAGCTTTAATGAAGTCAGCATTAGCTGTGGTATGTGCTAGCATGAGTCTCTGAACAGTTTTAGTATACATTAGTATGAGTCTGAAAATCAGTCACCTTCTAGCAGCAATTCATAGGGTATGTGGCAGAGAGCAGACCTTAGGTCCCTTTCTATGCATGCCTTGTGTCCTGTCTGTGCGTTTCGCTGCTTGCACACCCAAGCCATGCAGCTGTGCTCCCGTCTGCACTGGGAGCTGTTGTGTATGGTCCTGGTCAGGGGCTGAACTACAACCTTGATTCTCAATCCTCAGTTCAGCTGCCCTTCCTTTACAGTCAAGAAGAGGGGAGAGGGACTGTTATTTTTTGCTGTAGTCATATGAGATCATGGTTTGGAAAATGTTCAGAAACACTGGAAAAGATAAACTCAACAATCTATTTTGACCTTAGAGTCTACCGATGTTTGTTTAGCTGACCTATATGCATCTGCACATATTTTTGGCAGATAGATGCCCGGAAATTCTGTAGAGAGGCTGATGGAAAATACTGTAAAAAAAAAAAGAAAATAGGAAAGGAGCTTTAGCAGGCATCTAATCTCTCCTCATCTAAAGCAAGATGGGCTTTGTCTGCATTACTTGTAGCAGCTGACTCAACTGCTACCTTCTACCTCTCCAGGCAGTCTGTGGTGTCACTTCACAACTCAAATTCTTAGGTTAAACATTCAGGGAATATTTACTGCCCTCCCTTATTGAAATGAGAGTGTCACTTATGTATATGATGTAAAACAATCAAAAAAATAGAGCTCATGCAATACAGAATGGTATGTATTACAAAGTCAACAGTACAGAAGTATCCTCAGTGAGGATTTCTTTTCTCTTATTCTACCTTTTGCAGTACAGAGAGCCTTCCCCCACCTCCTCTTTTTACTGAATAATGCCCGGTACTGCCTTTCTCCTAATAAGACTCTATTTGCAAAGATTTTCCAAATGTTATTCTACACAGTTGCCTGAGTATGTGAAGAAAAGGTAATAGGAAAAAGAAATGGTTTTAAAATGACACTGAAGATTTGACTTTTCGGTTCTTCAAAGCCAGGAAATTAACACTGAATCATCTGACTGTGCTGCGCTGCGATGTTATAGCTCAGATGCCACACAAGATAACCACTGTTCAGAGACCCTGCAGTAACTCAGCAAAATGGAATGACTGGAGGATGACATTTCTGCTATAAATCATCAGGTCTGTAGTGTATATGTGTAATAGACAGGAGTTGGGAAGTAAGGAAAAATGGGACTGTTACAGAATGCCAGAAGGACTTTTAGCATATTTCTTTTACTGACGACTGGTTGGCAGCTCAAAAAAAGCTCTCTAGTATAAGGTCATCATATAAATTAAAATGGGAAGAGCTACTATTAGATCCTCTTTTCCATCCCGTCACTGTGGAATTGTTCCCTGCAGTGTGTTCTTGAGTGTTTTGTCCAGTCTTCTCTGAAATAACTTAAGCAACAGGGTTTTCATTGCTTCTCCTTGGAATCCTACCCCACACTGCAGTAGATCTCATTAATAGGAAATGTTACTCTAAAGCATAAATCTTCCTGCTCTCCATTTCATCTCATTAATTCCACTTACACTCCCTTCTCTGGTCCTAATCAATCCCTTTGCCTCTTAAGTGTTTATATCCTCCTAAGACTTATGGGGAATTATCCTAGCCCAATTAGATATCATTCAGCCAAGATATGTGCAAAGCCCATTCCCTTCATTTTCCTTCAGCCCACATCTAAGCCCTGGCTCATTTTTTCCTCTCTCTGAAGTCCCTTCAGTTTGTCATCAAGTTGCCCTCAATTTAAGTGGAGGAGAGTTCTGGTCCCTACACTGCAGCCGGAGATGTGGCTCAGGTTTCCAGAACACCAGCGATCCCCAACTCACCACAAAGTCAGATGGAGTGGCCACAGAGACCACTCAGGAAGAGGAAAATAAAGGAGAGTAGCAGTTTGCAGGGAAAGAGCAAAGTAAAATGGCAACCAAACAGCACAAGCAGTGGCCCTGCAGGGAGAGGAGCCACAGCAAAGCTTTGCAGGAGTCCTGGGAGTTACACCATCTCAATGAGGCATGGCACCAATGGCTTACACCTGGCTGGCAGCCCTGAGGAGCACTGGTGGGGTAGAAATGCCCCCAGATCACTCCATGTCCACCCCACACCAGTTGTGGCAGGCAGGGCTGGCGTCACCACTTCACAAACCACTCCGCACTGTCCTGCGCCATGACCTCAGGAATGGCAGCGACCTGGGTGAGCGTGTGTTTCGCAGATGGACAAAGCCCACTCTGTGTACAGGTTTTTTCCTTGTGGCCGTAAAACTAAGGAGTGGGAGAGAAACCCGGGCTATATCATAGTCTCCTGGTGGTCCACTCCCTCCACCCAGCCCTGCAGACCATCCAAAACGTTGTCATTTTACCCCAGAAGGCAAGCAGGCCTGGGGTAGATCCAGAATGGCTTACAACATCCAATTCACAAGGAGGGGTATTTTTGAAAGAGGGTTTGTTTTTTTTTTTCTCTGGCTGACTGCCAAAAATAAATAAATGCTGTAAGTATAATGTAATGTTTTTAGAGAGCACGGTGATGGAAAGAGAAAGCTCGTTTCCATATCCACATTAAAGGGAGGGAGAGGGTAATTTGAATTTTTGCAGCACTGTACAAAGCAATCTGAGGGTATGTAAGGTATAAATGCCAGTATTTCACAGTGGAATTTCAAACACAGTTGTAGTCTGAAGAAAGCGGTGCTTCGTTTCTAATCAGAACAATGTACTGTGGCTGTTTGGTCTGCATTTCAGCATCAAAAAGCCTCTGCCTGAACCTTTTGTGACCTTCAGAGAGTTTTGCATAATTAGCTTGATTAAAGACACAGCACAGTTTTAGCACCAGAGACCAAAAACCACAAATTACTGAGGATCACATGTTTTGCAAAATAATACCATTCATGTGATTATTTGTTTTGCTCTCATCATTTTTGAAATATTACTCCATTGCTTTGACTTGAATTTCTGGTTGTAACAGATAGCCAGTTCCCAAATAAAATGTAATTCTCTAAAAAAATGTTTCCGTTGCATAAAAAACTGTTATTGGGTTTCTGTAATGTCATAGAGTTGAGTTTGATATTTATATTAGGGATATGACTGAAAAACACCAGCAGTACAAAGACTTTCAGCTATGTAGAGTTTCATTTCATAGGGCCTTCCTTAGACTTTGCTTTTACCATTTTGATCTTAGTATGTTAATCTCAAATTTTAAAGTGTGACAAAGCCAATAAAAGATCAAGAATGTATGATAGATAATACATCAATCAACTTTCACATCCAGGGAGCATTGGGTCATCTTATGGAGAGCAATTTGGGGACTGCTTTTATCAAAGAATCCACAAGATAGCTGTGGGGGCTTGCAACAGAGGGGAGTACTGCCACAGTGTTTTCTTAGACCATGCATACACAGCACATGCCCAAAGAATTGCCAGAATGGACACACCTGGCAGTGGCACCCACCTACCTCCTGCATTCTGAAATGGAGACCGCCTAGTTCTTTTCCTCTCCACTCACACAAGAGATAGTAATTTCCCACTGCCTAAGGGTGGTGGAAAGAAAAGTTCTCAGACTGTCCCAAGCATTCCAGATGGAGAGCTCTTTTATAGGATCCTCATCCTCTGCCAAACACCATTTTTCCTTGCTGCTTTGGTGCAGAGTGGCTATGAATCCCTGCCCATCCGCTTGCCTTTTCTAACAGGTTTCCTGACATACTCCCTGTTCCTCTAACTATGGATAAAAAGGACTTGGGCAAGTGCACTTGGGCTCATACAATCTGTGTTCGTGTGCCTATGCAGCTATGTAAGGTCAAGTTTACACCTCCTTCTCCTCTGTCCTGTTTCCAGCAGCTAACAGGCTAAAGAAAATGGTCAGCTACATTACGGGGCTTGCAAGCTGTTTAAAGTAACCCTGTCCTTGTCCACACTGTACCTACAGCCTTCAGAGTCTGCTGGAAAGGCTGCACAGATTTATGCAACCCTCTGCTGTTAGCACACCCTCATTGCTGCAAAAGATCTCAGCTTGAGACCTTCATGCGTTAAAAGAAATTAAGGAAGTTGCAAAATCTGTTGGTACAATAATAACAGTGGGTGTTCTTACAGAAACCAGTATAAGCTGGTTGAGTGGCACATCTGGGATGGTTTTAAGAAGAAACTTGATTAATACCACAGATGACTGCTATTTAAAGCCATTCATTTTGATGCATAGTCTGGGAGAGGTTCAGTTTACCCCTAAGGAAAAAGCAGGAGTTAACACAGACAGTGAGTGTTTGTGCTCCACTGGATAGTATTGATCACTGGCAATTTAGGTTTGATATTTTAAAAGTGGGGAACTTGATTACAATAAATATGAGGACATTTCAGTGAGGCAAAAAATGCAAGAAAAACAGTAGCAAATCCCTCTGCCCATTAGATCAGACATTTAAACTGGAGTTTGGGTGTGACAATCTTATTGGGAAAATAAATGCATTTGCATTTATTCATTCAAAGATTCCTGTTTCAAACACTCTTCTTTCAGGGATTTATGATCAGGGTTGAAGACTCTTGGATTGGAGGAACTTGGGAGAAACTTGTATTCAGTATAGTAATGGGACACCAGAGCACTCATCCAGAGGAAGTGAAGTGTGAAAAACTAGGTGAGATACTGGCACAGGTATATATCCTAAGTAATTAGATATAGCTGTTGTTAACCAGGACTAGAAAGTCCACACACTGACTATTTGTAATAGATGAGAGGAGGAAGCTGGAAACCTTTTACTTCAAAGGATTAAGCTTCACATGCATCCTTGAGAAGGTAATGAGTGAGTTAGCAAAAGTGAAGGACCATATTTGCAGTGTACAGCTTATAAAGGGCCAAGGCCACACAGACTCTGCTAAGGAAATTCAGCTCTGCTCTTTCCCAGAGAGCCTGATCTGAGCATCTGTGTTCAGAAGTAGGTGGAGATGGGTGGTGAATCCTCTGTTACCACACTGGAACTCTTCAGAAGACATATGATAATGACTGTATCTTTGTGGGATGCAGGGAAGTGCTTCTCTTGGTATAAGAGAGCCTAAGATGGATACAGCTTTTGGGATGAACAGATTTTAGGCAACATTCAGTTCAGCATATGGACTAGTTGTGGCACCATATGGAAGGTGATGATATTATAGCAATAGATGTAATGGATCTGATTGTGATCTGGCTTGCACCAGTTCTAGGCAGATGCAGCTCCTTCAGCTTTAATGGACTTACCACAGCTTCACACTAAATGAAGTGAAACAAGTTTTGGGTACAATACATCTACATTAAGCAATGAAAGACTGGTGATTTGTGTGATATCTTTTTTAATTTCTCTCTCTTTTTTTTTTTAACTAAAGTGCTAGCATATTGTGTGGGGAGGCATATTTTATTCTTATTAACAGTTGGCATTCTGTTTGTTGTAAGCTCTGTGTGGGTTTCTGTGCAAGACAAAGGCATGGCACTGCTCTGGCTAGGGAGTTTTGTGTGAGCTCTTCACTGAGGAACTTCACAGCAGTTTTGGACATATTTTTCTACATTGGGAGTGGAGGGAAGAAAACAGAGCATGTGTGCACAGCAAAGGCGAACTTTCCAAACCTGGTTAATCTCACCGTACCCATGCTGTGCAAACTTCGTCTACTCTAAATTAAATGTAGCTGGAGGAAGCAAAAGCACAAGGACTATAAGAGAGAAAACAAAGGAGAGAAGCAGTGAAGAACATGAGGAGGTAACAAGATAGGGAGAGATCATTGAACATAAGGCAGGCTGTGATAGTAGTGCTGTTCTTGGAAAAGAAGCACACACAGAGAAATATTTTTTGCAGATAAAAAAGACCTAGAGATTTGGAGCTGTGCTGCCTTTCCTCTCTGTCAGAACTTACCTCCTGACAATCCGTTTTGCACCACTATTTATCAGCCTTTCCTGAGAATAGGTGGCTGGAGAAAATGGGCAAATACTCTTCTAAAAGAAAAGCTCCCAGCTTGGTTTAGGACATATATAAAATTCTCCTTCAGCTCTTGATCAGCCCTCAGCTCTTGATCAGCCCTCAGCTCTTCCCATAGCTGCATAAATTAATATTGCCTCTTACAGGCAACCCTGCATTTGGAAGGACAGGGAGTAAAATGGGGGAAGGTTAACAGGGTAGGGAAGATGGGAAGCAGCAGAGAAGGTCAGGGCTGAAGAAAACAGCAAGAAATTAATTCCATGGCCCTCTTCCTCCTCTTCTAGCCTCCTGCTTGGCTGTGGCTGGAGCACATCTGATGTGTAGGCAGCACCCGGGGCCCAGGAATTTGTACGGCCTTGACATTCACAGGAATAGGCTTCCACAGTTGTTAGAGATGCTTTTGTCTTTTCAACATGGAAAACAGCCTGGTTAAGTTCAGGCCTGGGAGGGAGTTGCAAATTAGGGAAATTGTCTTTAGAGTTGCTTATATGGGCCAATGTAAATTTGAAAAGGACAGTATGCTATTGCTTTACTTTTTTTGGCCACAACTAAATAAAGAAAATGTGTTGTAAATATAAGAGGTATCTACTTTCAGCTTTGGAGGCTTAAGAAGACTGATGATCTGGATTATAATCAAAGTTTGGGATTTCATTTTCCTATAGGCTGCTTTGATGAAACATGAAGAAAAATTGGCTTTTAAAATGTTATCCTCTGTGCAGAAAGACACTGCCGATTGTTCCAGCTGATCTGTTGCCTTTGCAATTGCTATCTGGCTGTCAAGTAGAAGTCAATAGAAGAATGTGCTGCAACAGCATGGTGGAGGGACTGGAAAGGCATCCCACAGGCTGACAGCATGTGATATTCACCTACCTCCACTACAGCTGTCCATGCCATGATACGGAACAAGGGTAGCCCCACAAACTACATTTGTGTAAGACCAGGGCTTCAGCTGCACAAACAAGGAGTTAGAGTCATGATGTGACCACAGACAGCTGAGCAAGATGCACCATGAGAGCAGCTCCTTTACCACTCTGTCTCTTCACACACAATCATTCTGCCCAAGCTCATTGAGTGAGAGTTGGGCCAGCCAGCAAAAGTGGCCCTGCATCATTTCTCTTTCATATTTATCTGTTGGACAACATGACCTGTTAGAAAAAGCAGACAAAGAGAAACTCATTTGCAGTGCTTGAAAAGGGGAAAATAATTGTTGAAGTTCCCATGGTTTCTGGGGAAGTGATGAGGTGGAAATGCAACACAAGACACACCATGTGAGTGCATTAGCCATCCTTGCACTCATTTAGGTTGCCACAACAGCTGTGCAATGCCAAGGGCCAGGGTATGCACTTCTGCAAAGTTGCAGAAGGGAAAATACAGCATTAGTTCTGCTTTTAACTCAGCTGATGTCATAATCAACTCATGTGAAAAGACAGGCTTTTCTCTTTTGGTGTTTGAATGTTTTAATCTGTTCCATACTTCTATCACCAATAACCTGCCTTTGAATGTTGGAACAATCTGCATTATCCTTAACCCAGAGCAATCCTTATTAATGTAATTTTTTCTAATATGTCAAGTGCTGCTAGGAAGCTACTCCTCAGTAAGGACTAGCTGTGTGGAAGATTTCAGCTCTTGGAGCTCAGCTGGTTTTAATTACCCACACAGATAAGTGTAGCCATTTATTTTCTTTGAACTGGAAAAGGTTGCTTTTCTATTTTTAACCCCTGAAGACAGCTGAGTAATTCAAATGAAGGTCCTCAGTCCAGAAATAACCTTTTTTTTCTTTTTGCCCTATGAGGATCAAATTGTTTCTCATGAGCCAAGGTTTAACCCATAGCTGTTCAGTTCAGTTTGATTATATTCAGGCCACGTTTTCATAGACTGGTAATAACCAGAGTCTCTGGTGCTCATCCAGCACAGCACTGAGCAACATGGCTTGCAATTTTCTTTTGAGAGAGAGTACTTTTGCAGCAATACTCACATGGAGAGGTACTGCTTAGTAGGATTCCTCACTGAGTAAGATGCTACTCAACATGTATAAGTGTGGCAAGGTTTGGTCCAAAACAAACATGTATGACCAATTTTCTAAAAGAGCTCAGCATGTTGCCATTAGTGCCACAGTGGGG
This sequence comes from Corvus cornix cornix, assembly GCF_000738735.6. Lineage (NCBI taxonomy): Eukaryota > Metazoa > Chordata > Aves > Passeriformes > Corvidae > Corvus > Corvus cornix. The sequence goes on from NC_046333.1 coordinate 26,191,952, forward strand.
AGAAACTTCGTGCTAAGCACTTACAAAAATCTGGCCCTTGTTTGAATGTGAATGGGGGCTTGAGCTCTTTAGAAAATCTGGCTGCAATTGTGGGTGCTGAGTACTGAGGAAGATGTGGTGGTCTTGAACCAGGACTGCCATTACTGATTTACACCCTTGTCAGCTGTTGATTTTCAACAGAGTTACACTCTTCTGGAATTGGAGCAACACAGTCAGACTGCCATCATTATAAATTAAAGCACATATAGATATTTATTTTATTTTTTATTTTTTATTTTTTCAAGAAAATTCTTTTGAAATATTACCCTGTTGCCTGAATCCAGACTGCTCCTGACTGTCTGCCAGTTCCCAGATTAAATGTAAGTCATTACGGAATGTTTTCCTCACATGGGAAAGACTGGAGTGGCCCGGTGTTAGTTTTGCCCTCCGACATTAATTCTAATTACCTCAAAATGCAAACATGTTTGAATTTCCAGCAGATGACATTATTTTTTCTTTGACATCAGACATCAAAGAAAGAAAAATAAACATGGGACAGTGACAGCATTAGGCCTCTAGTCATTTTTCAGAAGGTTTTTCATGTCCTGTTCCAGACTGGTTCTTCTTTAAGTCTTGTCTTGGATATTAGGGAGGGGAAAGGTTTACAGACTCCAAGACTGATGGAGTCTTTTCCCTTCCAGTTCTCTGAGACAGATGGGGGGAAGGAGAGAAGCAGTCTGGTTTAGATCAGGGTTGGAGTCTTGGTTCTTAGAGACACACACATGCCCCCTATAGTTTGGTTATTTTCTTAAATTTTTTTTAGCTTTTCTTCTGAATGTTAATGGATGATACTGCTGCATTTAAAAATTTCAATAATTCAAAGAGAACAGAAATTTGATAAATGTGGGTGAGCAAACACAAGAGCAGAACCTCAGAATTTTGCAGACGTTTAGTACTTTTGAGAGATCATTGTTCGGACAGGTGTCACTGCAGCTGAAAGCTGATGTTGCCAAATATTCCCTCTACAGAGCACTGACCTTTCAGACCTTTCAAGTCCACAGAATTTAAAAATGGACCAATCAAGGGAGCTGCCTCTGCTTCTGTGTGTCAGGGTTTGGGATGTGCTAGCTTGCACCCACATGGCTTTTATGAAGTTGTGGCAGTGGCAACTCCCAGTCAACCTTCATGGATCCTGACACACTGTTGGGATCCTCTCAACTGCACCCCTGTTTGCACCTAGAGCCCACTTCTCCCCAGTTTTTCCCAGGCTCCTGGGCTGGCCCTGGAGCAGAGCATCTCTGCATCTGAAAAACAGAAATAAATGGAAATACCCCTGCTCAATCTGAGAGACACCATGGAGAGATGTAAAGGCTCCATGATTAGAGACCCTGACTGTGCTTTGGTGAGGTATGCTGTAGAAAAATCCATGCAAGAAATCAAATTATGAGAAAATTACAGAAGTCTCTTCCCAGGGCCTGGGAGAACAAGGTTATTGCAGGACATGGCAAAGATGCACTATGCTGGCAGAGTTGTGCAGGGAGGCTCAAACAACATGTCTGCGCTACTTGCTCCTCACTTTTTGAGCACTAAACCTGACTCCTGAGCTTTAAAAAGGGTCAGCTTGGGATGGACCCAGCCTGCAGGAGCTGCTGTGGTGGCTTTGCAATGCATCAGTTCAGGATGCTTCTTACTTTCGCTGATAGAAAAATAACTCCTTCCACTACATGGGGCAAGTAGTAGCTTTTTAGACCACGAGCCCTCCCTCCTCCACACTCCCAGACCTACCTCCATTTAAAAATTGTAGAAACAAATTCATTTTCAGTCAATAAATAACAATAAATAAATAAATAATTAAATAAGCAAGCCCTGTGCTCTGCAGTTGTTGCCTGCAGTGTGAGCTCTGGTGTTTTGAGGTGTTCTCATTGGGACCCACAAATGTTTGTAATAAAACTGACTAGCAAAATCTTGGGCCAGAGCCTCTGGGCTGCTCAGCCAGCTTGACACCCATCCTCCTGATCCATTTTCCCTTGATGCATGCCCAGGGCAGGCAGCAGTTCCCCAGAAGCCCTGCAAGGGCTGTGTGCTGGAGTGACTGGGCTAAAGGGCATCAGCCAGCTCACCTCAGGCTCCCTGGAGAATATTAATCGTCATGCTGAGGGAGCTGAAGACGGTGGAAAGATGCACTAAAATAATTTCTGCTTTTCTGCCCTCTTCTTGCAGTTTGACAGCATAGCCTAGAGGCTGATGCTGTCAAACTGGGTTTTTTTCCATTCTCTGCAATACCTGGAAACTACACCATGACACTATTTCTCCCAGGAAGCATTGTAAGAAGGAACATGGTAGAGAGAAAATATTTGATTGAGGTTACCTTTCCAAAACTGCCTACAGACTCTGAGAGAGGTCTAGCAGGAGATATCCTGAAGGGCTCATTTGAAAACGAGAGTACTGAAAATCAGCCCTACAAAAGTCAGTGTTTCCATTTGAGTACTCAGAAATGAATGTACTTAAAATCAAGCTTTGTACGGAAATTTGAACCAGCCCGAATACTAATATTGGCAACAGCTCTGCATGTTGGTAGAGCATTCCTCTTCAGGCAGAGTGTATCGTTTAGGGGTATGTTTTCAAAATTAGATAACCCAAATGTTCTTACAAATGGCTTTGATTATTTTCTGTCACTACAAGACCAGGTTTTTGTAAGGGAATGGACAACTGCCTGAGGAGAAATGGTGGTGGGGTATGTGAGTATCCTTTTTCTCACACATCAGTGCATATTTGGTATATGAGGTGGTGCTTACACAGTTTCCCTCTCACTGTTCAGGCAGCCAGTTTTTAAAAATGTGGCCTCTGGTGTTTCTGTTTCTCTGATGTTTTCAAATGGGATCTAGTTATTTTAATATGTCTATTATATCTAATTCTCTGCTAAGGCCACCTCAAGGCTCTAGAGGAAATCAGAATTTATGTTGTCCGAGCTATTTCACCCATCTCTAAATTAAAAGAAAAGGGAGCTGTATCCTCTGCTAAAATGGCATTCATACTGCTTGTTTATGATGTGAGAAATTCTCTTGGTTCAGGAATGCGCAGTCCTTCCTTTCCACTTAACAGAGCATCCATTAGCTGCTGGAAACATTGGGCCAATGAAGAGTGGGTGACTTCTCACGTCTTCCTGGTGCTGTGTGATGGATGATAGTTGTAGTTACATGCACACATTCAGAATCAGCCTGATGCTTCACCCAAGGTCATAAAATGAGACCAATTATACTGGAGCAGGATTACATCTTCAGCAAAATCTGAACCAGGCAGGCACTTCTAGGACTCCACCAAGAGAACAAGCCTTACCCAAATCAGTTTGTGCTCAAGCTGTTGCTATAAACCAGCTGAATGTTTTGCAGGATGTAGGACAACTGGTACAGCACGGGCTTTTTCATGAGTGATACTGGGCATCCCCAGCCCTTTGCTGGGATCATTACATGTACAGAGACAGCTCAATCATTCCTCAGGTCAAATCCTGGCTAAATTGTATCACTAGCAGCAGTGTAAGTGTACAAAGCTGTACAAAATTATGTACATGTGTGATAAGTAGCAATGTGTTCATTAATATTCCGTGACTTGTTGGAAGAGAGATTTTCTAGTGCAACTTCAGAAGTGCTTAGGACAACAAGATATTCTCTGTGGGAGCCGTCTACTTTCCATGTGGAAAATGCATGATGGGGTTTTGGGTAGGATTGGATATATTTTGCTGCTTTGAATTACTGTCTGGATGAGTCAAGCTATTTTTTGTCCTGTTGGATCTCTGCGGTGTTGGTGAATAGCTATTTCTGCATGGACGGTGCATTAAAATTCCCGCTAACAGTCAGGTTCTCTTCAGCAGCAGATGTTAATCTTTTTATATAAAAATAAGCATTTGAAAACAATTCCTCTGTTATCAATACCTGCTTGGCAGTTTCACCCTTTGGGAAGCATATGTCTGGATAGGAGTCAGAGCTTGTTTTGGAAGAGATGGCCTGTTGCCATACCCCCTTGCTGTTTCTTTTAAATCTGGCTGTAGTGCATCTTTAAATGTTGTGGAGGTTTTTGCTTCTCTCTCTGTTTCATGCCTAGCAGTGGGGCTTTATACAGTCGCTAAGAAGGAGTCCAAAGATAAAGATAAGAAATTTAGGAAACTGTAAATGTTCTTATCTCTATTGCTGGTGTAGGTAGAATGAGTGCCCCAGAGAAAAGTATAGTTTTGTATGAGGTAACAGCTGCTGTTTCTGTAGGTATTGAGTGAGGCTGTGATGCAGTCATTAATCTTGTACTGCTCCTGTAGCCTTTCACTAATGAGAAATAAAAGCAAGACCATCACTGTTTGGGGATTAGAAATGGAGACTGTACCATTCAGGAAGGAAGACCCAAATCCACTAATGATAGTATCTGGGCATCTTTTCAGATGCAGCTTGGACTTCTGAGCTAATACTGCTTAGCTAGGGGCATATCTTACAGTGAAATAGTGTCTAGGTGCTGTCAGTAGTTGCTGTGTGGACAGGAGGCAACCTTCACATGCGTGTTCATATTAACTGGGTGGAAACTGTACAGAAGTATATCATTCCTTGCTGAACATACCAACAGCCAGAACCTCTTCACAACTGTGTGAATGCCAGTAGAGAGCTCCCATCACAAACTGATTTATTATTCATTATCACCATGCACCTAGTACACCAAGGAATCATTGTAAAGAAAAAGTCATTAAGATTTAGATTTTTAAAACCAGCATGTTTTGTACTTGCTTGAAATTTTAAGAACTATTTGAAAGAAAAAGATACCTCCCAAACCCAAAAATATAGGAGAAACATGAACAATGTGTACTGTGCTGTCCTGAACTACTGATGTTTGGATAGTAGTTGCTTGTTCCTCTCTGCTAGAGATTAACCTGGCAATATATCAGCAGCAACACCTACAGAAGTTCTTCGTAGCGTGTTCAAGATTAACTCTTTCAAAAATGCCACAGAAAAAAAAAAAAAAAGCAACAGGCAGTCAGGATATTCTAGTGATTTACCATGTGCTTTGTGGGAGGAAAGCAAGTGCCTTGGATTGCTAACAAGTCTCTTGTGTGTGCAGTGGTGATGCACCATGAAAACTGGGCAGCTTTTTTACTCTGAAGTTTTCAGGAGAAACTGGTTAAGGAAGGTTCTAGATACTGGACCATGTCACATGTTATGTGACATTCATAGGGCTCCAGTTATCCTACATGGCCTCTTGGCAGTCCCACTTCAGAAGGTACCTTTTGCACATGCCTTTCTCAGCACATCTGTGAACTCCTCAGTGTGCTGTGGGAAATACATTCTGTGATGGTGTGACTACATCAGTGGACAAGAGAAGGGCTGCAGATGTCATTTATCTGGACTTCTGTAATGCCTTTGACATCATTCCCCAGAGCATCCTTCTCTCCAAATTGGAGAGAGATGGATTTGATGGATGGACTATATGGTGGATAAGGAATGTGGTTGGACAGTAGCATCCATAGAGTAGTGGTCAATGCCTCTTCTGGATGGAGATCAGTGACAAGTGGTGTCCCTCAGGGGGATACTGGGACCAGTGCTGTTTAATAGCTTCATCAATTACAAACAAAGGGATGGAGTACACCCTCAGCAAGTTTGCTGATTACACCAAGCTGAATAGTACTGTTGCTTGAGAGATAGGATGCAATCCAGAGGAACCAGGATAAACTTGCGAAGTAAGTCAAACACAGGAGTTTATCTACCGACTTCCTACTTCACGGCTAAGAGAAAAGCAGTGTATTTAGCAGTTGTGGCAATTGCTTAACTTATTTTATGCATTTACATTGGTATAGGAGTGTAAATACCATTACCTTTAAATTACCTAAATTACCTTTAAAATGGTTAATTTGCAGTGCAAGGAAGGTGAGGCCAAAGTTTATGAAGTTGGATAAAATAAGGCTTCTACAGCTAATGCTGTTAGTGGTGTCTTTTGATTTCTAATGCCTCTGAAAGTTGGTGTCTACTTCCATATTTTGGCACCAAAGCAGTCTAGTTTTCAAATGTCATTAGCACTAAATAGCCCAGTTGAAACCGGAAACTGAGACCTCTCCATCAGACTGTTTATGCAAGATATCAACAAAGAGCTTCCTTCAGTACCTGAAAAGTTCTTGTTTGTCATTCCAGAGCTGCCTGTAGCCTTTTCACGGCACACATATACTGCATGTATACCTCAATATGAAGTGTGTGCAAGGACTAATGCTTCTAGCACAGTCCAACACCCACAGCTTGAAACAGTGCTCATTTTTCAGAATATCAGCTAGTAAGAGACCAAAAGAGAGACATATCGTCCTCTCGGGATTATTGGGTTCAGCCTTGAACCATGGGAAGAAACCCTTCAGTTTGTAAATACAGAGACTGGGGCTGAGTCTGAGGAGATGGAATGGAAGAAAAAGAAGTATTTTTAGGATCATAAAATGGTACCAGTTGGAAGCAGGATACACCAACTACCTGGTTGTTGGAGAGAAGTCAGCATTTTACAGCAGAGATATGTTATAATAAGAAGTTCAAGGAATCCGCTCTTATTCAACAGCTGGTTCAATCAAACCAGATGAAACTGCCTTCAATACCATCCTGGACCAGATTTTTCAGAAGAATTCAGCAGCTTGGTAGCTAAGCCCTTTTGCAAAACATCTTCCACTTATTGTCACAATAGAAGCTGCTGGATGCTGACCACTTCAGAGAATCTGGACCAAATGCGAGATGCCAGGCACTTGAAACTCTGGCACTGGACCCTGTAGAGAATTCTATCCATTATGTGCTGCTCCACTTCAAAGTGGTTAGCAGCTTGTGACAACCGTACAGCATCACAGCAAATGTCACTTTTTGTGCAAACATTTAACCAACATAAAGCGGCTTTTTAGCATGGTAGTAAATTTCACCCAAATCTCAATTTACTTTGATTTTTTTTTTGTTTTGTTTTTTTTTAAATTTTCACTGAATGGAAAAGAATTACTGAGTTTGGGCCTTTCTGATGGAATCATTTACAAAAATTTTCAGGATATCTTAGGGTGCAAGGATGACACAGGAGTGTTTCCTTAATCTTTAATTCCTTAAAGTGTAACCAATCTTGTTTACCATTTTCTGATACAACAAAAAACATTATTAGCACAAGTTTAAAAACAGAAAGAGAGCTGAAACATATTCTCCTGAGATTTTTTGTTGTTTTCAGCAGTTTCTTGTTTTAATTTTAAAAGAAGAGAAAGGACACACACACCTTCTTGAAGGAAAAGAGGAAGACAGTTTAGCACAGACTAAGAGCTGAGTTTCAACTCTGCAATCTGGGTTCATACCCATTTTCAGCTTTCAGTATAATCTTTCTTTGCATATTCTTTTTTTTTTTTTTTAATCAAACCCAGGAATTATACAGCTGTTGAGATAAGAATAATTAAGAACAATGCATTTCCTTTTAAAGCTCCTCAAAGGATAACTTCTAATAAGATGAATTGAGCTCTCATGCAGGCCACACACAAATGATTGCTCATATTTAGTAAAAGCATTTTTTGGGGTAAAGATAAGCTGATTTTGCTCAAGAGCAGAGGGTGGTCTTTAAGCCTTGCATTTGTCAAAGAAACAAGCAGTTTTTTATCTATTTCCTATAATCTTCTAGAGCTCAAGAGGAGTACTGTAGGGGGAGGGAAATTCAGTCAGTGTATTTATGTTGGAGCACAAGCCTGAGCATCTGAACAGACCATAAAGTTAAAGAGACAATGGGCTGGATTGTGGAAACCTCACTTGCAATCCAAGATTTATATGTGCTGATGCTGTTGCTCCTGTAGGTACTCAGCCTTGCAAACAAGTGCTGGGTGCTGATGTGCCACAGAGCTCATTTGGCAGTATAAGACAACTGGAAATCAGTTTCTCATAGCTTTCATGCCTGTTGCTTTTTTAAATGCCCTCTTCTTTCCATGGAAAAGTTTCACTACTGATCTACATGGAACATCAGCAACATCACCACAGTGGAAGTGAGCCTGCAGGGTGCAGGGGGATCCCTGTGGTCCTCTGTTCCTTCCCAAAATCTGCTGTGATCTATGCCCTCTGGATGCTTAGCATTAGATAAATGGTTCTGTTCTGGCAGTATCCAGAAAGACACAATCAGGTCAGGCATTAGGACCCACATCTATGTGGTCCCTAGAGCCCACAGAGAGACTTACTCACAGTTTGCTCTCATGCAGACTGGTGTGAATCCAGAAAAGCACAGTGACAATGCTCCTTGGAAGCTTTGTGCAGGGTGTTGGAGAGCAGACCAAACTAGTGCTGGTTCTTTGTGCTCATGAAACTGGCCTCATTTGAATAGTTCATGGGGGAAAGCCTAAATATGAAGAAAAGGCAAGACATAGTGCAAAACATGCCACTGACAGGTTCTCCTCCTCCCCTCAAGACATTTCACCTGAAAAAAGAGAAGTACCAGCTGGAGTTGTAAATTATTTCAGCTCCTAGTTGCCAAATGTTTCCACTCTCCCCTTTGTATCTGTTACAGATGCATCATCCACATATGAATGTTTCCTGGAATTTGGTTCCAGAGATTTGAGCCTGTGAAGTTTTGGGGCCAGACTCACTCAAATGGAACTCCCAGGGAGCAGAAATTGCTTCTCTGTTTAAATCAAGAGGCTTATCAGAGAATGTTAAATGATTTTTTTACAGCTTAAAGTCAAAAGACCTAACCAGTCTTCTTCTTGCTATTTGCTGCATAGCTTTCAAATTAAAAAAAACAACAACAACAACAACAACAAAAACCCCAAAAACAAGCAAAAAAACCCCCCAAAAAACCGACCCAAAACCCAAGAAAATAAAAACAACAACAAAAAATCCCCAAACTATTTCCAGTCCCCCTTGTCCTCCAGACGGCTAAGTCTGCTCCTGTCACCACCCTTCTAATTACTGGAAAGACCCCACTTGGCTGGAGAGATCAATGCAGGATTGTTTTACACCAGCACAGATATTTTGCCTGCTTAAGCAGAATCTAAAAGAGTAACAGAGTGATCCATTAGCCAATGAAAGAGCATTCAATCAAGTAGTGCTCTGCATTTCTCCAGCATTTTTCACGGGAAGCAATTAAGCATTCATTGATTACAAGCATTAATTAGGTCTAATCACATGCCTGCATATGAGGCGTTATGAAAACATGAAAATGAGTGCTGTGTTTTAAAATGGATTTTGGTGGTGAAGAAGGACATAGCAATCTTATGGGATTCCCAGAAGCTCTTCATGCACAAAATTCATAAAGACAAGGTACTGATCGCCTCCCAAAAATCAGACCCTGCTGGTCCATCCCAGGCAGAGCTGTCAAACATTGAAGCTTCTGATTTTCTTTTTAGCTGAACTTCAACCACTACTCCATATTACTCCATTATAATGAAACAGAGCACAACAGGGGAGAACAGGCAAGTGAGCCGGAGGCCTGGCAGCACTGAGATCAGTGGCACAGCCGTCCCAGCCAAGGACCACACACTGAACTGCTGAGGACAAGAGTAACTCAAAGCAGTTGCAGAGTTTGCCACACTCCCTAGGACTACCTGGTGTGATTATGCTGTCATTTTTAATCCAAGGGTTGCTTTTCTACTTTTTCTTTGGCAATTCAATTTACACATATGCCCACGTGTATTTAGTGCTTTTCGCTAAAGGTGAAGTCACCTGGTTTGTTCCTGAGGTTGAATAGCAACTTAGAAAAGCTCTGTTAGCAACTCTATACCTGTCTGTTCTTTCTCTGTCTACTGAGTTGGTACTTGGTGCATTCATAGCACAGCTATAAGACAATGTCTTACCACTTAAAAGGGCTGTTCTCTCCCAAGCCTGGTCCTGCTTTCCATAAACTCAACCTTCTTGTTTTACACACTCCTTCATTCCACTCTAATTTCCATTGTTTAACCTCACCCAGCTCTTTCTGTCCCTCCCCTCAGCAGGACACAAAAAATAAAAATCGGCAATGCCTTCATTTTGCAATGTTGCGGAGTTGGGTGGGTTCGTAGGAAAATATCAAAACAACAAAGAGGAAACCCAATATTTTCTCCCAGCACCCATGGCTTGATTCCAAGGCCAAGAAAAGAAAAGACTGCAAGGCTGCATTCACAAGGGCTAGCATGGGCACCATGCTGCATGGCTGCAAGGCTGCCAAATTGCTCCTTGGGAACAGCATAAATCATGAGTGAAGCCTGGATCCTCCTCGCAGTGTGCACACACTTAGCTTTTTATGCATCCCTACTCCTTTTATGCAACCTACTCTTTTTCTAAAAGTTCATCAAGTTCAAGGACATGGGGAGACCCAATGCAGTTGCATAGGTAAACATCAGTCGGTGTGTAAAACCCTCAGCATCACGACACAGACCGCTTTCCCATCCCAGTGTAGCCCGCTCCGCCTTCCTCTATGCCTGGGGCACAAAGTAGATGCTCAGACTTCCATTTGCTCAAAGGCTGCTCTTGGCATTGAAGGTGGTTTGCACCCAGCATAATGCCTGATTTCTCGTGCATGGTGCAGCAATCCTTGTACACACAGAGGAGGGATGCTCATAGCCCTCATGTCTCCAGTCCCTACACATTCAGAAGGGCCTATGTAAAGAATGTTGCTTTGACTTTGACTTTTCTCTTGAGGAGGAAGATCAGAGGTGTAGCACCACTGTAAACCAGAACATATGGCCTAGCACGTGGTGAAAAGGCAATCCCACAATGGGGATGATAATGATTACGAAGGGGTATATTGCAATTAGGATACTGGAAGCAGAGCCTTTCAGCAGAGAAGGTGCTGTATTAGCTCCAGCATTAAAGTGGTTGCAGTATATGAGAGTCATTTCAGAGGGAAGAGAAATCTGGGCGCCAAATGGCACAGCAAAGGACCCTTACAAAGCCTGCGAGCTGGGATGATGTGCAAATGGCAGAACGCAGATGTTGACCTCCTTGTAATACTGCAAGGAGGTCCAAACCAGAACAGGTCTAGATAAACTACTGACCTCTTACTCCTGGAGGTGGTCCCCCGTGGACTCAAGGGTAAGGCTATGCGCAAAGCCAATCACAGAAGCCCTTGTAAGTGCCACTGCTGTTGCTCAATGGATGAAGTGTTTGGGAAATGCCTGCTGTTTCTTGGCATGGCAAGTAGGGTGGCAGCATCTGAGTCTCTGCTTTCTTCTGTTAGTGTTTAATGACTCCACATGTCTCAGTGGAGTTGCCTCCATGTAAAACTGGCACATCAACAAGCCAAATCAGGCCTCAACATCTGTAAAACTGGATAGGTTCACAAGGATTTAATTCCCTCTTAAGTATGTACAAATCACATGGGATGACACTGCCTAATTCCCTGCATTTCTGCATAGCATGGTACTGTTACTATTCACTGGGAAAGAATTTCATATTTGCATTTTTTCAAATGCGGTAATACTGACATTGCTCATCTTCTCCTAACATTCAATAGCAATAATTTTTTCTCTGTCTCTGAAGAAAAAGGCACAGATTTTCCATATTACATCATACTGCCTATGGGGGTCCTTGTCCTGATTCAATCACCTCTGCAGTGAAGTGGAGAATAAGCACATCTAACCATGCATGCTTAAAAATCAGAAATAGAAGCAAACACAGGTTTTTACCTATGCCACTTTTAAAGCTGCAGATCTAGCTGAAGTTCTGCCTGCAGCTATCTGGTAAGTGCCAACAACTAGTACAGGCATTGGACAGCAGATGAACATCATGCAATGCTTGTGTCAGTTGCTAACTCCAGCTCCAAATCTGGGAGTTCTACAGAGCCATTGGGAACCAGAACTTCTTGTCTCAGGTGCGATACTAATAACCTGACTCTTCTTTCAAGAGTCACACTTCTCTTTTCCCATGGATTAGTGAGCAGTTGAACTAGCTCAATTGTCTGCACCGTGCACTACTAAGAGTGGTAGGGCTTGCTCTGAGGGTGCAAGCAGGGTTTTCTCCTTGAAGAGACATAAGTTTTTTGGGTTTTACTTAGAGGACTGTATGTCCAGGCAGCCTCAGGAAAGGAGGTTATGTCCAGGAAAAGTCACAGACTTTGCTCTTTACTTAGATGACAGTCTAGCTCAAGTGCAAGAATACAGCCCCAGTTTAAATGCCCTAGTCACCTAATACCCTTCTGAGTGCCAGCAGAGGGCATGTCCCAGTCCCTGAAGCCTGAGGTCCTGCCAGGTACCCCAGGAGTGCTTCATGCTCATGCTAAGGCAGCTAGATCTGTGCATGTGGTACAATCAGATCATTTCAGAGTGGGTATGTCTGTGATTTAAGGACCTGACCCTGCCCTATGGGTTTCTTTCAGTGCAAGAAACAGTCTTACAGGACACCATCTGACAGTCACCTGTGAAGGGGTGACATTCCTACCCCTTCTGAAAGGGTTGTCTCACTAGACAGAGACATGAAGCTGCACAGGTGTTACCCATTTCATACATGTTACATACATTTCAGCTTGGCCCATCCTCTAACCAGGCTTCTCACACCCAGGAAAGCCAGTCTTAGGATTTATCTTGAAGGAGAACTTTCTTCTCAGCACAGAGACCCCAGTCTATCAGTGCAGGCAGTGGCAGATTTATTGTCCTGTTTGGAGCCCTGGTGAGGGGACACAGTGTCATGTGGAGGTGCTTCATCAGTGGGACTGCTGTGTGATGCCATCAGCCCAGCTGCTTAAAGGCTGCATTGAAGCTACCACACCACATTCTGTCCAAACATATTTAGTGTAAGAACTCACACCTCCAGGCCTGTGTTCACCACAGCATGCTGGGGCTGTGTTTCATTTCACCCAGGAGTAAAAGGCTGCGCTGATCTGCAGCAGGGTCATTCCCAACTGTCAGGAGCAGTAGAGGAGGGAAAGTTGGCTGTGGTTTTTGCTCTGGGTCCAGCTCCCAGAGGCTGTGCAGATCCTGTACCATTAAACAAAGCTAAGCTCATGAGCTATACTTGTGTAGCTATTGTCTTTGCTGCTGTTTTTGTTGTTAATACCTTGGCTGCTGCTAGTATGTCTGGTGTTTTTAGCATGGGAGCCAAGAAAACAGCATTAACTGAACAACCTCAACGCAGCAGAGGTTGCCAGGTTGAGAAACTCTCTGATGCTGGGAAACAAAGCAAATGTCTCTCCCTACTTCAAGTCTGTGACCTGCGTTCACTTACGACCATGGAAACCCAGAGAGCCCTGTGGCTGAGTGATGAGCATGGTAAATACAAGTGTAAATGGCAGGTGATTGGGTTTGGTTATATTGTTTTGTAAATTACACCTGTCAAAGGTGAGAGTGAAAGCATTGAACAAACAGGCTACTTGAAAACATAGCAGCTACAATAGGAGAAAACCAGTTGGTTATACTGGGTATTTTTTTAATTGCTCTGAATTATTCACAATTATCAGTGGTTTCCTGTGACATCAAACTTCTGAACATTGCTTGATTGCCATAAACTGTGGTGTATCCAATTTTCCATTCCCGACTACACCCAAGCCACAGTTCATCTGAGAAGCTGCTTCTGCAGAAGGCATGTACAGGCTGGCAGCTGAATAACTCATAGATGGGGGTAACACAGAGGCACGTGGTACGGGGCACTCAGCACTGGCATGGATGGATCCATGTGATTTTTTTCATTGTATTTCCAGAGAAATTATGGTAAAACAACTAATGAGTCAAAGGGAGGAAATGAGAGCAGAGGCTAACTAAGTGTGTGAAAGACAGAGCTCTGTGGACTGCTCTGCCTGTGCCAAGAACTGGGGAGTTTCTGTCAGCTGGTTGGGAAAGTCGAGCGAGTATAAACTACTGCCTTAAGTGTGTCCGTGTGTCCGTAAGCACTACTGCCCTCTTTTGGGTGGAATTAGACCTGTGCGGCTGCTTCATCCACCAGCACACGCTGCTGCGGCGCCGGGGTGCAAGGAAGGGGTCCTGCGGCAATGCTGGCAGCGGTGCTCCCGTGAGGAGAGCTGAGCAGCGGGATGCCAATGTGCAAAGGCTCTGCTCAGCAAGGATGATGTCCGAAAGCACAGTGGCCATGGCATTACAGGTGTAGCACAGCAGTCTGTCACCATGCTCTAGTCCAGCTGTGACAGGCTCCTCAGACAGGCTCCAGTTCCTTGGGTGAATCGTGACATCCAAGCTGCAGTTCCTTCAGGTGGTGCCTTTCCCCACGTCTGGCACTGTTCCACTCCATCATCTGCTGTGCAACAGGAAGAGAATGACTGAGCAGATTTGGCTCCAGACTTGCTGCAGGCAGGTAATTATGTCAGGTGTTGCGCACCAATGCCAAGTTCTGCTGGAAACAGTACATCTGAGACCTTCACTGTGGAGGCACCAAAACGTGCTTTATTGGGGCAACATGCACCTTGAACTGAGCTTCCCCCTCATTTGCCCAAGTGTTTTGCTGGAGAATCTCTCATTAAGATGCAAGGGCTGTTGTTAGCAGCAGCATAGATTCAGGATATGGGTCAACCGAATGGTTCAGCGTATTTGGTGACCTATGTCCAGCAACAGTCAGATCTTGTGGCAATGCTATTTGTCTCAAACAAGAGAACACATCCCTCTGAGAGCCCGCTCATGCCCCCAGACATATCCGATTACACTTAATTCAGCTTCCTCAGCTACGACCATGCCCGGTCACAATCTGACAAAGTCCTTACAGTGACCTAGACATAAAATTTGAATTGATGAGTGACACTTTTTATAAGAACAACTGTTTCATTATGAAACTTTTGAGGTTGGAAAAAAAAATCCCAAATAAATAAGAACATGTCCCTATTAAAAGACTGTCGGAGCATTTTAATGTATCCTCCTTGTAGCAATTGTGGCTGCGTGTAAAAAGCAAGCATGCCTTCTGATCGTGAGAGAGTGGCTAAAAAACATGAGTCACACAGTCGAACCTTGTGACTTGGTAGAAATAAGGAGGTCTCCTTAAAGGCAATTTGCGGAAGAATTGGAGAGAAACGCAATTTTTCAAGGTCAGCCAAAGGCTAATGAGCACTCTTTCATAGTGCGATTGTATTGCCTGAATTTCTGTATTTCAAAGCCAGTCTAACTACTTTATTGCTAAAGCACTGTAACTGAAGAGGCTGTAATAATATTGACAAGTAATCCTGCCAGAATCTGAGATGGTATTCAGCATAATATGAAACATTTTCTCTTTGCCTGGACAAGTACAGAACAAAGAGTTATGTGGTTCCCCAGAGTACCACTTATCTTTCTTCCCAAAGGGTATGTGTACAGATGCTTTGTAAGTTGGGTTGTCAACAGTTGGGGCTTGTGGCCAGATTCACATGTTCTCCACCTTTTGCTTGTGAGCTGCAGGAGAGTCATCTCCAGAGGGACAGTTTTTCATAACTTAATTAGATTGGCGCCATTTGCACAGCTACAGTTTCAGGTTGGCTCAGCTTTACTTCTGCTCCAGCTCTCCAGTTCAGGGGATTACAGTAGCACTGAAATTGGTTCTGAACGAAACATTTGGCAGCTACCTCGGGTCAAGGAGGCAATTTGTGTTACTGCTGTTGCTAAATTAGAAATAAATAAATAATCAATGTGGGGCCCTTAATGAGAGACTGAGAGACAAAATGTTTTTGCAGCTCTCCAATGTGAATGTACTTAGGAATATGTTGCCTTTTTTTTTCCCCATGAATGAACAACTCTAGTCTAGTAAACCACTTTAGCTGAAGAAAAGCAAGCTCCAAGTGCATTCTCTTAGCATGGTTTTGCACTATGCTTAATTTAGTGTAGCTTTAATCAGCTGAGAATCTGGATGGGCTAACCAAAAATCAGCCAAAGTGTTCCCACTGGAGTTTCAGTAGTTTAACTGCATCAGTTTAGAAATGGATAGGAGTGAAATCACTGAGATTTTTAGCATGGAGACAAAGACCTTAGCCTTGACTAGCTTCATACTACTAAACTGCAACTCAAGAAAAAGATTTGCAAGCAGTGAGTGTAGACTGGAGGAAAAGTAAGAGTG
The DNA here is from genome assembly GCF_000738735.6 of Corvus cornix cornix. Taxonomy (NCBI): domain Eukaryota; kingdom Metazoa; phylum Chordata; class Aves; order Passeriformes; family Corvidae; genus Corvus; species Corvus cornix. Next base: position 26,207,869 of record NC_046333.1, read on the forward strand.
GGGCCACCTTTCCAAGCAGCACACATAAAATGGGCACGTCCTGCCTGCGATGTGCAGTGTTCATAAGGGACAATCTATGAGAATGAGTATCTAGGCTCACTTCCATGCACTGTGAGCCACAGAGACTCACAGCCCACACTTCCCCCCGGAGGCTCCTCAGTGTGGCTCATGGTGCATGTGGGTCTGCTGAGGTTTTAAAGTTTTGTCTGGGCAGCCGGTAGCTGGAAAGCTGCACAGTTGTGACTTCTTCACCAGATTCAGTGATGGACGATAGCCCATTCCTATCATGCAGTTTTGAAGATGTCAGCTGATAAATAGCACTTTAGCAGGTGACAGATGTAATAAATTAAAAGGCGTCTGGCAAACCTGCTGTAAAAGAAGTAATATAGATGTTTGTAGGGATGGAGAAAAATAACCACTACTCACAGAGAGCAAATAAGAGAGGAAAAAGTGTCTTCATGTCCCTCCTGAAAGCAAAGAAAAACACAGACAAATCCACAGTCTAGATTTTCTCACAGAATCACAGAACTTGGGGGGTTGGAAGGGACCTCTGGAGATTATCTAGTCCAACCCCCCTGCCTAGGGGGGGTTATATCACTTGAATATGAAGAAATGCAATTAGACCTTGTTCTGTCTAACTCAAGATTTTTGTTGCAAAAGGTTTTCCTGCCTCAGTGCTTGCAAGAGTGGGTTTGCCTGTTTACTGAAGGAACTGATTGTTTTATGAGTTTTCACTTTCTCTGTGATATGAGCCATTTGTGAACTGGAAGTAACCTGTGAAAGCCAGCTAGTTGATTCTCTGCAATACTGAACAAATACTTTATCGATAGAGTCAAGTCTGTTGGGGGAGGATTGTAACCTGTTTGGGGCAAGTGTTTTATTCAGGGTCTGAATTTTATAGGTCATTTGCTGGATCTTCAGAAACGTCCACATGCATCATTTTCACCAGTGCCTGAATTCTGACCTTTGAAAAGAGCCTGTTGCACTGATTTTCCTGTAGAGGATTTTCCCCAAAAGTAAAAAGAAGTTTGGTGCTATCCAATTGCTTACCTGGCACACACCTGGCCTCCCTAAGATCCATTGATAATCAGAGGGTAGGAAGCAGGGCAGGGGGAAGGTGTTTTCCTCCAGAAGGCATTTCAAAGCAGATGCTGAATTTAGGTGCACTGAATCATCCCCTGTAGGAGTTTTTATCTTTCTCCATGGACCAGGGAGAGGCTAGAGAGACTGGCTGAATGACTTTGCTGACCGCAGTTGGTGGTGAGAAACCTCTCCTTGCTGAAGCCAATGAAAACATCAAGAAACAGAGACATCCGCAACTTCTTTAAGTAATTTATTTGCCCTCATTCTTAACACTTGGTGCCAGCTCTCCATTTGGTCAGGTTTGAGTTCTCCTGCTCGAACTGTTGAGATGGCTTTCTCTGCTTGATGGAGAAAGATTTAGTGGGGACTGTTTCTGTCCTTCATTCAGAAATCGAGACGCCTCTGAATCTTCTTTGTGATTGCATGAATAAACCGCCCTCCCAAAGTGTCTCACTTAGATGCAGTTTTGCCATTTATTCTGTGGCTTTTGGCAGGTTTTTACCACTCCTTTGGCAGTCATGCCTTGCAGCTGCAGCCAGCACTCCAGAGCCAGAGAGCAAGGCTGCAGTGCCCTGTTTGTCCCCTGCCCCCGCCTTCTGCTCCATTCCACCTCCCACTCCCAGCCCAGAGGAGAGGTATATTGACCTTTCCACTTACCTACAGCCCAACCGGGTATTACGTGGTGTTTCTGAAGCAGAGCCCTGTGCAGGATGTCTCTTGAGACCCTTCTGGCACAGCTCTCAGGCAGAAGATGCTGCTGAATTTTAATAGTTATTTATTTCTTAATGGACTGGTAGATAATTTGCCTTTGCATATAAAATAATTTCCTTGCCACTCATTTCCAATACTGAAGTAATAGGTAACTATTTCAGCCTTTTCTGCATCAACTTTGCCAGTTTTGCTAATATAATTTTTATTCTTAACATATTTTTAAGCTTTTTGTTTTACCTAAATATAGAAAGTCTGGATATTGGAGCACCATTTCCATCAAGGCTCGCGGCTTCCCTTACTGCATTTCTGCATTTCACAATGTCATCAATATTCTTTACTTTTTCCTCCTTTTTTGTTACTGATTTAGTTAGTAGTTTCCAGTTGCTGATGAATTTGAATTAGTTTTTTAGCTTAATTGTGGAGGGAGGAGGATTAACTCTTTCTCTTTTATTTTTATTATGCCTGCACAATTTTCATTCTTTTTTTTTTCTATTTAGATTTTTCATCCTAATTAATTTGAATGTAGTTTACCGGAACTTTTGGAAATCTTTTTGATACAACAGCTGGGTATATTAATCACTACTTGCAAATTTCTCCTTGCCCATAGAGACTGTAATCACATCACAATGAATGGTCCTGACACAACCGGCCTAAATGAGGTCCACAATAAAGTCATCTTCTGTATGTAATTGCTGTGTAAGTATTATCTGCTAGTTTTAGAAACTCTAGGCTGTTTCTCAGTGGTATCAATAGAACCTCGAAAATATTTCAAACTCAAGTCACGTGTAACAACCAATATATTTTTTTTCTTTCCTGCATAAAAAAACCCCAACTGCTGAAGGAGTAAATCAATCTTCCTTTTCCTTGGCCAAGTGGTCATGAGAGTTCCCTGTATTTCTTCTTGGGTTTTCTCTGTGCAGTCACTCAAGTTCAAGATTTTCTGGTCTGAGTCCCTAGAAGGTGGTGACACGCAGAACACATTTGTCTCATTGCTTCTTCCATTCCTGATGAGATTACAACATCCTGGTGTTGGAGGTTTTTCAGCCAGCCTAATGTCATTTTTTATCTCATTTCCCCTTGCCAGATATACCAACTTGCAGAATTCCTATGTAGGCATTTGAAAGAAATTGTTCATTCTTTGAGTTAATTATCAGATCAGCTTCATTCATTTTTTTATGCCCAATTTGAGATTCACACAATGAAATTAATACAGTTGAGAATAAGAGTTTATATTGCATTTATCTTTTAACAAATATTTCTAATCAAATAAAACTATGACTTAATTGCATAAGCTTTTAAGTGAAAAAAACCAAATACATGCTTTGTTTAAGAATAGCATAATCAAGTATTTTACTGATTTTTAGACCTACATGGGCATTTCTCTCATTATTTGTACTTTAAAGTAACAACAAAAATTACTGTTGTTCTTTTCTTTTACTAATTAGCAGTTCCCTGCAGTTGTTTCCATGCAAACAGTGCTTGATGTGAATAGGAAAACCCAACTTAAAAACTGTCTAGAAAGGGAAACAAGAAACTGTATGTTTCTTGTGGAGGCTGTGTCTGTGGAAGTTTCATCAGCCATCTCTCAAAATTGTATGTTTCTAGTGAGGGCTGAATTTTTTGGTAAGTAATGTGTTTTGTGTCTCTTCTGTTCTCTCAGACTTGTGTCTTATAGAGAACCTGATTTTCTGAAGGCATTAACCGTCTGTCTTGTCTTGGGTTTGTCTTGTCTTAAAGTGTTTCAAGTTGATTCCATAGAACTGAAGGAACCAGTAACTTATAATTGTTCCATTGTTGTTTTTAATCAGGCTCCCATTAGGAGCATGAGAATGTTTTTGTTTTCGATTCTTTTTTAAAATCAAGTCAGATACCAAAACCTGGAAGTACCTTGCAAGATAGGGCTTCCCTCTTCATGCAGTTCTCTGGTTACTTCATCACGAATGCCCAAGATGGAGCCATGAAAAGAAGACAGAAGTGCAAATGCTGCAAAATGAATTGTGCTTCTCATTGTTCTTGTGGTGCTTTAACCATGGGCAAGTTAAGCCTATAGGTAGTGGATTTATAGTGATTTACCTTTAGCCTGGCTTTGGCCCCCTTTGCCATAGTACCTGGCAAGGGCCTGAGCACCTGGGCTCTTCAATGAATCATCCACACTGGCTTCGGAAGTAAACCTTCCCAGTGAAATAGCAGCAATATCCGGACTGGCCATAGGTTCCTATTCTGTTCAGCCTCAGCTGATACATTTCATATGTTCATATGTAGCTGAAGCTGGGCCAGGACTTCTCTAGCTTTGACAGGAGGACTAAATGAGAACAGGGAATTTTATGTGCCTCTTCCCACAGCATTCCAGTGACCATGCAGGAAGTCATTGATCAATGGGATTTAGGCAACGTGCACAAGAAAGGTATGTGTGTGTGGCCTGTTGGCCTCTGCAGCGTGTGCTGTGACGCCACCAGCCTCTGATTCAGTAAACGGAGGGATAAGAGCCTAGGTGGTGAGCCACATGCCACGGCTGGGATGCATCTCTGGCTGAGCAAATGCAGTGTGGACTGTTTAAAGCCTGCTCTGTAAGGCTGTATGTTTCCTGCTAGTGCTACGGTTTAGATGTAGTCATAGGAGGATGATTTTCCTGGGAAATAGCTTAATGTTCCGTCACAAACAGAGGGCGAGTTCCCTGACCTGCTAGCTCATCCTACAGGAACAGGATCTGACCTCTGGTAGATCACTTAGTATTGTTTGATTGTCCTGATCTGTATGGCTTCTCTGTGCCATAGCCCAGGAGAAGAGCTGAAAAGCCATGTCATCTTTTCAGATATCTGATATTCAGGCTATGCAGCACTGGGAGGGTGAAGGAGCTGGTGCGCCTGCACACTGAGACAGAGCTGTTAGCAGTAATGATTTTGCAGGGTATTTCTGATGCAAATGTCATTAAACTCATTCCTAGGATAAGTTTGTTGACCTTACTGGAGTTGCATGGAAAGAATACTTATCCTGTTGTCAGATATGTTGTGGACATAGAGAGGATTAAAAAAAAAGTATTTATCCAATAAATGTATGTAATTTCTGTGTAACTGCTTTAAAGCATTAGAATTGCTATGGAGAGGTCTTCCAGACCTCTACCTTCCTACATTGTACCAGGAGCTGTAAAGGAAACCTCATTGCAGCAGTTTGTGTGCATTAGCATGGAAGGTGACAATTAGATTTTTCATCTTTCCTATGCCACAGTTTCTCTATTTGGCCACATTACATGGCTTGGGGCAGGATTCAGCTGTGGTGGGGTGGACAGGAAAGGGGTTGATGTCAGTTCAGTGGCTCTGTCATTGCATGACTCGGAGCATAAATTAATGAAGTAAATCTGTTTTCCTTCTCTCTCTCTTTCTTATCTGTGATTTTCCATATACAAAGGAAATGAAGAGAGGGAGGCAATGAGAGGTTATCATTCAATGATGAGACAGGCTGTGGAGAAAAACATGCTGCTCCTTCAGCAATCCCAAATGTGCTCCCAAATCTCAGAAGAGCTGAATATTTCAGCTGAAAGAGTCAGTCATGAAATAATCTTCTCCCCGGACACCAAAATGGTTGTCACTATTGTACAGCATCAACAGCTCACTGAGCTGAATGGGGGCAGCCTGTGCAGAGCTAGTGTTTCAGTCTGTCCACCTGCAGCCCAGTAAATAATGGCAAGGATAGTTTACAGTTACAGAGGGATCGGAATTGCTGGCTGAATGGTCACAATCCAAGAAAATGTGTTTTAATTTAGCTAAATGAAAAGTAATACATCTGGGAACAAAGAGTTTAGGCTGTACCTACAGTAGAGGAGACTCCGCTTGGAAAACAGGATTATGGAGTCATTGTGGTAACTGCCTGCACTATAGCCACTGGTTCAATGGGGCTAAGAGGCCTCAGCAGACTCTGGGAACCTAGAAGCAAATAATAGGACTTGGGGATGGCAGAAACATTGGCAGGAGCATCCCTGGGCTGCAGCACCAGGTGGTCTCACTGTGTCCACACCTCAGTGAGAAAGAGGAAACATTGTGGAGGACCACTGATATAGTGGCTGGGAATTCCTGCATGGTCACTGGAATGCCGTGGAAAGAGGCTGGGAATATAAAAGCCTTTATTAGGGTTAAAGTGTGCGATCCAGACAACTTTTCTAAGGCAAGGTTTGTTATGTCTTTGTAATGCTGGGTCACAGCAGTGCAATAAAGGTCCACTGAAGTGACTCTAATTCAGCTGAGACGTGAAACCGTCCATCCTAATGGTGGGTAATGCTGAACAGGCAGGAGATGGTAAAATCACCTCAGGGGGTTTCCTTTACAGACATGCCTGAGTCCACCGCAGGACAGAAACTCAGAAACTCTCCAGAATGAGTATGTAAAATTCGACTGAAATTATTGCCTCTCAGTTCTTATTCCAGTTCCTTTCTGTCAGGGTGGTGAAAAAAAAAAATCTACATTTCCCTCAATTTGCTCATTGATGCAGCTCTGCACTGAGACAGTGATGGTGCCCAACCACCAGCTTTCAGGGTTTGGGCCACAGGTAGTGCATTGTTGGGTGTCTCTGGAAGCACTGGACATAGATGTGGGTAAATGCTTTGGAGTTGTGAGATGATGCAGCATATCTCTGTCCCCTTGGGACCTGCCTATGGCCCTGTCTGTGGCTGCCACTTCTGTGAGGATTTGCTGAGCATTGCCCTGCCTCAGAATTGAAAATTCCTTGGTAACATTGCATGAGCCAGTTCTCTGCTTTGGTCTTTTCTAGTTTTTTTATGTGACACCAAGCAGCTTTGCTTTCAGAGAACTGGGGTGTCTTGGTCTGTCCGAAGCCTTCTGGCTCAGTGCTGACACTGCTGACTGCCCTGAGCAGCACGGGAGCTCTTGCCAGTTGTTCACAACAGGCTCGATTTGAACCATGAGAGCTGGGGGTCAAAACATGATTTTGTAGAAAGCATCGGGTCATATCAAACAACAGGTCCAAGTATGCAGTTTCTTCTGCAAATAAAGGTCATGAGATCTTAAAATACATGGAGAGAGATTAAGGGCACCTAGGGACAGAAGTCCTATGTTATCATCATCATCATCATCATCACCATTATTACTGACATTAACTTTTATCTCTCTGTTGTCTTAGTTGCTGCTTCTTGAAGGCAAGGCAGCAGTTGGCTTTCCCAGCCTTCCTTAATTGCTTTCTTTCCATCAAGGAGTGCAGAAAGCACATGCTAAGGTAGAATTTAAGTCTTTTCACATTTCTTTATCCCACGACAACTACAGACTGGGCTCACCTACAGAGTTTGCACTGCAACCTGTATTTGAACTTCTCCAGCTTGACCTTGGGTTTTGGATCTGTACTTTAGTAAGAGGAAGGCCAGCTGAGCTGAAGGGATCTGACTCTTGCTTCAGATCTTCCCAAACCATGGGAGTGTGCCTCTTGCACAGCTCTGGTCTGAGCCCATTTCTAAATATCACCATAATGCAATAAAATGCACAAAAAAAAACCCCCCAAAAAACAAAACCAAAAACAAAACCAAAAAAAAAAAAAAAAAAACAACCCCAAACCAAGAAACATGTCCAACAGTGGTTATTACCACAGTTACATCACAGCAGAAACAGGTGCAAGGAAATAAGCCTCCCAAAAGTTTATATTCAGGAGGGAGATGACTGAAGAAAGCAGAAGGAAAAGAGGAAGGCGGAGGTAAGGGTAGGAGCCAGGGGACAAAGCAGAAGTTGTTTTTCTTGGGATGTGGCCAACTTAGTAGCTGTCCAAACCCAGGAGATGTCTTGGATGCTCCTTCTGTTACTGTATTTGCTTTTTCCATTTTAAGGCTGCCTGCTAGCAGAGTGCATGATAACGCCAGTGTTGCATTGCCCTCTGAGTGCCCTGTTGCCTGGAACCTCCACAGTCTGCTGAACTGTATTCAGGCCTGATGCAAGAAGACACACATCCTTCTGAGCAGATTGTGTGTAAATTCCAAGGAATCCTTCAAGGACTCATAAGCTGAAATAATTCTCTCTGCCCCAAAACTATGGGGAAGGAAGAGAAGTGATTTTGGGAAAGCTCACATTCCTCCAGCAGCTGCAGTCACTTTGGGTGGGATTCATCTGACTGAACATAGATGCCTCCATCTAAGCTAGTCACATTAGACTCCCTTTATGGGGGAGAATATAGGGAAGCATAGGCACAGCTATGAGTCACCCCTCCTCATTTCAGTGTCTAGAACAGGTCAGGCAAATCATGCCCATTTCTCTTTGCTTTTAAAAGGAGCTGCAATGAAGGGGCCATGTGTAGGTCTGTAAGTTAGAGAAAGCTTATCCTTTATCAATTATTTGATCTGGGACCAAAGGGCCAAGCTGCGATGAGGGCATTGCCAGCAAATGCTGAGTAACCACAGCAGAGTGGGGTAAATTGTCTCACCCACAGCTTATTTCACTGTGTGAAAGGATGCAAGGAGCGCAGTGCTGGAGAAGAAATGGCCTAAGAAAAATGCCTATAAAACTTACCGTGGGATGTTGCCCTAGTGCCAAGACTATGTTTATTTTGAGCCAGATCAGGTACCTCTGCTTTTCTGTTTGCAGGAAAAAGTTACTGCCCTCCTGACCCCACTGCAACTTGCTGTGTGACCAGTTACTTCCCCACTCCCAGCCCCGCTTTCCTTCCCAGTTGTCCTTTCCAGACTTCAGTACAGCAGGCCCATCTTCAGATCCCTGTAGAGCACCAGGGGAGTCTGGCTCAGCTCTGCCATGTCCTTTTCCTGGCCGCCTGGTTTCATGCTGAGCTGTCTGTCAAAACAGGAGCATTTCCAATGCAATGTGTGCTTCAGGGACACATAGGGAAAGGAAGTATAGAGATAGCCAGAAGCAGCAATGAAGTTATGTTGTTATCGGATGAGAAAAGTAATGAAACAAGAATGCTTTTGAGCATGTCATGAACCAGCTCCTCTCTTGAGGGATTTGTGCTGAGGACCCTGAAGATCTTATGTGCCCCCATGGCTGTAACCCATGAGTAAGAGTGTGAGGCCTGCACACAAGGTGAATAAATGGTTAGATGAAGCTACTTCAAGTCAATTCCCCCTCCCATTCTTTTCTTTTCACACCATTGAAAGATAAACAGAAGCTTAAGTGATGCCATGGGGAGCTGCATTTGTGAAGTTCCTTACCACTGCATCCCAATGTGCAACAAACCTATTTACTAACACTGGTTTTGCATTTACCAGAGGTGATGTGCAGAAATTATGGCGGAGCCTGGCAGAACAAAGTAAAGCGCGGAGGAGGCATGAGGCTGTTCAGATCTACTGCAACTGGTTCTGCTCAGCACTAACCTGCAACTAATGCATGGGCCAAATGCCAAGTTTCCAACTCCCTTCTGTAGTTTGTTGGCTACAGAGGGGGGCTGGCACCCTAGGGGATTTTAGTTTCCCTCCCAGGAAAAAAGCAGAAAAGTGAGTTAATTTGCTTAAAAATAGACAAACAAATGAACATGTGTGTATATGTATATACCTGCACTTGCATATTATGTTCTTTGGAAAGACCTAAAGAGGGGAAGTCTTCAGAAGCTGATGTTAGAGAATTTAGTACCTCTCCTGAACTCAGGACTTAGGCTCCTCAGTCTCAGCAAGATGCTCATGGACAATTTGTGCTGCGACTTTTCAGATATCTTTAGCTGACAGGCAGAACTGTCGTTCTGGTGCCTTTAAACCTGCCAAAGGATTTGGTATCAAGGCAGCTCCTTCCTCTGTGCTCTGATACTTCTGGGAAAGCTGGCTGGTAAGGAAGGAGAAGTATGTTCATTAAGTGCCCTCACTTGGAGTTAAAGGGCCAAGCACCCTCCTGTTCCTGCTCCTTCACCCTTCTACAAGAGGCTCACTGGGTAAAAATAAAATGGTTAAAGGTACATGATGAGAAAATAGCCTGGTAATTGCATTACCCCCATGGTGGAGTGGCTGCCGGTACAGCCCTGAGTGAATGCCGGTTCCTGTTCCCTCCCACCAGCCACAATCCCTCTCTGGGACAAAGAGCTATCTTTTCTTCTCATTCATTAACACCCTGGCTCTGTGACTTGTGTGTTTGAGCCAAGAGGCACAATCTGACCTGCTCCAGGATCAAAACAAGCTGTCCCAGATCATCACCTCCCTCACCAGAGATGCTAATGCATGGGATGGGTTTCCCAGAGATCCTGTGTGCCTGCACCCCATGGCTGCATTGGTCCTAATGCCTATTAATAGAAGTAGAGGAAAAGATTGGAAGGGGAGAAAATCCCAGTTCTTTTCTGACAGTGCCTAGCTCTGCTTGGGTGGAAACTCTTCCTCACTGTAGTGCATCACCCCAGTCCTTGTACACCTTGTTTTCTAACTATCATCTCTACCAGGACATGGATGTTTTTATTTTTTGCTTCAGAGAGCTAAGAATCCACCCCACACACAGTTGAGCCCTCTGTGGCACCTGTATGGTGTGTTTGCCTCACATTGAAGCAACCAGCTCCTACAATTTTGCTCTCAGGTTCATCCTCTCATCCCTTGCTCTCAGTAGTATGGATTAGAAGCTTTAAGCTTTCCTGAGGGTGATGAGGGAGAAACAGCTGAAACCATGGATTTGCCTTCTCCACCAAGAAATATATCCAAAAATGTTTCACTATTTCAGTGCATGGAAAAAGGGAGCTGGACTGGACCCTGTGCAGCTCTGGGCTTGCAGTGCTCCAAGAGCCAAACAGGCATGTGGGCACTCTAGCTTTAAGAATTGATTTCCTAAGTGAACTGTCAGCTCCCCGTGGCTGGAAAAATCTGCAAACAATTTCTAGTCACTGAACAAAGCAAATCTTTGTACTGTGCTGTAATAGGTCATTATTAAATAAAAGCTCCTTTGTTAGGCTATAAGAAATGGTGTATACTCACTCCACCACTCTTCACAATGTGCCTTGGTGTGACTTTGCAATGCATATGAAATTCTATTTCATGTCCTGTGAAAAGATGACATGGTATGTTATTTTAATTTTGGTAGGAAAAGCTCAGGGTAAAGCAAGCTCACAGCACAGCTCTGGTGATTGAACTTCATTGCTGATGCATTTGATTCACAACCATACAAGAGAACATGGAGACCGGACTTTATCTCATTTGCAAAAGAGTAAATGAGGAACAACATGGGGAAAATGACTAGTGATGACACTGAAGGAAAACTTTAGCAGCTGCAATTCTTACAAGGTATGTTACTTACTGGGCTGTCTTATTGCAGTTCCAGGCTTAAATGAGTCAAAACAGGAATCCAAGGGCGTCAGTGTTTTCCCACCCAGAAACATAAATATGTTTCCAGCTCCCTCTTTTCTTTCTTTTGCTCTGCACCCAGTGAGTTCCCAGTAATCTGCCAGTTTGGGCCCTACAGCCACAGAGCCCTGTTACCCTGCTCAGCATCTGTTTGTGTTGCGCATTGATGTCGCTTTGCAGCAGACCAGGCTGAGGCACAGGCACGGCAGCTGTAAGCCCTGCACCTGTACATTTCGTCAGGCTGTGACCTTTTAACCAACCCCATCAGGTCATGATTTAAGATTGTATCCCCCATAGTCTTTCTTCTCTTGCTATATTTTGCGTGGGGTTGGCAGTGCATGAACAGGGATCTTTGATCCTTCCTTTCCCCTGGCCATCAGGGCCGTGGGAGACCCCCAGAGCTGGTGCTTCCTTCTCAGCTGGTAGAGGTGGCAGCCAGGGCTGAAGTGGGCATTGGGCAAGTGATTTCTCTGAGCCCTGTCCACTTTTGTCTCTTGGCTGGGCTTAAATGAGCCTTTTCCAATAAGTGCCCAGCTCGGCTCAGGCTGAAGCTGCTAATTCCAGTCGTGTGTGGGTGATTCATATGCCATCTAATAATAGCAGCTTCTGGCCATGCCAGCACAATAACTGACCATGGAAAACTCCACACTGCTTTGGGCTGCTGGCCCATCAGCCTTCCCAAGCTTAGCTGGCCATGGCTGGTGGTTTTTCTTTGAGGGCAGCACTGTGCAGCTCAGCAAGAGGCTGCAGATTGTGCTGTGGGCATTGCTGTGAGCAGTGCTGGTGCTCTAGCCATGGGCCCTCTGTCCCAATGGCAGTGCCACCACGGGGTCAGTTTAGGAGCTGTGGAAAATGGACTGATCCTCCTGCTGCTTTACATAAAGCAGTTGCTATTAATTACCTGCACCAGCAGCCACATCAGATAGTTTGCTTCCAAGGGCAAAGCTGTGTTTGTCCTTACTTGCCATCCAAGTACTGTTTAGAGCATATGCAAAAATCTTTTACATGGCTGCCAAATTCATCTTTGAGGCAGAGTCACTGCTGTTCCTGCTACTGAAAGGCAGCAGGGGGCTTGCTTGGTATGCCTCATTCACTTGTTTGGATGCTTCCAGGGAGGAAGGGTGATGGCAGGGCAAAATGACACACGTGTTCCTCAGCCAGACTTCTACACCACCTTTTTCCATGCTTCAGTGGGATTTACTCTACCTGGTGTTTGACCATCCAAAAAGGAAGGCAGGAAAGTGGTGGTGGAAGCTGGAGAGGTCTCAGCCCTAGGAACATGACTGAAGCCTCGACAGGTGATGGCTCTATGTCTTGGCTGCAGACCAGAAGCCAGTCCAGGGTGGGGGCAAGAAGCTCATCACTACTGTGCATTACAGCCTGTCAGTCAATTAAGAATCTCCCTTCATAGGGGTACAGTGGTCCCAGCAGAGCCAGTGGATGGAGTGGCATGCCCAAAGTGGGATATCTCTGCAGCCAGGCCAGTCCGACACATGAGCCATGATTCCCACAGTGTGGCAGCGCTGGACTGCTGATACAGCATCGGGATCTCAGGCATAAATATGGTTCCTGCCCTGCTGCTTCCAACCATGTGAGCTGTGGCCCAGGGGAAAACACACATCCAGGGCAGACAGTGTCACTGCTGAGTCCTCGGAGGTAAGCATCAAATACTGGAAGAGGATTATTAGAAGCTAGAAAGCCAAAGTGATGGAGCCAAGGAGGCGTGGGAGACTGAACAAGATGTGACAGCACGATAAGCAGTACTGCAGTGCAAGCCAGGCACCCAGCCCCACTCCCGGGTGGAAGGACGGGGCAAGGTGAACCCCTTCCCTCCTGCTGTCAAATCCTGTGGCTGCTTCCTACATGGGTTCTGCACAGGTATCCCAGAACTCTGCTGCCTTTAACTCGCAGGGATGGCAACTGGTTGGGCAGGCCAGGCTGTGCAGGACATGTGCTCCTTGGACACCATCACTGCAATGCCCCTGGCTCCCACAGCTGTCCAGAAGGGCCCCAACTTCCCAGCAGTCATGGGGCTGTGCTCCCACACCACCCACACAGCAGCTGGGGGGTTTTCCTTGTAAGCAACTGGCTCATTGTTTCACTTTTGCCATCTGTTTGCCTTTCAGGAAGGATTTTCCTTTGTTCCTCCCCTGACCTAAGCTGGAGTTGGGGTTTTCCAGACTCAGGGTCAGGGTGGCACAGGTCAGCTCCCTATCCCAGCTGTGCTACCTGGGGAAGGACCTAAAAGCCAGGCACCAAGGTCCAGCTTTCCTTGTACCAGTGGTGAGCAGCGGTGGTGCTCAACTCCTGAGGGCTTCAGATGTGCTTTTTGGAGCCCTGCTGTATTGCAAAACATATGAAATGGTCCCTGGGCAGAGGAGGAAGAGCTGGCCCTAGAGCCAGCCCTGAAGTGCTCATGTATGGCTACAGCTTTCAAGGACACCCCCAGTCTGAAACGGGGCTGGTTCCACTTTTGCTGAGTGCATGTGGTGTCTCTAAAATTACTAAATGCTGTCTTTTTCCTTTGTTTTTCTTCCTCTAAATCTGATGTTTTCATTGCAGTGGACCAGCACTTACCAGTTAAAAGACTGACCAAATACTTATGCTCAGCAAACACAGTGGCACCAGCAAATCTAAGCAATGCCGCTATCTAGGGCACACCGGAAACAACATTCGGGGTTTTGAGGCTCTCCATTTTTAAGTTTAGCACAAGACCAGCCAAGCATGGGATGACTTAAGCCAGGACAATGTTGTCATAAAACTCATCATCTGGTGTAGGACAGAAGAGAAAGCCTGCCAGTCTGCAGCCTGTTCTCTTGAAGAAAAATACTTTGTGTGAGAATATGCACAAAGAGAGGAGGATCCAGTTCACCAGGGCTCATATTTAACTGAGTAGATCAAAGCCTGCACTATTTGCTTCAGGACTGTTGATTTTGGTTTTGACCAGCTTCTCCTCCACAATGACAAGTCCTAGGGGATTTTGTATTCTCGTGGGCTTTCTGCAGAATGGGGCTCTTTGCACCAGAGCTTCTAAGCAAAGCTTGGCACACAAGCTGCTGAAACTATGGAAGCTGCTAAAGGCAGAGCCGACGCTGCAGCAGGCGACCCCAGCCCCCACACCTGTTTCAAACAGGAAAGCCAGGCCCTAGCCTCGGCATCAGCAGAGATGGGGGCAAGAGGATTCCCTATAACATTTTGTTGGCTGGTGCTCCAGCTTTCCCTTTCTCTGCTAATGCTCCAGCTAAACTGGAGCCCAGCATTTTCCAGCTGCCCATGCCAAGCAGAGCTCAGGTGAAGAGCAGTTGAAACCTAAGATTGAAACCTAAGATGTCTCAGGGCACAAGGGTAAGCAAGAAGTGCTACAGTGGTTCAAGACTGCACTCCACAGAGCTAAGAAAGGCACTGCTGCCTCCCTGGCTGTGTGACTAAGCCTCTGCACAGCTTCAAGCATTTTCTGTAATTGGGAGAAAACAGCAGCAATCTCCAAGGGACCAGCTAAGGAGAGGAAAAAATAGCATGCAGTATTCTTGGTTTTCCCCTATGCTACAGCCCAGCCTTGAGAAAAGGAGGAAAGGGCAGGGAGAGGCATCCAAGCCAAGGAAAGGACTGGATACAGGGCAGGTGTAGGAGCTGTGCCACTGGGCTTGCTCACTCTGTGCCAGCCTGCAGTGAGGCCACATGGTGGGCCTGGACTGGGACACCACACCACAAACTTCAAAGTGACATGAATTGTTTGAATTCCCTACCACAAAAGCTAAGCATGGCATGGTGTGTCCAAGTAATGGTGTCCAATGGAGAGCTCTTGCCAGCTGGATCAGCAGCTTGCCTGCTCCAAAGGTGATCTGAAGAAGAGTCAGCAGCCCTTTGGGGGACCAACCACGCTGCTTCTCCCTGGATGGCTGCAAAGAGCAGCTTGATTTACTGCTTCTGGAAGGGAACAAAGCCCAGTGCCCACACATGCTGCAGCACACTTTGCCACTTACTGCAGCCCTGCAGCCCTGCAGCCCTTGGCTTCTGCTGCACCACCCCCCAGCCTCACCATGGGCACTGGGACCTCTGCCACTGAACTACACAACTCTAAGGGTTCAGTGCCTGATGACTGTTTTCACAGAAGGTATCACTTGGGGGTTTTTAGCCCTCTTTTACATCTGTAAACTTCTGATGAGAGCTCAAGTTCATCTTCTGAAGCAGGATGATGCAGACCATTTTTTCTTCTTTGAAGCTCCATCCAAAAAGCCATATTTAAGCAATGCCATGCCATGGGGTCCCACAGACAAAGCTGAAGGAGTTTACTGAAAGCTGGAGGCTTTTCAGTAAAGACTGGAGGCTGAAGTGGTCAGCAATGACAGGGATGAGATATATCTGCCTTTTCCCAGAAAAGCCGTCCAGATAAAAAAATTTGCTAGTGAAAACATTGCCACAATTCCTTGGCACTGTGAGATGTGCTGTAGGTCTTCAAAACAAAATGGCCTCAAGGCAAAATAGGCAAAGTGAACTTTTCCTATGTCTTGGGAGGGCTGGCTGCTCATATATGGAAACAGGAAGTCTTCAAGCAGCAAAGGTGCAGCAGGAACCATGCTCAGGATGAGGAAGCACACATTTCTCATGGTTCTCCCTTGGGGGATGCTGCCTGGAGCCACAACCCTTTTTCTACCCAGCCCTATAGGTGCCTCTGCTTTGGGATTTTTTATGAAGCGTTGCTATAGGAACTTAATTGCTTCTGTTCATCCAGGTCTGAGCAGCTTCCTGCTCCCACTCCTCCTCTCCCAGGGCTGGCAGCGTCAGGGCTCTGAGGACAGCGAAGGATGCTCAGGTACAGCAGGAGTGGGGTCGTTCAGCTCAGCTCATTAGTGCTACTATTTCTGTCTCTAGCCTTTTCTCTGTTCGTATCCATCTGGGGCTCTTTCAGTCATTATAGAGCTTTCCACCCTCTTCTTTTTTTCCTTTCTCCTCCTCTGTCTTCCAGATTTTTGCCACTGTTTCATGTTGCTGTCCAAGTTATTTGTCTCTTCTCTCTTGCTCCGGTCGTGGGAACATTAGTAATGTTTTTCTGCAGAGCAGGGTGGCTTAGAGACCGCCTCGCAGACCTGACAACCATCCTAGTGCTGCTGGCAAAGGCTGGAGCAGCTCAGCCAGCCCATGGGAAACGATCCTGTTTATGGTTCATCACCATCTGATCTACCCACTGCTTCTTGCTCCCGCCTGGGCCCAACTGTGCCTCTGCCGTGCGTGGCCATGCGCGGGGTGCAGTCCCGCTCTCTGCTCCCCGCTCTCCTGCCACAGCCACCCCGCATGTGGGGCGAAGGGAAGCGTGACTCACATGGGCCTCCCACCCATGAGTAACAGTGTTGGTCTATCACGTCTCAGCCAGCTGCGGCAGCTCAGAGGGAGGGCGGCGGCTTCCTTGGCAAGGCATGAAATAGGTCACTCCATCCCCAGAACACGGGTGAAAACAGGGGACCAAGACTGCAAGACATGGCAGCAATGAGCAGCCTCACATCAGATGCAGGAGCAGTACCCCATGACAGCAGGGGGGTGGGCAAGGAGGTACACAGACATGGGATGCAGGGATTCCTGTCAAACACCATCAGTTCTCCCTTCTTCCTTGCCCAAACCTGCTCCTTTTTTTCCTGGGAAATGCGCAGGGAGAGTCCAAAGCCAGTGAGGGAAGAACGGGTGGAGATGGTGGGAACACAAAGCAGTTATGTGCTTCTTGGGGTGGAAAGAGGCCCAGGTTATTAAATAGCAGGCAATTTTAACATGAGTTATTAATACTAGTTGTTTGTACTGGGAAGTGGTGCCTAGGGGCTCCCATTGCACTAATCATATAACAAAGCCATGTTCCTAACACAAATAGCTTGTGTTTCAGCCTGAAGAGAACAAGTCGTCTCCTTCCCATTACCCTCTCTTTGAAAAAGCAGCTTGAAGATTACACAGTCGAGCCCACAAAAACTGGGAAAGGAAAAAAATTACATTGGGCTGCCCTACAGTGCCATCACTTACACCCAGCCAGCCCAGTAACTCCATCAGCACTGTGGGCCCACGCTGTCTGCTCTTCCCCTGCTTCATCCCCAACCACGGCAGGCCAGGCCGTAGCATTATTGGTGATTTTTGTGTTACCCATCTTTGGGTTTGAGTGTAGTAATGTCACGCCACCCGTTTAGGGTACTGGGGGACCGTGGGGAGTTTCTTCCCCCCTTGCTGATTGATGCTGTATATCTCTGTTGTATTTTTTTCAGGCTTTGCAAACTACAGTTCTCTCCCGGGTACATGCCCTTCTGAAGTAAGAGACCAAATTAATGAATTAAATTAATTCATTTACAGCCTTGGCACTAAAGCACAGACTAAAGGTCAACAGCATCTGCTGATTTTGAATGGTACAAACCACAACTGCCCCGCTATTTTTTGTTTTCCTGAGAACTTGGCATTATATTGAGCTTGACCACATGGCAACACAGGTCCTCCTGTCTCTGGCTGCAGCTTTGAGCATAGTTTTTCATCAGCCCAATCCCACGTTCAGGCTGGAGGACCAGGAATACAACCTGGAGCCCAGGCCTTCCCTAGCAGTGCTCAGCTCTGGAGATGCTGTAACCTTGCTGCCTGACCTCACACTACCTGGCAGCACCTTCATCTGCACGCTCAACACAGCGAACCAAGGTGCTGAACAGGACAGGGGGCCCCTTGGCATCCCCTGCCCTCTTGACACTCATCCTGAAGTAGATCCAGCTGGTGGAGGAGATCCAGCTGGAAGATGAGCATGCAGCGGTTGGTTAAAGGTAGAGGTAGTGGTGCAAGTTTGGTGCACAGAGCAGAGAGAGGGGCTGTCAGTCCACGTGTGTGGGCTCCCTTACGGCAGCAGATGTGCAACACTACTGACACTTGTTTAGCACAATGCTCTGCAGGTGTGCATGGGTGCAGGACTTCATTGCGTTAGTATGTAAGAAGTGGGAGTCCTTTACCTCCCACTACCTGCAGGCGGCTGGTAAGGCTCAGAAATGCCTCGGTCAGCTCTAAGCCCCTGACAGCCATGATCTGTGGTCAGCATGGATCCTGCTACTGACTCCCCAGTCCCCACAGGCCTACTCGCTTCTGTGCTGGTCCATCATGTCTTTGTCTGAGGCTTGTTCCATCCCTGCTGCTGACCTCCTGTTGGCTGAAGTTGTGGGGGAACCACTGCCACACATACCCACCCCCCAAAGTGAGCCGATGCTGAAGCACTGCCAAACTTTGGGAGAATTTTGGATTGCAGCACACAAGCTAAGGCACCATGGCCACCATCAACCTCCCTTTCAAACTGCAGGGTCTCCTTCATTCCTATCAGGCCACTCCCAGGGCTCTCCTGCCTCACTGGTTTCTCAGATGGGTATGCTTTAGGCTTTAGCTCTCCATTCTACCCTTTGTCCCTCCTCAACCTTAAGGCCTGTGCCAAATGACAAAAGCTTAATAACAGCTGAAGGGTGAACAACAAAACCCAACAAAACAGGACAGACAAAAAAAAGAAGTTAACATGAGCAAATAACAATGCAAAGTTACCTCCCTCTGCGTGGGAAATGGCTCACTTACTTTGGCTGAGGAAGGACTAAGGCAGAAACTGAGCACTGACAGCTCAACAGAGTGGTCTGGGTCTTGCCAAGGTACCAGCAATGGAAACAAAAGGCTTTGAAATGAGAACAGCTCACACACCTTAAGACCAAGCAGCATGACAATATTTTCTATACTGTTTGCCACCACTAACTTGACATCATCCATAACAACTGTACTCAACAGGAGCACTCATTACAGCTTTGAAGATAACTGCATCTAGTTCTTTGCAGATCACACTGTAACCCACTTGAGTGGACATCTACAGATTAATCCAGCCAGGGGAACTTCTCTTCCTCCTTGCCATGCTTCTTCATGGGTGGGCAAGCCTTTGTGAGACACCCCTGGCAAGCAAGGGATAGAAACACAGCCCCCATAGAATAGCCCAGAGTTTAGCACACCTTGGCTTTGGCCTCTGAACCGACTGCTCCTTCAGCAGCGTTAACCAGGTCAGCCTCTCTCCTCCTTTCAAACACTTTTATCTGTGTGACACTGCATTTTCATTTTTTTTTTCCACCCGACACCCGTCAGCCATTTTTCTTCAGAGAGAAGGTAAACACCCTGTTTTGTTTTCCCATCTGTATTTAAACTGTGAATGGAGTGAAGCAACAGTCTGGGGAGCAGAAAACAGCTCTGAGTGGAAGCGATACAAGCGCTGATTGCAACCAGGCTTTTCAGACATATGAAAAAATAACTCCCTCCCCCAAGGAGATACTTCAGAAGCTGAAAGCTAAGAACTTAAGTACAAAGGCTTTTGTTTTTATTGACATTGTAAGAAACAGTTTTTTTCTTTGTTACAAAAAAGCTAAGTGGTTCTGCAAGCAGAAGTACAGTTCATATGTACACAGTGCTACAGACCCTTCAGATCAACCTAAGGCTTGAGAAACATCAGATCATAACTGCAGGTTTATCAAATGAAGACCACTAAGGTCTGTTACAGCTGAACACTATTCCTACCGTACATAAATGTATTTACACATTCTCTTTTTTTTTTTTTAAAAAGGATTACAAGCTTTATAAAAAAAAATTTAAAAATTGAAAAAAAAAAAAAGCAACACATTTTTATCTTACATCTGCAGGACTGACAACAGTAACTGTTCCATAGGAGACATTCCACCAACCCAAGGACAATAACACGTGAATACCAGAGGTTTACAAGACATTTCAGACCCTATTAACAGTGGTATGTGCTATTAGCTGAATGGCAAGTACAGCCTCATCAGGAAAATTTGGCAACACATCCTGGTCCCTCTCTTTTACAGGGTCAACGCAAAATAAGGCACATACACTGCAAGAATATAAACACTGCTGTTCAGGGGGACAAGCCATTGCAGGACAGGTGTGGGTGAGCCAACCAGCAATCTCACTGAGGGGTGGGAGAAGCAGTGACTGAAATGAGCAGCCAGCCAGCATCTTGATGCACGTACCATTTGGGGCCATTCTCCAAGGAGAGAATAACATCATCTGCCATGTGGATGTGTGGGACCATTGTACTCCCCAGCAAAGCCCATGTGGAAGCCCACTGACTTCCCTGCAAACACACCTTTCCTTCACCTGGGTTTAACTGACAGATAAACTCTTCACTGACAACTTCCACTTTGTGGAAAGTAAAACTGCCTGGAGAAACACTCACACTTCAGGCAGGCTGGGTGTTACTGACGTGTCCAAGGCCAACAGTAACAAACATGGAAGACTCTCAAAGGGCCATTAGAAGAAATGGTGATTTAGGCTTAGGTTGCAATGCTTTAAAAATAGAACATTCATGATATTTTGTGCATTTTCTTCTACTCTCGGGTGAGCAGTGGGTTTCCAACAGCTATGCAAAAATCAGCTGATGTGCCAGATACACAAAAGCAAGCTTTGACTCTGTAACTGAAGAGGAAGAGTAGAGGGGTGCTAGTAAACACATCCCACCAGTGTTGATGGGACTTTCCCCAGACTGCCATATGGTGAGGAGGTTGACAAGTGAAAGCTGGTGTCCAGTGTAACAGTGCCATGCTCAGAGAGACCAGTCTACCTCATCAAAACAGAACCAAAACCCAAGATAGCTGGGCTGTGATGTATTGCTACCTTCACAGGTACCAAAAAACAGGCTCTTTAGTACAGAACAGAAAAGCGTGAGAAAACACTAGAAACTGAAAAGTGACACATGAACATAAGTGGCACATACACTTAATGTGAAAATGATAAATCATTTGAACAAACTCCCTGAAGACACAGTGGAGTTTCTGATTCTTCAGCTTTGCCAAATCAAATGGGATGCCTTTCTTGAGCATGTGGTTTCTGCCAAGACACACTTTTGGCCCAAGACAAGGATAAGTGAGTGACTAAGGTTTGTCAAATCCAGGAAGGCAAATTAGCTACTCCAACAGTCCCTTTTAGCCCAGAGCAATATAAATGGCTCCCTCTAAGCTCTGATGGATCACATCTGTTAATAGCTTCCCAGCATCAATTGCACCAGCAGATACAATTATGAACTGGAAAATTGAGTTTAAAAAATAGTTGAGGATGGTTGGGGTATGTTAATGTATTGGCTCCATAACAATAAAAGACTTCTCTCCCAAGCCACCTACTCCCAGGCTGGTCATAAGTCTCCCTGCTGAAGTTGTTTATAAACATGTAATTGATGGCTTTAATAAACAGCCAGTTATTGGCTGTTTATTATCTGAAACATGTCCAGCACAGTCTTTCCTCATGCCTATAGTGCTGCTTCTCTGCAGGGCTGTGAGCTGTATCCCAGCGCTGCAATGCACAGCATTGGCCCCTGGAGCATCCCTGCCCCTGGGGACCTGCCCAGCGGGATGCATCCCTTCTTGTCCCAGCAGCAGGGCAGGGACGATGGTTGTGTACAGGCAGCAGGTCTCTACAGGGCCTTTGGGCAATGAGAGGGCAACAGGGAGCAGCTTCCTCCCACTGCCACAGCAAACCAGCTCTTTGCCATGATGAGCTGTGCCCAACTGGCCGTGCAGCCCAGGGACCACTGCAGGCAGGCTGTAATAGCTGGTCAGGGGCAGGGGAACTGGCAAATGGCAAAGCACAGGATGAGCAAATATGTGTGCATGGGAGAGGGGAAGAAAGAAATGCTGGCTAAAGATACAGAGAAAGACAGGAGCTAGATCATGATAAAAGGTGTAGGATATTTGCATTTGTTTTGATTTCTGACATTCCAGCTCACAGTGCAAATCTTTTGGTATGTGCTGTGATAAGAAGCCCAAATATGGCCCCTGCACCAGATTCCTGTGATGTTTTCCTACTGATTTATAGCTCCATCCTCTAACAGCTGTTAATGTTATCTGACGGCTTTACTGAGGTTCCATTCCTACACATTTCCTCAAACGTCGTGTCCTGAATCAGCTGGTATTTCACCTTTTGCTTTACAATGGAAAAAAATGCTATGGCTTTCTAGCCTACAGAGGTCACCTTCTGATTTTGACTGGGCTAAAGTTTATCTCTGTTTCAAAACTGACCATACTCTCTCTTCTCACTATATGTCTACTATAACACCAGCTCCTTACAGACATCAAATCCATGACTGTAAGTGCCTGCACAATTTACATCCCGTAGTAGGACTTCACTACTGGGATTTAACTGAGAAGTCTGCAAGGGCT